>NC_057349.1:151772174-152075874 GCF_016509475.1 Prionailurus bengalensis | reverse complement strand
TTAGAACATGTGCCGGACATTGTTGCAGAGGCCGCGGCGCGCGCGGAGGGGAGCTCTTTCTCTCGGCATTGTGCGGGGAGCAGGTGCGGTCCGCATTACCATACAGCTGAGCGCACAAAGAGCCACTGATTCAGCCTCGCACAATAACAGACTGCCTTAATGACAGCCACGCGAACGACACACACCAAACTCACTTTTTACCAAGCGGAGGGAGGCCGAGGGGGGAATACCCAGGAGAGAGGGGCTGGACACCCAGGAAAGGTGGCGGTGGCCGAGAATCGCTCCGGGAAGGACGTGTGCGCGCGCGCGTGTGTATGTGCGCGCGCGCGTGTGCGGGGCGGGGGTGCGGGCACTAGTTTGAGGCGTCAGGATCTCCCAGCTTGGCGGGGGGGGGGGGGGGAGGGAGGCGCATAGCGCTACCCAGACCCCGCCCCCACCAGCGGCCTCCCGCGGGCGTGGGGACTCCGGGGTCCCCGGGGGCGCCGCGCTCGCCTCAGCCCTGCTTTCGGAGGACTCCCGGACGCAGCGTCGCCGTCCTCGGCCGGGTGGCTCGTCGATGTCAGACCTTCCCAAACTTCCCGAAACTCACGGCCGCCCGCCCGCTGCGCGCGCCCGCCCCTTTCCGACCACGCTCGCGGCCCCCGCGCCCCCAGACCCCGAGGCCCGGCCCGCGCGGGGAGACGGCACGCAGACGCCGCGTCGGCCGGGCGAGTGTCCCAGGCCGCGTCCGGCGGCCCCAGGCGGGCGGCCCTCGGCGGGGCCGGAGGCTCGGCACCGCCCCCGCGCGTCCCCGCGTGTCCCCGCGGGGCTCCGGGAGCCTGCGGCCGGCGGCAGAGCCGAGGGGCCGCGGCCAGGGCCCCCGCCTCGCGAGCGCAGGGGATTCTCGCGGCGAACATTTTGCAGGAATGTAAATGAGCGCGTTTTGTGTGGTGCGGAGGAAGGCGGGGGGCGGGGGCGGGGGCAGGGGAGGGCCGGGGGCGGGGAGGTGTGGGGGCGGGGAGGAGGTTGCACATTTTACAGCTCACTGACCATTTGGCGATCCATTGAGAGGAGGGTTTGGAAAAGTGGCTCCTTTGTGACAGCTCTCGCCAGATTGGGGGGCTGCTCATTTGCATCTCATTAGCCATGCGGGCGGCCGGCGGGATATAAGGGCGGCCGGCGCCGGCGAGCGCAGACCTCGGCGCGCACCCGCGGAGAGCGGCCGGGCCGAGCGCGCACCGGACGCGCAGCCGTGGCGCGGCGTCTCCGCTCGCCACCCGCCGCCCTGTGCCGGGACCCCGTGCTGTTTATGTGGATGGCACCGGCTGGGTCCTTCGGGGAGACGCGTGTCTGCGCGGGGGCGCGGGACACACGAGTCCGGGACGCTCCCGGCACGCACGCCGCCGCCGAGTGACAAGGGCCCGAGCCGCAGGGCGCGCCGCGCACACTCGCCGCCGCCGGGGTCCCTGCGCGCGCTCCGCGGGGCCCGGGATTATCGCCTCGCCGGTGGGATTTCCAGACCTCGGCTCTCTAATCGGACTCGGAGGAAGCTCTTTGGGAATTAAGCTGAAAATCTGGACGCTTCCTCCCCTCCCCCCCCTTTTTTTTTCCTGGGAAGAAGCTTGAGACAAAACCAGGAAGCCAACGACCCCTACCTACTGGTGGACTGGAAGAAAGGAGGAAAACCGAAAGTTGCGGCTCCATCAGCAGGCTCAGAGCCAGCCCCTTTGCTCGTGCACCCCCAGAGCGCCGTCACCCGCGCAGGGCGGATCTGGACGACCGCAGCCCCCGAAAGAGGAGACACGGGCTCCGGAAGAAAGGAGCCCTGATCACCCCGGCCCGCGGCGGAGCGGCGGCGCTTCTCTGTCCACGCTCCTGGGGGGCCACGGCCACCCTCGGGCACCCCCCGCAGTTCTAGGGCCCGAAGGCGGGGGCGCAGGGGAGCTCGAGCGCGTCCAGCGGTGCACCATGGGCCGCCGGTGCGCCCTGGCCCTCGCCGTGGTGTCGGCCCTGCTGTGCCAGGTAAGTTGTCGGCTGGGGTGTCCAGGGCCCCGCTGTCAGGGCGGGTGTCGATGGGGCACCCGGGAGCCGCGAGGCGTCAGGCAGGGCACCGGGGGCGCAGGGGGGGTGGCGAGCCGGGCCGGCGGAGCCCGCGGTGAACCCGAAAGCTAGCCTCGGAGCGCAGGGCCCCGCGCCCTCAGCCCCGCCCCCCGCCCCCCCCCTCCCCCAGGTCTGGACCTCCGGGGTGTTCGAGCTGAAGCTTCAGGAGTTCGTCAACAAGAAGGGGCTGCTGGGAAACCGCAACTGCTGCCGCGGGGGCGCGGGGCCGCCGCCGTGCGCCTGCAGGACCTTCTTCCGCGTGTGCCTCAAGCACTATCAGGCCAGCGTGTCTCCTGAGCCACCCTGTACCTACGGCAGCGCCGTCACGCCGGTGCTGGGCGTGGACTCCTTCAGCCTGCCCGACGGCGCGGGCGCCGACCCCGCCTTTAGCAACCCCATCCGCTTCCCCTTCGGCTTTACCTGGCCGGTGAGCGCTGCACCTGCGGGGCGGGGCGGGGCGGGGCGGGGCGGGGCGGGGGCCTCGACGGGTCAGCCCCGCGGTAGGCACGCTGGGGGCGCGCACCGGCGGGGTGCCGGGGAGGGGAGGCGGGCGGGCGCCGCGGTCCTCAGGGTGGCGGCGGAAGGGACCAGGCCCGGAGCATCGCCTCCACGCCCCGAGTGACCCTTCAGGCGGCAGAGTGACAGCCGGGCTACCGCGGGGCCGAGAGGCAGAGGGTCTGGGAGGTTTCGGAACCGGCCTCTGCCCGTAGCTCCCCGGTCCAGCGAGCGCCTTCTCGGGGGACAGTTCTCTCGTTGCCCTGTCTATGGACAGGTTGAACTGCCTTCGCAGCATGACAGCCCCTGGCCCCTGTGTGTAGCCCCCCCCCCCCCACCCGGTGACTGATGACAATCCCTGCAGCCCCGCCTACTCGCAGCCTTTTTTTTTTTTTTTTTTTTTAATGTGATATCCTGTACTAACAGGCTGAAAAAACACGTCAGGAAACCACTCTTTAAAAAGTTCTTCCATTTCCTTGAGGAAAGTGAAAACAGGCAAGAGATGTCCGGAGACCCTGCTCTGGGCACACAGATCTGCACCGCACCCCAGGCGGTTCCGGACTTGGGTGACCCGAGAGCATTCCTTTGGGTTTTGGTTTTTAACATTTCTAGTTTATCTTCTGTCTCCTCCCCCTTTCTCCCAGGGCACCTTTTCGCTGATCATTGAAGCCCTTCACACAGATTCTCCTGATGACCTCACAACAGGTAAAAACAAATCAAAGAACTCCAAAACCAAGTCAACAGCTTCCCCAGTCAGTACGTACTTGACCTCTTGTCTCCACCAGAAGTCAGCTTCTGTGCTTACATTCTGCAAACTCCTGCAGGAGGCTCTGGGTGGAGGGCCTATGGCCTCCTCCCCTGCATCACACGTCAGTTCTACTTCCCCCAGTGCCCCAAGCTTCTGGGTTCTTGGTCAGAACCAACGGGAGCACCGTCTTCCCACAGAAAACCCAGAAAGACTCATCAGCCGCCTGGCCACGCAGAGGCACCTGACTGTGGGCGAGGAGTGGTCTCAGGACCTGCACAGCAGCGGCCGAACAGACCTCAAGTATTCCTACCGCTTTGTGTGTGACGAGCACTACTACGGGGACGGCTGCTCCGTCTTCTGTCGCCCCCGAGACGACGCCTTCGGCCACTTCACCTGCGGGGAGAGGGGGGAAAAAGTCTGCGATCCTGGCTGGAAAGGCCAGTACTGCACTGAACGTGAGTTCCTGCTTCCCTCCTTGGTCTACTTCCAGGCCAGAGCTCCCAGGGAGTGGGGGTGGGAGTATTCTGTGAGCTAGTGGGGTCCTCAGATGTCAGCAGTGGAGTGATGCCCTGGTGGGGAAACTGAGGCCAGAGAGCTGGAGAAACTCGCCGAGACCTCACAGCTAGCCAGCAGCGGGATTGGGGTCAACTCAGAAGTCTTAACTTCCGCTATGGGAAGCTGCCTTTCTTAATCAGGGAGGATTTTGGAGACAGGGCCAGGGGTCAGGAAGTGAGCCGGAGGGAGAGGGAGAGGAGGAAGGAAGGGAGGAACAGAGAGGAGAGTTTGTATGTGGAGGCGCATGCTCCAAACCAGTTCTCTTTGCCAGGACAGCGTCTCATTGGAAAAATGCTTCGTTTTCTTTCTAGAGTTGGTGTGCTTGGCCTTTTTGCAGACTGAGCGTATTTGCAAATACTCTGCGTGATGCACGTGTGTTGTTAATGACATAGTCCCTCATAGGGGTCTGTGGACAGGAGACCGTGTGTGTCAGCTGAGGCCTGGGTAGGCAAGAGCCACAGGGGAAGGGGCCCGCCTGCCAGAGTGCACACTGCGCTCACAAAAACACCTTGCCTGGGGAAGAAATACCTTCACCAAAAGGCGACGGGCCCTGCCTGTCCCGTGATTCTGGTGGAGAGCGGGAGGCCTGCGAGGCTTCCGCTGGCTCCTGGGCCTGCTTCAGGTTGGTAGGCCTCTCTTCAGCTTGCGGAGGCCTCACTGCCAGTCTGCACACCCAGGGGTTGGGTTTCCCTCTAGTTAGGGGTTGGGTGGGCCCTGGAACTCCCCAGAAACCCTGGTGACTTTTCCTTCTCCTGCCCTGGAGCAGGCGAACCTCCCTCCTTGTCCTTAGGCCCAGAACCTCTTGCCAGGGAGGTCTCTCAGTTCTGATTCGTGCCTGGGGGTGAGGGTAGGTCATTGTTTTGAGCTGCGCCCGGGCCTGAGCGGGCTCTGTTGTCTTACAAACTTGGAGCAGCTCTTCGATGAGTTTCATAACTCTGTGAAGGAAGCCAGCTCCACATCAGCCCCCACCCCCGCGGGGACCTCTGGCCTGCCTGCTGCCTTCCGTCCGCTCCCCTCCCTCCTCTTCTTCGCTGCGGGGGAGCCGTAAACTTAAACTTTTTTCTTCTTATTCAAACACTGGAGCCTCTCCCCGCCCCCAGCTAGCGCGTGCCATCGATTAGATCTCTCCGGGCAAAGGCGGCGGGAGCGCACGCCAGCTCCCATTGGCGGAAAGGGCTCGCGCGCACACGCGTGTGTGTGTGTGTGTGTGTGTGTGTGTGTGTGTGTGTGTGTACACACACGCCGGGGGTGTGTGTGCGGGTGGGGGCGGGGGGCGGGGGAGGCGGTATTGTCGCACTGGGGCAGCTGCTGGGAGAGCAGAGACAATAGAGCAGCTGTCTTGCCCTGGTACTCTGCATACCAGCTGTCCACCCTTATCGACACACACACTTTCTGGGTATTAAGAGGTGGAGCTTTGTGCATAGAATTGGGAAGTGGGGGAGGAGGAGGGGGAAGGACTTCTGACCCTCTCAGAAGAAAAGGGGATGGGGTGGGGGTGGGGGTTTCCGCGCTCTTTTGTCCTGGAGCCGCTGTGTTAAGAAGAATGCTCATCCCAGGGCGGAGTGAAGTCCGCAGTTACCAGGCAGGACCGTGGATACTCCACAGATGGAGATTAACTCCGCTGGGTCTGCCAACTGAGCTGAGCAAGTTTTGTCCCAACCGCATTGTGGCAGCAGCCCCCGGTTGTGTTGGGGAGGATCTTGGGGTGGGGCTTGACCCCGTGTCTTCTCTTTGCTTGTAGCAATCTGCTTGCCAGGATGCGACGAGCTGCATGGGTTTTGTGACAAGCCAGGGGAGTGCAAGTAAGTGTGCAAAAGGGGTTTTTCTCTTCTCTGCTTCTCCTTGTACCTGGTGTATTTGTAAAGTAGCTCTGGGTGATGGTTTGAAAACTTCAGGTGAGAGTAGCTGGCTTTCAGGGTTGGAGCCGTTACTCTTGTGTTTCTACTTAGTAAACATACAGAAACACGTAGAGTCACGGGTTGTCGGTCACGGAAGCCCCTCGGTGGTTATGGGAACGTACGGATAGCTGTCTGCAAGGAATTGACATTGAAGATGGGTTTAGTTCAGGGATTCCCAAACTTTTTGGCGTCCTAGGACCACCTAGGGAGCCCCTAAAAATGCTGTCTCAGCGAGCCTCACTCCCAGAAATCAGACCCTCTGAGGCGCTGGCGTGTTTGCAGGGTCCCGAGGAGACTCTGGTGTTCTGCCTCGTTTGAGAGCCAGACGTGTTGGTGTCGCCGGAAGGTGGTTTCTCATGGGTCGGGCGTGTGTGTGACCGTGAGCCCGGTGGTGCCGGCGCCTGCCTGACACGTGCTCTCTTCCTAGGTGCAGAGTGGGCTGGCAGAGCCGGTACTGTGACCAGTGCATCCGGTACCCAGGCTGCCTCCACGGCACCTGCCAGCAGCCCTGGCAGTGCAATTGCCAGGAGGGCTGGGGTGGCCTCTTCTGCAACCAGGGTGAGCCCCCAGCCCCATCCAGCAGCCCTGGGCTTCCCTGGCTTCGTCACGGGGAAGATGTGGTCTCCCTGAGTCTCACCCTGGGCTTCTCTCTCCTCCTTCTCCCACCTCTGCCCTTCGCAGACCTGAACTACTGCACACACCACAAGCCCTGCAGGAACGGGGCCACCTGCACTAACACGGGCCAGGGAAGTTACACCTGCTCTTGCCGGCCGGGGTACTCAGGGGCCAACTGTGAGACGGAGATCGACGAGTGTGGCGCCAGCCCCTGCAGGAATGGAGGCAGCTGCACGGTGAGTCCGGCCCCAGCAGGATTTCCTGTTGAACGGGGGCGCTGGTTTGATACGCATCACGTGGGTCTCTTGGAGCGACCCTGTGACAGCGCTTTATCTTCTCTGCGACGCAGGATCTTGAGAATGGCTACTCTTGCACGTGCCCACCCGGCTTCTACGGCAGAATCTGTGAGCTGAGTGCCATGGCGTGTGCCGACGGCCCCTGCTTCAACGGGGGACGGTGCTCAGACAACCCCGAAGGAGGGTACACCTGCCACTGCCCCCTGGGCTTCTCCGGCTTTAACTGTGAGAAGAAGGTGGATTCCTGCAGCTCTTCACCCTGTTCTCATGGTAGGACGGCAGCCCCAGCCGCTCTGAGACTTTGTCAGGTGGTCAGCACTGATGAGAATACATTAGAGAGCACACGCGTTTCGTTTCCAACCAAACACGTCACTTTGCAAGCTACCCCGAGGTTATGGAGCCCTTTCAACTGAACAGAAACTCTTCACAGAAGTGTTATCCCCCAGCCTGGAAATGCTCAAGGAGCAAGAAAGGCAGGCAGGAGTGTGGATTCTCACGTCCTACAGGGGGAGCCTGAGGCAGAGAGGTGGGATGACTTCTCAAGGTCATATCGCACCACAGGTGTCTGAGTCGGGGCCATGATTCAGTAGATTGCGCTCCAATGGCAGCCCAGCGACTGTTTTTGGAGGGAAGCCCGGCTCAGCTCTGTCACCCAAACATAACCGTCTGGTGTGTCTGTGCAGAAGTGTGGTCTGTTGACGGGCCCCCTGCTCCCCTGTGAGTGGGTAGAGGAGAGAAGCTGGGGCCAGACATGCCAGGCCTTCTGTGAGCTTCGCCATTAGCCACGATGATTGACAGAGAGGAAATCCCTGTCCTTCTGCTGTCCACGTGCCGTACAGAGGGCGTGGTGGTCCTGTGGGCTCAGGCTCTGCCTCCTGTTTGTTTCTACCCACTGAAGCAACAGAAAGGTTGGCTGCTTTATTTTAGAGGCAGAATAGCAGGAGGTTTAACAGATTGGCTCTCGAAGGACAGAGACCTCTTCCACTCCCTCCTTTCTTCCTCTTCTTTTCTGTTGTCAACCCTGCTCTTTTCACTGACTGTGGAACTGCAGGCAAGCACATCAGCCTCATTAAGCCTCAGTTTCCTCATCTGCAAACCGGGTCTTTTGTGGGATGTCGTGAAAGTGAATGCAACGCTGTAGCCAAAGCGCCGTGTACTGCCCCGGTGGGAGCGGAGCTGCTGGGAGGGTTAGCTGCGGGGGTGCCCAGTCAGCGTCCGACTTCTGCTCAGGGCATGATCTCAAGGCCCGTGAGTTTGAGCCCCGCGTCGGGCTCTGTGCTGGGAGCTCAGAACCTGGAGCCCGCTTCGGATTCTGTGTCTCCCTCTTTCTCTCTGCCCCTCCCCCACTCACACTCTGTCTCTTTCTCTCTCTCTCTCTCTCTCTCTTTAAATTTAAATAAATTTGGGGCGCCTGGAGGGCTCAGTCGTGGAGCGTCTGACTTCGGCTCAGGTCATGATCTCACAGTTCACGAGTTCAAGCCCCATGTCCGGCTCTGTGCTGGCAGCTCAGAGCCTGGAGCCTGCTTCCGATTCGGATTCTGTGTCTCCCTCTCTCTCTTTCTGCCCCTCCTCTGCTTGCACTCTGTCTCTTTCAAAAATAAACAAACGCTAAAAAAATACTTAAAGAAATGAGATATCAGCTGTATTGTTTGCAGTTTACTGAGCTAGAGCTGGACCAGACCCCTCCCCTGATGTTTGTGTCCAGGCCACGGCTGCCTCGTCTGTCTCGCATCCCTGGTGTACCTTGCAGGACTGACACGTGGCAAGGCTTCAGAATGTGTCCTGTGTTCCAGGTGCACAGTGTGTGGACCTTGGTGATGCTTACCTGTGCCGCTGCCAGGCTGGCTTCTCCGGGAGGCGCTGCGAAGACAACGTGGATGATTGTGCCTCCTCCCCGTGTGCCAACGGGGGCACCTGCCGGGACGGCGTGAACGAGTACTCCTGCACCTGTCCCCCAGGTTACACAGGCAGGAACTGCAGTGCCCCTGTCAGCAGGTGTGAGCACGCGCCCTGCCACAACGGGGCCACCTGCCACGAGAGGGACCGGCGTTACCTGTGTGAGTGCGCCCGGGGCTACGGGGGCCCCAACTGCCAGTTCTTGCTGCCTGAGCCGCCCCCGGGCCCGGCGGTGGTGGTGGACCTCACCGAGAAGTACGTGGAGGGCCAGGCCGGGCCCTTCCCCTGGGTGGCCGTCTGTGCCGGCGTGGTGCTTGTCCTCATGCTGCTGCTGGGCTGTGCCGCCGCCGTGGTCTGCGTGCGGCTCAGGCTGCAGAAGGACCGGCCCCCTGCCGAGCCCTGCCGTGGGGAGGCGGAGACGATGAACAACCTGGCCAACTGCCAGCGCGAGAAGGACATCTGTGTCAGCGTCATCGGGGCCACGCAGATCAAGAACACCAACAAGAAGGTTGACTTCCACGGGGACCACGGGGCTGATAAGAACGGTCTCAAGGCCCGCTACCCTGCTGTGGATTATAACCTAGTGCAGGACCTCAAGGGCGACGCTGCGGCCGCCGCCAGGGACCCCCATGGCAAGCGTGACGCCAAGGGCCAGCCCCAGGGCTCTGCAGGGGAGGAGAAGAGCACCCCGACGCTCAGGGGGTGCGTGCTGCGGGCCGGGAGGGGACACGCGGGAAGGCCGGCCTGGGAGGGCGCCCCGATGCGAGGGGGTGCCGCACTCTGCGGTCAGACGCTCTACCCCTGAGCTTTACCCCCGAAGGGGGTGCTGCACTCTGGGCCGGCGCTGGTCAGTTTTTCCTGTTCTCACGTGTTTCTTGTGGTTCTTTTATCTTCCCCTCAGTGGAGAAGCACCTGAAAGAAAAAGACCAGACTCCGTGTATTCTACTTCAAAAGACACAAAGTACCAGTCAGTGTACGTCATATCAGAGGAGAAAGACGAGTGCGTCATAGCGACCGAGGTCAGTGCGCAGCCCGGGCCTGGTCTCGGGGCGGAAGCGGGGGGGGGGGGGGGTGGGGAGAAGTCAGAGGGTGCTGACCTCTGTCTGGAGCTAACTTCCCATCCTGTCCTGTGGGCCCACCAGGTGTGAAATGGAAGTGATACGGCAAAGTTCCCGTTTCTCTTAAATTAAATAAAATTCCAAGGATATATGCCCCAGTGGATGCTGCTTGAAAGAGGAAAGGGAGACCCACGGACTGCTGCTGAGGAACCGATCCGGACCCAGCCGGCTCTCCCTTCCGAGGCCAGCTGGGGACGCGGCGTGGCTGCAGCTCGGCGGCGGCCAAGGGGCCTGTTGCACTGCCTTCTAGGACGTTCCCATTGCACTATGGACAGTTGGCTTTTAAAAAATATATATTTAAATGAATGGACTTAATTACTACGTGAGAAGCATGCACTGCCTGAAGTGTATATTTTGGGTTCTCATGAGCCGGTCTTTTCTTGAATTAGAATCACAAACACTGCCTTTATCGTCCTTTTTGATACTAAAATGTGTTTTTTCTAGGTGGAAAAAAAATGTGTGTTATTTTTTTGGACTTGTAAAAATATTTTTCATGATATCTGTAAAGCTTGAGTATTTTGTGATGTTCATTTTTTATAATTTAAATCTTTGGTAAATATGTACAAAGGCACTTCGGGTCTATGTGACTATATTTTTTTGTATATAAATGTATTTATGGAATATTGTGCAAATGTTATTTGAGTTTTTTACTGTTTTGTTAATGAAGAAAATCCTTTTTAAAATATTTTTCCAAAATAAATATTATGAACGACGACTAGAGGTGTGCTTCCTCACCACGCCCTGTGCTCGCTCCCTCTAGACAGAAATGGCTTCTGATTGTCGATTTTCAATGTCTTTGCCTGGTTGCAGTGGCTTCTGTCTGCCTCAGAGAAGCCTGCACAGTTATCACCAGGGCGTCTCCGGGAGGGGCTGAGGGAGGCTGGCCGGCTCCTGAGCGGCCCCTGGGCTCGCCGGGGGTGTCACAGGCACATGCAACTCCGCATCGTGCTGACGGGTCCGAGGACCCTCAGAGCTGGCCACCTTTCTGAGCCTTGTTATTCAGGGGCTGGAACAGAGCCTCATCTGGGATCAAATACCCGTGAGACACTTTTGTATTGCCATGGCAAAGGCTTTTTGTCTTAGGATAATACTATTCATCCATTTGTTTATGGGTTATTTCCAGTCAATTCGAGAGAGTTCGTTGCCTTCTAACTCAACAGTTGTGGGCGGACAGAGAGCGGTAAGATAAAAATGTTTTTTATTGAGCGCTGACTACCGGCCCCGGGGAAACGGCTGTGCCTGGCTGGGCTGGTTACTCCTGGTGCTGGCATTACTCCTTTCACAGGAGAGGAAGCTGAGGTTTGGGGAGGTGAAGCTTCTCGCTCAGGGTCAGTCAGCGGCAGAGTTAATGTTCAAATCTGGCAGTCGGGCTCCGTACCCCAGTTTATTTGTTAATTTATGTAATAATTTATTCAATAATTGTCGGACACCCAGCTTCTCATTGACAGCAGGACCTGGGGATTCAGTAGGCCTCATCACCGGTGTGGTTTGGTGGCTCCAGAGCGTCAGTGTCCTTTGTCAGCTAAGATGACAAGCCCATGTTGGGACAGGTGGCTTATTTCTGGGGTCAGAGGGGAGCAGGGAGAGGAACGGAACTTACTGGTCTAATCACCCAAAGGGAAAACATCAGTGAGCTGTTCTTGGTCCAGTGACCATGATAAGTTTATGCCACCGGCACTTGCTGTACAGGTGGAAATTGTGGGGTCTTCCGGGGAGGGGGGAGGACAGCATGTGTGCTAACCAGTCAGCACGTCCGTCCTTACGTATACAGATGAGCGAGACCCCCCAAAACAACACCAGGTGGGCTCGACGACACACACAAATCCTGGAGCACCCCTCTGTGGATGCTTCTGTATCGGACACAACCCAGTCTCTCCCGACCCTTTGGGTCGCCTGGGTTGTTATTTTGGAATAGCCCCTTCCAGGTGAGGGCTCCGGTGGAGGGATTTCTCCATGGAAAGAAGTTAGTGGCAGGGCCAGGGTGTGAGTGGGGCAGATTCGGGGCTCTGAACCAGCTCCGTCCTTGCCCTGCGCCCCAGACTCACTGGAAAGGGTTAGCAGCATATTCTAGCATCACCGAAGGAGCTGCCAGTGTTGCCCTCGGGAGTCAGGATCCAGTGTAAGAGCTGGTGGCCGTGCACCCGTTCACACTTGCCAGCCTGGAGTAGTGTTCGTGGCTCCCTCACACTTTCAGAAGTGGCCTGGTGTGGGTAATAAATTGGAGAGCTCATCTATTTTCAAAAGTACGGAGTTTGCTGGGATTCTTGTGAAGCCCACTCCATAAAAGGACCTCAAAGTACTCAAAGGTAACCTCACCTTCACCTCCTCAGCCTTGTGAAGTCAGGAAATCCCTCCATCTTTCCTCTGAGGCAAGTGCCTGAGGAACAAATCAGACTTAAAACTTGAGGTTTTGGAGCTCCCAGGGCTCTGTTGGACTCCCTGAGTCCCTTCTGAGAATAATGTTTTAGTTTGACGTTTACAGATGGCCTCTCAGCTTTCAGGGTTTATGTCACCTGCAGCAGGAAATCAGGTGGGCAGATCCAAAAGAGCCAGATAAAAACAGGGGCCTTTGTCGACCTGCCGTGACTCACCTGCCAGGCAGTGGCCAGTGCCACCACTTCCAGCCACATTCTCCAAGTGCCCTGCCGGGGCAGGAAGGAGCGATAGGGCGCTCAGAACAGCGAGAGGGGCGGGTCCCTCCAGCCGGAGCCGCGCTGAGCCGTGCGCCGGGCTTCCTGGTCCTGAGAGGAACCCTGAGTGTGGGTTGAGGCCACGCAGTAAGAAAGGCTCGCACAACACCCAGCCGGGCTCTCCCGTTAGGGCCTCTACCGTCCAGCCTCCCCGGGACTCCAGTGAGACTAGTGAGTGAGGTGAGGCACACGTGCTTCTCCTGAGGTGTCTTCCTTTGTCTGGACGTAATTTGAGACTTAAGAACAGTGCAAAGAACCCTCAGGACTTCAGTGTTGCTGAGTCTGCATTTCTGCAGTCAGGGCGCACACTCCCTTCTTGTTCGTGGCAGGACAGACTCGCAAGCCACCTGGGACGCAGCAGGTCGTGGTCTGTCGCTGCTGCAGATTTAGGCAGTGTCCCTGTGTCCTCAGGGGCACCGCCTTTCAGGCTCAGCAGGTGCCCCAGGCCCGTGGCTGCTTCCTCTGCCCGGGCTCTGCCTCTTCCCCGTGAGCCCTGGGCCACTTCGGTGGGGAACGGCAGTGACCACATTTCTAATTGCGTGCGCTGGGAAGCTCGAAGCAACGAGTAGTTGCCAGGTTGCAGACAGGGCCACCTGTGTGAAAGCCCGAGAGCGGCTCCGGGACCGTTCACTTGGGGCCCCGTGACTCGCTTCGCACTGTTGATTCAGACCGGCCAACACCACCACTCACCAGGTATTTCTGCAAAGAACGGTGAACACGAATCTGATCAGACCCCTGAAGGACACAGTCAGGACACCCCTGGGCGTAAGAAGAACGGAAGGGGATGGAAGGGGTTGGAAGAAACTTGGTTAAAAACATTCAGAGCCAGCTGTGCATTTTAATGATATTTAAGTGTACTCATCGGGTTTTTTTGATGTGAGAGGTTATTACTGTTAAATAAAAAAAAGCCCTCATCTTTTAGAGGAAAAACTCTAACATATTTATAGATGAGACGGTATTACCTCTGACACTTGGGATTTGCTTCAAAATGACCCGAGATGGGGCACGGAGTGCGGGCGGCACGCGGGCGGAACAAGAAGGGCCACTCGTGGAAGCCGGATGCAGGCACCTGGTGGGGTTGACTCTGCCATTCTCCCCTCCTCCGTACGTTTGAAACCTCCCATGAGCAGATGCACGAAGGTGAGTTATACGGTGAAGAGACACACACACACACACACACGTGGTGTAATTGACCGATGTGCGTGCCAGGCCGTGTCTATGAGATGACGCATCTCAAACGCAGTGGACTGTAGGGAGGTTTTCCCCGTTTGCGTGTTCAGATGAAACCAAGCAAACCAAATGGGCTGAGACAAAAATTTATTTGCTTGGGAGCTTTGGTGCCACAGTCCCGGGTCCGGGCCCAGGCTCCGCCTGTTGGCCCGTTACTCACCACGCCAGTGAGAGGTAGATGCTAAGGGTCTCCATGGGGCAGCACCATATGGACCACACTCCCCACGGGCTACCAGGGGCTTCCCAAAGCACAGCTCTGAGTGTGTCACCCCTGGTTAAAACCAGCGAAGGCATCCACTGCTCCAGCATGAAGTTCAAAGTTCTTTTTTCTTTTTCGTTTTTATATTTTGAGAGAGAGAGAGAGAGAGAGAGAGAGAGAATGCAAGCGGGGAGGGGCAGAGAGGGAGAGAGAGCATCTTAAGCAGGCTCCACATTTAACATGGAGCCTGACTGGGGGCTAGCTCTCACTACCATGAGATCGTGACCTGAGCCAAAGTCAAGAATAGGGCGCTTCAACGACTGAGTCACCCAGGTGCTGCAAGGGTCTAACTTCCTAACCTGGTTTGTCCTTTGTGTGACCTGTATCCCGCCTGTCACTTCAGCTCCAGCCGTGCTGGCTGCTGCCTCACACTCTCCACCCTCCCTCCTGCCCAGGCCTCAGATGTAATTTTCCATCTGTTGGATGCTCTGCTGTCTAGCCAGCTCCTCCTCAAAATGCCAGCTTCCAGGGAACCCTCTCTTGATGCCCCAGACGAGGTGCCTGTACCTGTCACCCCGGTCTCATGGTAGCTTGCCTGAGCCACCCAGAGGGCAGGGCCAGTCGGCACGACTTCTGCCGGCTTTGTGTTCCTCCAATCAGGAGGAAAGGGAGGCTAGTGAGCCTTTGGGCTGTTGCCAGTGCCAACACAGGAAGGGGCCCCTGGTTTATACGGTCCTGACCCGGCAGGCTCACGGGGTGCCAGGCAGTGGCAGAATGGGGAGGAACAGAGAGAAATAAAATGTTCAAGGAGAGTTCAATCAACAGATTTTGGGTGACCTGCCCAGCAGCTCCCTTTCAGCAGCCCAGAGGAGATTCCCGTAGGTGGGGACTCTCCAAGCAAATGTTGAGATCAGACCTGGCAGCCTGGAGTGTGCTGAGGTCCTGCAGCTCCCTCCCTCCCTGGGCACAGGGTGAGTGGCGTCCTCACACTGCTCGGTGACGCTGGTGAGCAGGCTGCTGTGGAGGACTGAGCCCTCTCTCCTGACGCTTCCCGCTTCCTGCAGCAAGTGCAGCTGCTGCCTCTTACTGCCTGTGAGGACGAGGACGCGAGGCAGAGCAGGAGGTACGGGGGCGGGGGGGTGTTTCGGACTCCGAAGCCACTGACTGAGGGAGCCCAGCCTCAGTGGAGCAGCCCCGGCAAGTTTGCCGAATGAAGCATTTGGACTAGCACACGTCCTTTCCCTGCGATGTTCCAAGCCTCTCTTAGTTTCGAGGGGGTGCCCGGAGGCCCCCGGCAGACTGGTAAGTACTTTATTTTTTTATTTTTATTTTTTTTCACATATATATATGTTTAATGTTTATTTATTTTTGAGAGACAGAGTGCGAGTAGAGGAGGGGCAGCGAGAGAGAGAGAGAGAGAGAGAGACAGAATCGGAAGCAGGCTCCAGGCTCTGAGCTGTCAGCACAGAGCCCGACGCCGGACTGGAACTCACGAACCGTGAGGTCATAATCTGAGCTGAGGTCGGACACTTAACAGACTGAGCCCCCCAGGCGCCCTGGGTAAGTACTTTAAGGCATCTGTTGTGTGTATGTGTTTCTGCACCTGGAGGGCAGATGGGGTCAGAGGTAGGTTCTTGGACTCTTTTTCCCCCAAATTTCTTTCCTTCTCCATCTTCTTGAAAAGGATAAGAGTCTGGGTAACAAAATGCCTCTTGATTACCAGGGTAGTGTGACCTCGAAATCCCAAGGTCAAGTGAAACATGCTTGTTAAATGTCTGCCTGCCTCCTTCGCTTGTTCTCTTCTTGCCTGGAAAGCATCTCCTCCTTTTCGATGTGTCTCTTTGACTCCCATACCCACTGAGACCTGCTCTGTGCCCTGCCCTGTTCTGGCAGTGGGCATAAGTGCTGAATAAGATGCCAGGTTGTTCCTAGGAGCTCAGCAGGAAAGATGGGGAACATGGCGAAGCCTGCTTGCATTTTGTTCCCCTCCTACGAGTACACAGGGGGTCTCGCTTCCTGAAGCTTGGGTAGAGCGCCCGTGTGATTATTGTCGTCAGCAGATGGGAGTGGGGGTCAGGTCCCTTAGGCGGAAGGGTTAGGTGCTGGGGTGAGGCTCTCCCACCCCTCTTCTCTGGACACCCTGACACCCCTGGGTCTTCTGAACGGAGGGACTGAACCAAGTCTTGCTTGAAGAACTTTACTTCAAACATTTGTTGTTCAAACCAACCAACCAACCAATAAACAAATGTTTATTGTATGATGTATGTACATATTGTATGTGTTGTATGATGTATGTATGATGTAATAAACAAATGTTTACTGTATGATGCAGCTGGAAAGAATCTGGTGGAGAACAAGTGTGTCCTGTTCTCCAGCTGCACCCTGATAGAGTTGATCTTTCTCCTATCTTTCGATGTTTGGATTGTTTCCAAATTCTAGCATCCGAATAGTATTTATTGAATATCTTTACATAATCATTGTGTCTCCTTTTTCCTTTATAATAGATTTTTAGGTGGAATTATATTGTCAAAGGGAATGAACATTGTAAAGACACTTGCTGTCTCTTTATGAATTCCCACTGGAAAACTTATGCCAATTTACATAAACCAACCAGCTGCTCTTTACCAACAATATGTATCATGATTTTAGCATTTATTCACCAATCTGATGAATAGTGTATAAAAGCTGTTTTCCACTTTAGTTTGTTAAATGAGGGGCTGAAAAGTCCTTTTTGTTTGCTATTTGAGTTCACATTCTTTCTGTCACACCAGGTACCCCCACTGCCCGTTAGTGAGGACCTACTGTGTGTCAGGTATTTTAAAACACATCAGTTTAGAGTTCATTACACACCTGAGTGAGTATAATTAGTTCCTTTTGTGGAGGCTAGAAAGGCCACTGACATCATGCGGACCACAGACTTGGTGCAGGGCCCAGCCAGGTGAGCCTGACAGGTGACACTTTCTTCTGGAAACGTCCCCTCCACAGATTCCCTTGAGTGTATTTAGAGCCAACACTTCCCTATGTTGGGTTTCCTTTATGGATATATTTTTATGTATTTATTTAATTGGGTCATCTTTTTTTGTTTTGGGGGTTTTTTTTGAGAGAGAGAGAGAGCACAAGAGAATGGCAGGGGGAGGGGCAGAGAGGGAGAGAAAGACTCTCAAACAGGTTCCATGCTCGGTGTGGAGACTGAGGACCCTGGGATCAGGACCTGAGCCGAAATCAAGATCGGAGGCTCAAGCGGCTGAGCCCCCCAGGCACCCCCCATCTTGTTTTTCCAAACAACTTTGAGGTATAACTTAGGCGCAGTAAGACGCACACATATTAAGCTCACAGTCGGACGAGTGTTGAGAGGCTTGTGTGCTCGGGAGACCAACGCCGTGGTGAAGACGGAGAGTGGCCCTGGACGCCCCTCACCTCCACAGTCCCTGCCCCCCCAGTTAGCGGACCTCAGCAGAGACAGGTTCTAGAAATCCACAGAGAAGGAAGCTTCTCACACTGTGTTCTCAGCTGTATCTCTGCTCCTGCATCAGTCAGTCCTCGTCCGCACTGCTCAGGGGTTCGGTAAGAAATGTTCCACGCAAATCAGTGGGGCGGGGTGGGGGGCCGTGAAGGGCCCCTCCCTGCCGGGTCGCCGGTCTCTGCGGTCTGCGTGTGTGGTCTCTGGGGCTTCCTCGGTCCGCGTCCGGAGAGGCCCACCCCCGCAGATGCGGTCGGCGTCACCAGCTTCCAGTGTCCCCCTTCTCCCTCTCCGCTCCTTCGGCACTGCCTCTGGCCCTTTCTCCCCTGAGGCCAGGCCTCTCTGCGAGACGCGCGGGCGCTGGCACCCTCGGGAGGACGGGTTGCAGCTGGGAAGGTGGCCTCTCCCAGCGGCTTTCCGGAGGGATCCAGGAGGCCGCAACGGCCCTGGACCCAGACTAGGTTCCGGGGTGACTGGCTGGGAACAGTTTGGGGAGGGAGGAAGGGGCTGAGGAGGCCTGGGGGCAGCCGTGTGGGTGGAGTGAGTGAGGTTGTGCACACGTCCACCGTGAGGGTCACGAAGGCCGGCGCCTACTCTGGCTCCAGCCCCGCCACCCTCCCGGTTGTAGGAAATCGTTGACTTCACAAGGCAGAAATCCTTCTGGGTAACAGTTCTATTACTTTCCTCCTCACGCCGCCGCCCAGCCCTTCCCAGCCGTGCTTCTGGCTCCCCCACCCCGCTGGGTCTGAGGTGTAGACACACCTGCTTGGGCGGACCCTCTGGCAGAGAGAAAGGACTTCTCCCCGACTCGTTTTGGCTTTAACTCCATTTGGATCTGAGCACCTGTGTCACGGGGCCTCTGCGGGGACAGCTTGTTGCAGCTGTGGAAACTCTGGACACCTGACCTCGGGCACCGGCGTGAACA
This sequence comes from Prionailurus bengalensis, assembly GCF_016509475.1. Classification (NCBI taxonomy): domain Eukaryota; kingdom Metazoa; phylum Chordata; class Mammalia; order Carnivora; family Felidae; genus Prionailurus; species Prionailurus bengalensis. The sequence continues at coordinate 152,057,670 of NC_057349.1, read as the reverse complement.
GGGTGCCTGGCGCCCGGGGCTCACCCGCTGAGCCCTTGGCCTCTGCGTGTTCTGGGCCAGCGGGCTAGGGCTCCGCGACAGGAGAGCTTAGGGCGTGTGGCTGAAGAAAGCGACGCCTGCGTTTTTCCCGCACGCTGTACCCCTGAGGCTGGGGGCAGTGGTGGATGGAGACCGTCGGTGAGATGGTGGGGACGAGGAGCCGGGACCTATGCGTTCGCGTGTCCTCCCGAAGGGAGAGGTGAGCCTGCAGTGCTGGCCACGGCGGCCCCACCACAGCGGAGCTGGGAGCCACAGAGAGGGACCCCGATGCTGCCACAGCCCCGAGGGAGCTGCAGGAGCAGGCCACGCCGGGGCGTGACGCGTCCGGGCCATATCGCTGGCCGGCCCGGGAGACCAGAGTCTGTAGATGCCGGGACCTGAAGACTGCAGGGAGGCCGGCTTGAGTCCAGGCGGCAGATAGCGTCACATCCCAGGCTCTACGCACTTCACCCCACACTGAACACCTGCTCTCAACGTATCTCCACCCGACACAAATCAGATGAAGTTTGAACAATTATCCAACCAGTTTGAAAGTACTTTAAAATAAATCGGAACCTAAACTCAATGTTACGGCTCAGATTATCAGATGATACTGATTAAACCAACCCGTTAGCACAAACGGCCTTTTAATGTTGTGCTATAGACAGTCAGTGTAAGCAAAAGAATCATCGTGCCCGAAACAGAGGCTCCGGGAGCCGCAAAGAGAAAACTGCTTGGTGCTCCACCCGCAAGCAGACAGGTGTCCACAGCCGGATTTCACCATGTTGGCATTTGCTCTGTCATGGCCCCAGGGGCCCCAGCCTGTTCTCGTCCTGCAAGGCCTCAGACGTTCCCCCAGGAGCTATGGGAGGGGGGCTCTCCCCCAGAAAACCCTTATTCTCAGACGTGAAGACCGAAGTCCACCGAGGTTTTTGACATTTTCCCCACACCCCACGGCCTTCTGGTGGCCACTGATCCTACTTAAATATCTTTTCAAAACTATTTCTAGCCTGTTACAATAGATTCACTTCACCGTCTCTGGACTTTTGGGAATCTTGGATTCTAAGTGGGAGGCATAATCTCTATTCTGTCAACAGGGAAACCGAGGCTGGGACTGGTAGTGGGCCTGTGTGCTTGTCACACGTCCTGTACTCCTGTATCCTGTCCATGACGATTCTCCCTCTGCCATCCAGGAGGCTCCCCCTCATCTGCTGACCCACCCCTTCTGGAAGTCTTCCCTGAACCACACAGGAAGACAGAGGCGTGGTCCTCTGCAACCACGGGCCTGAGGAGGCCGCCCGCGTGGCAGGCCACGAGGCTTCATAGTGTTGTGAAGCCGGAGCTCCCTCCAGGTCGTGTGCCGTCTGCAGACAAGCGATCTATCTGGTGCCTGTGTCACCCGGTAGGTTCCAACACCGTGGAAGAAGGGAAGGAGGAGCCTGCAAAACAAGGTCAAGATGTGGGGCCAGTGGGGAGTTCCTTGCTGCTGAGAACTTTATTTCTCTCATTGTGATGCTGGGCTTTTCTGTTGCTTTATCAGAAGGGCGGGGTTGCTGCTGGTCCTCTGCCCACCCCAGTTAGGTGTGCTGAGCTCAGTGCCACCAGCTGCAAACATTTTCAGGTGAATCTTGTCGTCCAGGTCTTCCTTCTGGCATCAGAGCACCTTGCGTGCTGGGACTGGGTCTCCTGGAAATGATGCAGACTTTACCCCTGACGTCACCCAGGGCTCACCGATAAGGGTAAAGGGGGTGAAGAACTTTGCAGATGGAAAGATCGAGGGCCCTGAGTCCATAAGGGGTGAGGCAGCTGTGAGACACAGGCGGTCCAGCCCCGACTCAGAACCACTGTGATCCCTGCAGGTGCTCAGGTGCGTGGCTCCAGGACTTCCCGCCAGCAGCTGAGGCTCAGAGCGGCTCCTCTCTGCTTCACCGACAACCCGTCTTGTCCGCAGGATCCGACTTGCCCCGGAAATGCGTGCTCTGTTGTATACCTTCACTTTCTCACTTTGGTCCAGAAGACGTGAAGATTCAGGTTAGCACGAGAGACACATTCAGAGCGACAGGGTTTATGCTGGCTACGCATTTTCCCACATGGCAGCAGGCGGGAGCAGCAGGACGCGTTGTCTCTTTTCCGGGAGCCTCTGTCATTCCAGGTCGGCTTCCGAATGAAGGAAAGAGTAGAGGCAAAGACATTCTTTGTGGCCAGACTTTGAGTCTGTGTATGGCAAGGTGGCTCTTTCTGATGGCTGCTCAGGGCTGGGTCCTTCTCCCTCCCGGGCCACCAGATGGTCTGTGGCCTCCTCGTGTCCCCAGTCACCCTGAGCATAGGTCCTTCACGTGGTAGGTGCTTGTCAATACTTGCCGGGCAAATTATTGGCAGAAAAATGGCCATTCTTTCCATACCCCAGAGTCCTACAAAGAGACAGATGAGTCAATGGTGGGGTGACAGATGACAGAAACTGCTCGGATTGAAGGAGGTCGTTTCAGAGGGACACGGTGGTTCGGGGGGCTCACTCCACTCTCCAGCGTGCCTCGTGGGCCCTTTGTCTCCGGCAACAGTTGGATGCAGTCAACTGTGTAGTCCAGAACCCAGCGTATTTCTCCAGGAAAAATGCTCAGTTCTTTCCAAAATGCCATGAGAACTTTAATGATTGGAATAAATAACAGGTGCTGGGAACAGCTGCTACTGATTCATGAATCTTCTTCTTTTAAACGTTTTCTGTGGGGGAACCAAGGGCTTTCAGAAGCATTTCGCTCTGAAATATTCAAGGAATGTTCCTTGCTTTTTCTTACTGCAGCAACCATTTTAGTATTTCTAAGCTGAATCATCAGGCTTACAGAGGAAGTAGGGAAGGAACAAGTCAGAGGGAAAAGCATCTAAGTTACCAACCCCCCACGGTTGCTTTGAAACAGCATTTGGTTCTCCCCTGGCATCTTTCTGAGATGGATCATTGATTCTTCCACAAACCTAGGTTAGCGCTGCCACCCCAAGACTGGGTGACTGCACAGGTGATCCACAGAGGTGCTGGGCAAGGGGCGGTCCTGACGCACAGGCCCTGCCAACGGGCGATCCGGTCCCTGGCCAGCGTCCCTTCACGCCCAGCGTGAGTGCCGGGCATCTGTCTCACCAACTGCCGTGATGTCCTGAAGCATGGCGGGCGGCTGGCAGGCTCTCCTGCTGACACACTGGCGGTACTTGGTGCTGGGCCCTGTGCTTGATGAGCCCAGCAAACACGACTCTGGTGCTCTGGTGGGGCATTGGTGGCCTCGGGCAGATGTGCAGCGTCCCGTGTTCCCTCGACAAGAAGATAAAATGAAGTTACGATGTTTGCGAAGCTGGGATGTCTGTTACCGTCAGGGTTCTGCAGGCCCCGCCACCACCCAGGCTTTGCGCTGCCCAAATACTGGGTGTTTCTACCTGTTTCTCATTCATTTTTTTGCACCCCACGAAAAGTGTGACTTAAATCAGTTAAGCTCTTTCTGTGGTCTGATGACTGCAGACGTCCCTCCCCCCCCCACTCCGTGCCCCCTGCTGCCACACGCTGTCCCCAGGGGCAGGCCTTGTTCGTTGACTGGCCCTTGGATGCCGCGCCATGAGGTCAGATGGTGGCAGCAGATGTGTTTAAGGTTAAGAATCTCACCTTCGAGCGCGAGGAGCACCCCCAGCCCTGCGCCCTGCTCGTGACACCCAGTGGGGTTTTCTGCTGCTGTTTTCTGCCGAGAGTCTTTCCACCAGCCAGCACACAAGCGGGTATCCGTGTGGTGTAGATAGTAGCCACCAGCCAAATCTTTGCCTCTGGATGAAATCTCAGGGCTTCCTGGTGCGGAAGAATGAGAGTTTGGTCTTTTGCCCTTTTCTGTTGTTTGTCAGCTCAAAGTGGGATGGGAAACCTCCAATTAATGCCCGCACCGAGGACACATTCTAGGGCGCCGGCCGGCTGCATGGCCTCTGCTCCGTGAGCCTGTTCTGTGCCCGAGTTCAGCCCCCAGGGCGTCTCCCCAGGCCAAGCCTTCCCAGGTGGGGCTGTGGCACCTTGTACCCCCACCCCTCCCCCTCAGGCAAACAGTGAGGGCCTTCCGGTCACAAGGTCACCACGCGAGTCGGGGTGGGTCCAGAGGGCAACACTAGTGGTTTTGCAGGTTCTTATCTTGGATGCGACTGCTTCCCGTAGAACTCATTGGAACTTTCTATGCTTCTTGGGCACTGCACGAGTTTGCTAGGATTGCCAAAACAAAGCTCCTCGAACCGGGTGGGTTTGAACAACAGAAATGTACTCTCTTTCACAGCTCTGGAGGCCGAAAGTCCAAGATCAAAGTTGTGGGCAGGGTGGGGTCCTCCTGGGGGCTCTCAGGGCAGGGTGCCCCTTGCCTCTCTCCCAGTTCCTATGGTGGTGACAATCCTGGGTGTCCCTGGGCTGGTGGCTACACCCCAACCTCTCTACCTCCCTCTTCTCACATGGTCTCCCTCATTACAAGGACAACAGTCATTGGGTTTATGGCCCTTCCTACCCCATATGAGTGCATCACCATTCTTAATTATCTGCAAAGGTCTTATTTCCAAATAAGGCACAGCCTGGGCTCCTGGGTTTGGCGATATGCCGTTCAACCCACCATAGATGCTTTCGTCACTGTTGATCAAATGACTTTTTAAAAAGTGTATCTGCGATAAATTTTTCCTCAGTGAGTATCTTCTGAGAACCCATTTGTCCAAAGCACTCAGGGATTATAAGTTAAATAGAAACAACATTTCTGTAAAGACAAGCCGTAGATGCTGTACATGAAGACTGACAAACAGTCCAGGACCATCTATGTCTATAGATGTGTGATAGAATGTTCTAGACTGGACACCAAGGGATAACAGATACTTAGAAATTATGAGAGGCTTCTAAAAAAAGCCTGAGTGGACCACAACCCAGGTCCTCATTTCCTGGGTGGTCTGCCGAAGGGCCTATTCACAAGTGTGCCTGCCCGGGGACCTGTCCCCACCACCTGGCCGGGACCCAGAGCTGGCACGGAGCCACAGCCCCCTCGCCTCTGAGCTGATCCCTCGGGACCAGGGAGGAAAGAAAGTCACCTTTCTTCTGGACTAGAAAAGTCCATCCCACAGTTTCACCATCCCTTACTGACAAATAGGATTTTAAATCCTTTTATCTGGAGACAAACAGAAAGTGTGTGTTTGTGGTGAATAATTTGAGCTGATATTCTTGCCAGCTGTTAAGGGACACATGCAAAAAAAAAAAAAAAGTCAGTGACATCTGGTCAGCATTGATATTTTGTGACAGAAGTATTTTTTCCTGGGGGGTGTTTTCCAAGAAACCACGTCTCAGAGCCCCGTCTCTCCTCTTCACCGCCCCCTCAGCCCCCAGTCCCCAACCTTTGACCTCCCTGAAAAACAAAAAGAAAGTGATCGTATTGACCAAAGCAACTGCATCCACACGGCCGGGCTCGATCAAACAATGGCGGGCAGTTGCTGTCACAGTCAGAGCTTTCAACCCAACGTTGTCCCCGCACCTGGGCTGTGGTGTCACCCCCAGTCCCGACAGCGGCCTGTTCCACCCTCGTCCTCCTCTGCTTCCCTCCCAACCACCTATATTCTGGGGATTTAGGCTTTAATTTTTTTAAACAGTAAATAATGTCAAGTAAAGGCATGAATTAACACTGTGAATTTGTTCTCTGAAATTGTCAAGTCTTTGCCTGATTTTCCCAAGAATGCTAATGAACAGGCAATGAAGGGAAGTTTCTCGGAGAATGCTTTGTTTCCCAGCTGGTGAGTTTCCTTCTCTGAGAGCTGGGGCTGCTAGAATATTCCTTCTCCTCTTGCTCCCCTGAGAAGCCTTTCTCGGCAGGGTGGGCTGGCCGTGGGCGCTCCTCGCAAGGGCCTGCAAGGCCGCACCGTCATGGTGTGCCAGCTTGGGAGCACTGCTGTAGGGGCACCCCTCCCCCCAACCCCACCAACCCCCGGAGCTCGGACCAGGACTGGAGGAGCCCCCGGCAGAGGGACCACCTACGTGAGACTCATTCCATAGACGGGGCAGCTGAGGCCAAGTCCTGCTGTTCTCCGAGGTTCCTGACCCTCTCAGTTCATTTCATGGGACCTCCCGATTCTGGTCTTTGCCAGGGCCACCCTGCACGTGACGGCTACTCCTCTCCGGAGCACGGGGTGCGGGCGCGGGTGGGTCAGCTCTGCCCACCGTCTCAGGGAGCCCCGCGCTGGTGAGGGGGACCCCTCCTGCCACGCCTCGATGTGGTCTTTCCACGGACGCACGCACAGCCAGTGGGGTAGATCACCGGTCTCAGAGAGCCAACGTGCGGAGAAAAAGCTGTTTCCTGGGGTCAGCACAGGGCAGAGAAAGTCGGAAATCACTTTGATAAACAGAGTTAAACGAACCTCTGCACAAACCAAATTTCAAAGTCCTGATTTCAAGGGAGGGAGAGGGCTCAAAACAGCCGACCCCACACTTTTGACCTCTGTACGTGGGCAGTGCTCAGAAAATGGAAACAGCCGTGTTGCTCTGGTTCGATTGTAAGGGGAGGGCTGGCTCGCTTCCTCGGTAAGAGGCTGGGCGAGCGGCCCTTCACTTTCTGTCTGGCATCCCTGACCTCCAGGTGGCCCCAGGTGCCGTCTCCAGCTGTGTGTGTGGGTGCCAGTACATTGCTTTCGCCTCTGGCCATCGCTAGGTCCCTTCAAAATGTCCCGACTAAGCCCCGAGGGGGAAAGGGTGTTCATGAGTAGGTGTGTGAGAGAACGTGTTGCGTGATTTGGTCCAGATGACTGGAAAATATCCCAGTTCTCGGTCATAATTTAAGTACAGAGCATGGAGCGAACGGACCATCGAGTGCCAGAGCGGTGAGGAACCCTCAAGACGTGGAAGGCTCAGGTCACAGAGCTGGCAGGGGCTGTCTTGAGCGCAAAACCAGGTTTTATGACTGTCCGCCCTGTGTGTATTTCTCTTGCTTGTAATGCAAGTCAACAAGATAGTCACAGATGACAGGCACCTTTGAATAAAGGCTCTCACATGCTGTTGGGTGTCGGACGGCCAGTGTCCAGCCCTCATTTGATGTAATTCTGCCACAGCTGCTACCGTGGTCTCAAGGTTCCAGGCGAGCACTTGGCATTTATGTCATTTGTCCTCACAGAACATCTGGAAGGTTCACAGCTTTTGAAGTTGTGACGTACTGTTGACTAAAAGCTTCTTTGCGGTCGTGACTTTCTGCTGTCCCCGGTGCTCCCAGCGATGAGGCTCAGGGCTGCACTGTTGAGACAGGGAGAGATCCCTTCTTTCAGGAAAGAGTGCTTTAGGCATGTGTCCCGTCTCTGCACCCCATCTGTGGAAATGTGCAGGTGAGTGTGTGGGTGCCGGTGCACAGAGAAGTTTCTGGGTTCTACCCACAGCCGCATTGTTCTTCCTCTTGAGAAGCTGTGTGACCCAGTGGTCGCGCGGAGAGAGACACCCCGTGTGGAATCCCTAAGCCGCAGCTCTTGCTGCATTGTGCTGCATAAGTTGATGCCAAGGGCCCTGACCTTGATGGATGAGCACCTCGGGTCACAAAAGCCTCGCTCGTGAGAGAGGCATGCTGCACTCGCACTGTCTGAGGAGGAAAACCGTGAACTCGGACCCATGGCCACCTTCTTCCTCACACAAGCCAGCCACTATTCCTCCTCACCCCCATTCTTGAGAATTTGAGAAAGACGGAAGCACTAACTCTGTGCACCTGCCCGAGCTGAGTATAACGCGGACACTTCAGCAAGGACAGCACCTTCCTCCCTCCACTTGGGGACCTTAACAGTATTTTTCTAAGGGACAAGGAATGGCGTGTTTTACACTGTTTTTCGGCCATCGTTCAGTTGGCTTTTCTCCCTTCTTGCCCCAGTTTCTATCTAGACAACTGACTTACGTAGTCTGGCAGAGACCCTGCCTATCTGAGCCCTAATGCTCCCAGGTGGTAGACAGAGCTGGCTGAGCACGTGCGCACCTGTTGGGTCTGTGCAGGGTCCTTCCCTGGGCTCACTGGGTCCCTTCCAGGGGACCCAGGATGGTTCTGTACAGCTGGGACTTGACTCTCCAGCCACAGTAGCAAAGACACATGTTATGAGAGCAAAAGCTACAGTTTCACCTCGTTTTGCCTTCTATAAACCACATAGGCATGTTTTATCTCATTAATCTCAGTAAACCAGGGTCTTCGAGTACAGAAAGAACCATGGAGGGAGGTAGCAGGAGAGGTAAGCATGGAAAAAATATTTTTAAGGATCTATTTTCAAGATTTGAGTGAGTGAATGTTTAGAAGAAGGTAAAGAAAAAGGTTCTGAATATTTTCTGCATGTAGCTGTCACTTTGAAAAGAGTCGTTTCATGGAATGACATAAATTTGAAATACTGTTCTGTGTGAGTAGATAAACACAGCTTTGGCCTCCAATCAAACTCGGTAGAGTGGGGGTGTGATCAGTCATCCAACGAGGTAAGTCCAGATTATTAACCTTTGCATTTAAGACGCATCAAAACGGATCAATTTTATTATGGCCTCAGCCAGGTATTATATTTGTATCATGCAACCTTTATTTTCTATTGTTATATTGTGTTTTAAAGCCTGGATTATTTTTGCTCCTCAACAAAAGGAGGTGCCTCTGGAGGGAGCTTCCCTGCACACCGAGGGGGTGGGCAGGTGCCTGGGATTCTTACTGCAATAGGGTGGGCCCGGAGGCCTCCGCCCTGGGACCTTCCCCCAGGGGGCCTGTGCCCAGTTTGGGTGTGGGGTCATCTCTTAACACCACCAAGAGGGAAAAAACCACTTCTTTGTTGTAAAAAGTAATTTTAGTTGTAAATTCTAAATTAAGCCGTGTTAGAGAAAGTTAGAGAAAACAAAATTTCTCAGTCCTAGGATTCATGTCATGTGCTATGTTTTCTTGTTGTCTGCCTTCCCTACATGTACTTTCTGTGAAGTTACAATCGGCCTGTAAACAAGTTACATCTGTTATTTTTTACCCACATTGTTACTAGCAATTTCTATGTGGCTGCCTAGTCTGCAAAACTAGCATTTTAAAAGGCTGCTTAGTACTCCATGAAGCATCCACTTTATTTAGAAAAATCTCGCTACTACAATGACATTGTGGCCCAAAACCTCACCCTCCCACCCACACTGGGTACCGAGTCCGAGAGCACGGGCATGACCGGTTGTCAGTACACATCACCACGGACCAGATCTCTTGCCCCCCAGACTGAACCAACTTCAGTTCCACTGAGAGAGAACAACTGACTGACGTTCTATGACGTAATAGGTGAGCAATTAGTTTCATTACACTGGGAGCAAATTTGGCCACCTTCTCATTAAGACTTAACGATTTTTCTCTCACCTTTAATTAGTAGAATGTTTGCTGCTTTCCTGGCAAGTGTCTGATCTTATTATGTGATAAGTGGCCCCTTTCGACATTGCTGTGACTGCCTGGCCCCCGTCGGACTATCCAAACCCCTCAAGAACAGTGGTACTCTCTGGGTGCCTGGGGGCTCAGTCAGTGAGGCGTCCGACTCTTGATCTCCGCTCAGGTCATGATCTCGTGGCTCATGGGATCGAGCCCTGTGTTGGGCTCAGTGCTGACAGCTCAGAGCCTGGAGCCTGCTTGGGATTCTCTCTCTGCCCACCCCCTCTGTCTCTCAAAACAAATAAACAGACACGTAAAAAAACCAGTGATGTTCTCCATCTTTTTGCCACCAAAGCCCCTTTCTATTTTCTCCACAGAGCCTGTGTTCACTTTCACTTTGATAGGTTTTACCGTTTTGTTGATCAAAGGCATATTCAATTGCCAAAGAGAGCAGCTGTTGAGTGTAGGGTGACCAGTGTACCAGTCTGATTTGATGTGATCCCAGCCCAAAGGAAGGACTCTTGTTTCAGCCTTGCTTTAGCCAATCTGTGCAGGCTGGGCGAGAGCTCGGGGGTCCCCATGACGACTCCCCGCTTCTCAGATGACCAGCTCGGTAAGCCTGAATCCTGCTACCCTCTTCCTGAATTACTCAGGGGTGCTGTTAGAAAGCACTGGTGGTATGTCTGTTTCCTGGGGTGGTTGAGGCAAGGGGAAGGAGACCTCAGTTCTTCCTTTCATCCTGACCCCCAGAGCCCCAGAAAGGTGAGGAAGGTGAAACTCGGGTGCCCAGAGCTCACTCACTTCGACAAAGTCACTTGAGGACTCAGAACTTTGGGGAACTCATGGAAATTGCCCGAATAATCTTCCTGCCCCTGAAGCATTTACAAAGCTGGATCAATGGAGATCATTGCTGGTTACAAGAAGCACCTGTGTGCCAGGAAATGCACTGGGCGCTGTCTACTGGCCCTGTGCTCATGAGGGTTTGAAAGATCTGTGCTTCCATTCCAGGCTCAAGGAACCTGAGATTCCTCGAGGTGAAGTATCTTTTCCAAGGTGACATGGCTGGTAAATCCTAATGCCCAGGTCTGATTTGTGTTTTGTGCTCTTTTCACTGGCTATTTATTGGGCCTGTGGGGCACGAAAACTGTCTAAACCTACAGGTCCCTCTGGGATTTCATTATCTTTTCCCTGAAACTTCACATTTGACGGTTGGCCCAAGACTCTTGGCCAAGTATGGACTTGGCGTGGTTCAGACAAATTGCCTAGGGATGTATTTTCATTTCTGTGCTTTGTAATTAAAAGATTTTCAACAGCAACTGTGTATTAGAAAACACAGTAAATAAACATTTTTATGAAGCAGGTGATTTGCTTATAAAGGCAGTAATTGATGTAGGGCTTAGAGCAGAAGAAATGGCTTTTTTCCCTAGGATTTTCCTGTCTTTTTGCACGTGGCTAGCCGGGAAAGCCGCTAACGACGGGCTGGGCTGGAATTATGGACCATTTCCTTTGGGCGGCAGCCAGTTTTCTGCAGCAGGGTGAAGAGTCTGGGGAGCATGAGAGCTCTGTGCGCTTGTGATATTCACGCGGGGTCTGGCTCTCAGCCATTAATGTGTTTATTTCCCTCAGGTCTTGGTTGTGAACCCATAAGAACCCAGACTTTTAACGGCAGTGGAAGGGCCGGACTGGGAGCATGCCAGCAGAGAGGGAGCCTTTGGAAGTAAGAAAACCTGTGTTCTAAGCACGGCGTCATTAGCCGGGTCACCTGGCTTAGGTTATCGAGGTTCTCCGAACCATAGTTTCCCCATCTGGAGACGAGGATTACGGCTCTTCCTCTGTGGCGCTGCTGCGAAGTTCAAATGAAATAAACTCACGTAACCTGCTACGTGGAAGCTTAATACGATTTTTAACAATTGCTTCATCCATTGGGAAGAGCTCTCTATGGAGTCAGATTTTATCTGTTTGTTGAGGCTCAGACCAGATCCCAAGTGGCAAACAAACTTACATCGAGGCAGAAGCCCTCCGCCCGGGGTGCCAGTCCGTCCTGGGCGTCAGCTGTCACGGGTTACGTGCAGCGTGCTGCCATGTGTGTTTTTACGTCTGTGCCGAACTGGGCGATCTGCCCGTCCATCTCAGAGGAGATCGTGGTACTCAGCACAGGGGCTGGTCCTCACTCAGACACTCGCGCACTGACTCGTTCATGTAGCCAGCACTGATGATGTGGCATTTTCAAAGCAGGTGCCTTTGGGCAGGTGGGCTGGCCACACACTGGCTGACGCAGCGTGGCCTCTGCCCAGCTGTCTCCTGTTTCCCCGGTTCCTCGGGGACTGGATGAGGGCGGAATCGAGAATTCTCCCAAGCGTGTCTCAGCTGATTCTGGAGATCGGACTTTGTGTGGCACCAATGAACCAAAAAAAGAAATGCTATTTTGATTTGGTCACTTATTGGCATGGGGTTTTATTTTTGCCACTTTGTGGTGAACGAGACCCACTGGTGTGTACTCACTGGGGCCCCTGAAACCCACTGTGCCCTGACATGTGGACAGATGGGAGCAGCTGACTGCACAGAGCCCAGACTTTTGTTTCCAGTGGGATGAAGTCACCACGAATAGGCACACCATGCCAGTTGGTCGTAGCTAACATTATACGATGTTCAAAGGTAACTTTAGAGAGAAGCCTGTGACACCAGTGAGGGACCTGGGTGAAGGGTGTGGTGACGTCTCAGACACATTTCTATGTGAAGAGAAACGTAGGAGAAGGAAGCGGTAAAGGGAGAAGATAGAAGGGAGGAGGGGAAGGGGAGGAGGCAGAAGAGGGAAGGGGAGGGGGGGAGGACGAAGGAGAGGGGGAGGAGGGAGAGAGAAAGGGGGAGGAGGGGGTGAGAGTGGGAAGAGGAGGGAGGGGGAAGGGGGGTAGGGAGAGGGAGGAGGGGGGAGTAGGGAGAGAAGGGAGGGGAAGGGAGAGGGAGGAGGAGGGAGGAGGGAGAGATGAGGGGAGAGATTAGAGTTAGGGTTGGGGGAGGGGAGAAGGGAGAGGGAAAGGGGAGGAGGAGGGAGAGGAGAGAGGGGAGCAGTGAGGGTTATAGGAGGTAAGACGGGGCAGGGGTCACTCTTGCTTCTAATCTTTCTCTTCTTTGAAACCAGTGTCCCCTGGGCTGGATGTGCCCTTGGGTGGAAGACTTTTAGTGAAAGGGACTAACAGTTCTAGAACATAGTAGATTTCATAACCATGCTTACATTTTGTCTTTCTTCCAGCAAGTTCCGAGTGTGCAGAGGGTGGTATGACATCATGTTGACAACAGTTGGTGATGTCGTCAGGAGAAGATGCTCTTACTGCCTTCGGGTTGTTTGCCCGGCAGCAGGGCTGACGTCCTGGGAGCGGAGTCAGTCTGTGGTCCGGCAGGAAGCCCGGTGCGTGCTGGCGCCCCTCCGTGCTCCCGATCCGGTCACCGCGGCGCCGGGTCTGCCAGCGGTCCTCACCTGACCAGCTAGACACAGGCCTTCCCTCTGTCAGGAGGCCCGGGAAGAACTCGTCAGTTTGCTGACTTCTGGGTAATTAAATTCAGTGCCACACGAAGCATCTCACTCGCGATCTGTGTTTTCCAACTGGGGCTAGCTGGCCTTCTCCCAGGGGCTTGGCAGGTGAGACGCGCTTCTGCCGTCTTGAGGCCACGGTAACACTCCCAGTTCTTCACAACCTTTGCCCCTGCCCTCCCGTCACGCCTGCAGCTCAGGGCGCCCAGGACCTCGGACAGACTCCGCCGTGGACGAAGTGCTCGCTCAGCGGAACAGAAGCAGCTCCCCAGGGGTGAACCGTAACGCACGCCAGCCGGCAAACTCGGGGCATCGGTGCAGAAGCCAGCGTCGGGTGGCGATGTCGTTGGGGAAATGATGCCCGTCTGGCTCTCGTTGGCTTCTTCCTCCAATTATCCCGGAGGAGACATCCTAGGAAAGGTGGAAGGCGTGCACGGGAACGCAGGCAGCTTCCTGATCTTATAATCCCAGGCAAACAATTCCTCATCGATACTGGCAACGAAGGCAGAATCCCCGTTTGGTCCATGTCACTTTCAGAAGTCCCCAAGCCCACGGGCTCCACTCGCTGACGGCGTCTGCCTGGCAGGGACTCATAAACTTAGATGAGACACTGGAGCCCCGGGGGACATACTTACAATGAAGTGAGAGTGTCCTCTCCGTTCCCGGGGAAGTTTAGAAGCCACCGGTGTTTTCTCTGCCCACATCACGGCACAGAGCGCCTGCGATCTCGCGTAGGCGTAAGATCTTGCCTGCTCCGTGGACGGGGGCTCCAGAGACCCCAGTGTCCCGCGCACGGTGCTTCTCACGGAGAGAGGACGCTTCACGGAGGGAGAGCACCGACTGACGAGGCTGACAGGCCTCGGGCGCTGCAGGTCTGGACCTCCGGCACCAGGTCTGCTGCCCACGGCCCCCACGCACTCGCGGCCCATCCCCACAGAAGACCAGCCTGAGCGGCTGACCACATTTCACTGCGTCTGGGACGGAGGCCCTCAGAGGAGGGGTTCCGGGGCGAGAGGCCCAAACGACCACCGCGAAGGCGTCAGTGAGGGGGCAGGGCCCACGGGGGCCAGCCCGCCCGCACCCGGCAGTGGCCCCATCGAGGCCTCGGACGGCTTCTCTTGTTTGGAAATTGCGGTGTGCGTGGCTTCTGGCCAGTTTGGTGTCACTGAAGCAAGCCGGCCCCTTAAAGGACTCCCACTGTCACTTTAGTGGGGCCTGTTCAACGGGCCACATTTCATTCAGTCCTCAGGATTGTCCGCTTCCTGGATGTTTGCTGTGGTCTCTGCTGTTTCGCTGAGACAATAAACCCTCCCGGCATGAGCTATGCCTTTCTCTGTAAACCGTGCAGTGTTCACGTTTGCTGAAGGTAAACGAATCACAGTACCCCCGGCACCCGGGGGCCCTCGTGGGATCACTGCACCACCCACCTCCAGGTGGAGTCCCCCAGATTGATCTATTTATAAAGGCCTCCAGGGCAGGGTTGCCAGAAAAAGGAGGATCTCAGGTAAACTTGAATTTCAGGTAAATCACAGACGATTTTGTGCTGTAAGTATGTCCCCAAATATTTCTGGGGACAAACTTAGGCTAAAACACGTCATAGTGTATCTTGAACAAACTTTAATTGGATGTCCTGCAGTTTTCCTTGCTAAATCTGGCCCCTGTTCTGAGGGCTGCACTTCACGACGAGGTAGCCCCAGACACAGGGCCTGGGACTGGGCCCCGAGCCAGGGGCGGGTCGGGGGTGGGGGTGGGGGGGGACACATGTGGCGGCTGGGCCCTCGGAGGCTGAGCGGCCTGATTCACAGCAACACAAGGTGAGATATTTTCGGCATCTGCCGCCGACCCAGGCTTAACTCGAGCTTCAGAAGCTGCTTCTCTGCAGCCGCTGACCTATTTCTAGGCAGCGACTTTCCCATATCATGAGTCTGTGTATTACTTTTAAGGGACATTCTGCAGACTAAACGTAAGCCACGGTCAGGACTCCTTTCTGGCAAATGACTGGAGGCTCTGGAAGGGGAGTGTCAGCTGTGCAGTGAAGCCCTGATTGAATCTGTAATTAAAGTCAGCCTTGCCGGGAGCCACTGTGCTAACCTGTAGTGCCTCCTGTTCGGCCCTTGGAAGAGCCGTGCTCTTGGAATTCGGGGAAACTTCGGTTCTTATTCTATAAAGAGCAGCTTCAGAAGAGATACGCCGAGTGGCAATTATCAGCACGAATGTCACATTTATTGAATGAAGCTCTTTAAATATGCTAATGACTCAGTCCTCACAGCAGGAAGGAAGGATTTTACAGATGAAACTGGAAATAAAGGTTCAGAAACGACCCCCAGAGGGGTGCCTGGGGGGCTCAGTTGGTTAAGCATCTGACTTTGGCTCAGGTCATGATCTCACAGTCTGTGGCTTCGAGCCCCACGTCGGGCTCTGTGCTGACGGCTCAGAGCCTGGAGCCTGCTTTGGATTCTGTGTCTCCCTCTCTCTCTGCCCCTCCCCCGTCTTGCTCTGTCTCCCTCAAAAATAAATAAACATTGAAAAAAGAAAGGGCTCATGGGTGGTGACAGTGCTCGAATCTAGAGTCTGGCAGTCTTTCCTGTCTTAGGAAATGAGACAGAGGACACAGATAGAGAGAGAGACAGAGACACCCAGAGAGACAGAGACAGGGAGACGCACAGAGGGACAGACAGTGGCAGACGGAGAAGGAACTGCAAAGTGAGGACAAAGTGTAGCCCAGGACCATGAAGTACAGCTGTTGCCCCTCAGTGAGGCTGGTCCTCTGCTCTGGGTGGGAGCCTGGGGCCGTGGGGTCAGCGTGGCCCCTCAATGCTCAGTCCCGGCCTTCGGTGGCAGGGAGCCAGCTTGTGGACAGCCCTGCCCGGTCAAATTCTGAGCAGGTAGAGAGCTTCCTGGGTGCCGGCCTCTGCTCTTCCCTGTGCCTTCTCCTGACAACGTGTCCCCAGGGGGGACTTGAGGCACACGGTCTGGGGGGAAACACGGCGAAGCATGAGAAGAACTTCTCTCCGGGAGCCCCTGGTTCCAGACCGCCAGCACCCCATGCCTTCCCTGGTCTGCAAGGTCCTGGGCGGGTTCACAGCCACAAGAACGGCCGCCTGCCTGGTTCCTGCCCCTGCCTTCCGGGGGAAGCGGGGCGGGGGGGGGGACGCCCAGTGTCAGAACCGCCTCCCTGTGAGGTGTCTGCCTGCTTGTCGGGGGCCTTGCTTTCCTTTATTATTACGTTCAGTCTCCAGGGCTCCCCACTGTGCTGGCCGGTAGCAGGTGCTCCGTAAACGTCGATGGACGGATTGACCCGTCCGGGGAAAGCACAGAGGTAGTGCCCTCGGGCTAGTGTGTGCAAATGTACGACCTTACTATGGAACTGCTATGTCACCGCGTGTTGAGGGAGAATCTGTGTTGATGGACTTGCAGGGACAGTTCCTGACTTTGTGGAAAGAGGTGGTGTCCCCAGAGCTCGGTCCCAGTGCCACCGCTCAGGGCAGGGCCGGTCTTCAGGCCGAAGAGGCTCTGGGTCCCTGACCCCGGCACCCGGGAAGGGGCCTGAAGGGCTGAGTGGGTTTCCCGGAGCTGCTGGGCCTCGCTGTGGTCGTGGCTCCCTGCCAAGTGCCCGGCTGCGTGGCAGTGGGGGACCCTGCCGTGTCTGTGTCCTCCGCACATGTGCACCATTTTGAAGGGTGGGTTTCAGCCAGATTTTAGTATTTCTGCGATTCGCTTGGGGGAAGGCAGTGACAAATTAGTAAAAAGCTGAGAAGGACTCGACACGAAGTATTTTCAAAGAAACGCATTTTAGTATTTTAGGTACAGAAGAAGCTGGAGAAAATGTTAAGAAAATCAATGTGGTCTCAAAGCGCGTGCTTTAGCCAACACGGTCTGTTTAGTGGGATGGCAGGCCGAGTCTGGTCTGCCTTGGGGCCGCTAGGTGCAAGCTTGCGGGGAACGTGGCTCCCTGGGCTCCGGGTCCGTGGCTGCAAGACAGACTCCCTCCGCCGGGTCTGGGCCGTGGGGAACCCCCTTGTCCGCTGCTGTCCCTTCCCCCTGCTTTGTTCGCAGACAGTGCTCTCCTCGGTCCTGAGCCAGTTCCTGGCACATATGAGGGGCTTACTGTATGTAAATTCAATCACTTTAGAAGATGAAAAGTACTAAATTAGTATTTTTATCCTGTTTTTCCTGTATCAGATTTCCCAAATCTGTGACTGCCATTGTGTTCAACAGAACAGCGAGTGGCTTTGTAGACTTGCTCTGTCCTCTCCACAAGTCCCTGCCTCCAGGGACAGGTGTCTCCAAGCCATTTCACATGATGCGTTATCCCAGCTCCTGGCTGAATGCTGGAGCCACCTGGCTCACAGTGGCACCCATCTTCATTTCAAATGACAGGCGGATCCCCACGGCTTCTGAAGGTTGGTTACACTGCTGCCAGCTTGCCCTTGGACACGTGCACTCGTGGCTGGGGACCCAGATGGACAGCTCATACAGCCTCATGGTTCCCTGGTTTCCTTACACAAGAGTTCAGATGCAGTCAACAGCGAGATTACACTTTGATTCTCTTGGAAATTTCAGCCAAGAAGAAGTTCTTAATGTAAGTTTTTAAAGCTTACTTATTTATTTTGAGAGAGAGACAGAGAGACACAGAGAGTGAACGCAGGAGCAGGGGAGGGGCAGAGAGAGTGAGAGAGAGACTGAATCCCAAGCAGGCTCTGCGGGGCTCGAACTCAGGAACCGTGAGATCACGACCTGAGACAAAACTAGGAGTCGGACACTTAACTGATGGGACCACCCAGCGCCCCTCAACCAAGAATTGAAATCCTGTCTTTGGGCTCAGGCATTAGAGGGCAGAGTGACATTTCTTAGGGCCACACAGACAACCTGAATCCCTGGCTCCTAACTGTGCTCACGAGGCTACCACGCATGTGGATTTCTCCGGAGCCTTCGTGACCTTGAGTGGGAACAGGACGCAGGAGTGTTAATACTTTCTTTGTGAACTGCTTTGTCACCCCCAAGAAAAAGTGTTTACATCTCGATAGATTTTAGGTTTAGCTGATTTTCTGTTTCTGTGGCTGCATCAGGGTTCTGGACTCACTTGCAGACTGACTTCCTGCGTTCCCTGTATTCCCTGTGTGGACCCAGTGCGGCAAAGCAGGCTGGTATGCCCTGGGCACAGGTGTGGGTGACAAGCGGTCACCTGGCTTGAGGGCACACACACTGAGATCCGGCGGGGTGTAACCACAGGCGGTGTGCACTGAGGCCAGGTGCCGCTCGCCGGATCTAGAGCTTGAAGGCTGTCCCGAGTGTCACTGCACAGGTCGCGTCCTCTAGGCCTGTAATGCGGCTTCAGTGTTGCCCTAACCTTGGCACCGACAGGATCTGCAGGACCTTTGTGCTCCGTAAGTGCAGAAGCGCAGGAAAGCAGGGCGAAGGAGGTCCGGGCCGTCGTCACCCACCCCCGGCTGGCCTGGTTTTAGTCTGACAGAAGCTTTGGAAAACAGTCCGAGAGGCGTAACCCTGGACTTGCCAGCTGAACTGTCTCCCTGACGACTGTCGCCAAAGCCGACGACCTTCCTTCTTTCTGTTTATCCGACGCGCCTTGTGCTGCAGTCTTAACCCCGCTCCGAGCCGTGCACCTGGGCCTGTGGACACAGGCTTCAGAATGAGTCAGTTTAGGGTCAAGGGGTTTTTCTGTGGAAATTCTGAGGCAGATAGTGAACCTGATCGATGCCGCTGATTAATGATGAAGATTCCAATGTTGCCGCGGTCGACAAAGACCGGAGAAGAGTCACCTTAGAAACGTGCGTGTGTTTGTAGACCTGGTTTTATCACCTGCAGGGGGGCGGTCGCCCTGCTAACCCGGAGTGGATTCCAGCGTGGCTCTGCCTTTGATGGCTGTGTGGACCCACCACCTTCCTTATCGGAAACGTCTAGCAATGTCTCCCAGGAGAGAAGTGTGAGCACAAAGAAGACAAAGGCGGGGAAGCCGCCGCCCTCCTGGTTGTCCCGCAGGAAGTGGGATTCGCCTCGGGCAGTGACTCGTGCTTTCCTGGGGCCTCAGGGTCAGGTCAGAAAGCCTGGTGGTTGTGCGACGGGAGCTTGGGAGCTTCAAAAGCGCAAAGGCCACCTCGAGGAAACGCAGTCACGTGGGACAAGTGTGGGAGGGCGCCGGATGACAGAGGGTGCGACGTGCCGGCTCTCCTCCCAGCTCGGGGCCTTTCTCACACGGGAGGCTCTGACCACCCTTTCCGTGGCCAATCTTTGGAGATGCGTGTTTCCTTCAGACGGGGCACCCCTCCCCCAGTCACCAGAGCAGCTGACATCTGTCACGGCCACTGAGCTTTGGGCCAGCACGCATCAGCCACCAGGAGGCTTAAATAGTAACAAGCGATACCACGTGCTCGTGGGGGACTTCGCGGTGTGCGGGTGCCGTGACCCACACAACGAGGGCCGTGTTGTTCTCTTCGTCCAAAGCTTCCCACGTGGCGCTGTAGGGATGGCTCGGTGCCTCCCTGGGGACCTGACCGCTTCTTCGGGGCCTGCAGGCTGCCCGGCTTCCAGAAGTGTGAGTCCCTCTGAGATTTTCACAAGCTCACTCACTCTTTTGCTCAAAAGGATCGCTTGGCGTCCGCTCGTGGCAAGGACCAGAATCGGAGGATTGTTGGGTTTTCTCGGATGGGCCCAAAACGGAGGGCGTGTTGACCCTGCGGGATGCTCCTGTGCGTTGCAGGGGAGCGGGTCCCTGCCTGTGTGGACAGCGGCGGGGTCCCCAAAGCTGCTGTAGAACGGGCCTTCCTCTCCCAGACACGTGTCTTGCACACAAGGGTCAGACGTGGAAAGGGCTGCAGACCGGAGAGGCAGCGTTCCTCACGCTCCCCCCAACACTTCCCACCATGGCATTCCCACCTGGCATTCCCAGGTAGCAGGAAGCCAAGGGAGAGACCCGACCAAGGCCTGTCTCCAAGAGCCCGTGGCTCCTCTGCAGGAGCACGCGGGCAGCCGCCACGGCAGGGGCGTGAGGAGGGTGAGGTACAGCTCTCTGTGACTGTACTTACACCCGAAGAGCGATCGTCGATGGCAGCTGGACAGTCTCCTCGGGGAGCCCAGGGAACCATCTCCATTGTTGTGGGAGGAACCGGGGGTTTTTAATGACAAAAAACCCTCCCACACACGTGAAGAAAGCACAGCGTTCTCGTGGGAGCCAAGGCTTTCTTCCGGTGAAGTGGGTTTGTGCCCCAGTTTCTCCATTTCCACATCGGCTTAATGAAATAATTTCCTTTCGTAGCCCTTGGAATGCGCGGGGGCTGAGTGAGGCCACTGCTATGAGCAGGGCCCAGGATGGCAAAGGGTGGGCCACAGGGGCGCAGCCTGGGTCCCGGCCGGGCCTACCCCCCACCCCTGCGGTGGCCCCGGTGTCCGGGCACCGTACCTCTGAGCCTCCGCGGTTACCTTCCTCAACTTTGGTTTTCCAAGTAAAGGGTGTCTGGCAGGAACTTAAAGTTAAGTAAATAAAAGTTACTCCTTCTTTAGGTAAATCGTGACAACCTTAAGGAAAATGAAACATCTCCTAGGGTCGTTGGGCCAGGTCGTGGAGTGGCTGGTGTTTCAGGTGCCGTGAGCCCCGCATCTGCCTGAAGGGGACCTCGGTCGCTGTCCGTGCCGGAGTTCACCAGACAGCCAGGTGCGCTCCTCCGTGGACGGCTCGTAGGACCGCAGCCACGAGGACAGAGGCCACCCCATCACACAGCGGGTCTTGGAAAAACAAAGATGAACAGTCTTCCTTAATAAAACCCCTTACAGGCAACTCCTCAAAGTGAAAAAGTAAAAAGCAAAAACCAAGGGAAAGACCAGTTCCCAAACCAAGAATGAGGGCCAGCAGTGTCCTTTCTGCCATAGCACAGACATCTCCAAAGCGACCTGGCCCGCGTTCACGGAGTCCTCCATAAGTGAGGGGCTCTCCAGGGAGGCTGTAAACAGTGACAGCATGGCCTCTGCCTCGGTTTCCCCACCTAGTTGCCTCTTCAAAAGCTACCGGATAACACTCCCAATTAAATGTAAGACCGTCCTTCAGGTGAGAAACGGCACTGGAGACAGAGGCACTGATTTTGGTCTGGATTTGGGGTTTGATCTGCATTTCTCTCAGCCCCAGCTTTAAAGGGTGCGCTTGACTTCCCACCCTAGGTCCCACTGTGAGTGTTCAGTGCCCAGTAGAAAGCAGAAGAAGGAGAGGGCCTGCGCCCCAGGGCCTGGGGTGAGGTGTGGGCTCGCTCTAATCCGTTAGCACAGAGTGGCCCGCCTAATACTAGCAAAGAGGGATTTAGGTCTATCCTGTCTGCTCTGGGCATCTCCTCCCCTCCCCCTCCCCAGCCTCACGGCCGTCTCACTCTGATGGACGGGAAGCAGGGGCACCTGAGGGGCTGGTGCTGCTGGTCTGCACTGGCCTGATTTTGAGGACTGACTGCTGGTGGCCAGAGCTGGGCAAGATGCTGGGGTCAGGACTGATTACAGACCCTTCCCCAACCCACCCCTGACCCTCTCCCCTCACCCCCTCTCCTCCTCTTCTCCTCTGGGGGGCCTAGAGAAGGGACAGGAACATCCGTGCAATGACACATGAGAGGGAGTGATGATATGGCAGGAGGAGGCATGAGGTTCGGGAGAGCCTCCCACTCTAGGTCTAACTCCCACCTAAACACAAGAGGGGAGAGTGAGGGTGTGTGTGTGTGTCTGGGGTGGTGGGGGGTGAGGGGTTTTGGGAGTTGGGAGAGCTGCCAGAGAACTGGAACCCCAGAGGAGTTGAGACCCACCCCCCCACCAGGCTGCAGGTGAGATTCCCCCCAGGCTGGAGGTGAGACCCCCCCCAGGTTGCAGGAGAGACCTCCCCAGGTTGCAGGGGAGACCCCCCCCCCCCAGGCTGCAGGTGAGATCCTCCCAGGCTGCAGGTGAGACCCCCCCCAGGTTGCCAGTTAGACCCCCCAGTTTGCAGGGGAGACCCCCCCAGGCTGCACGGGACACCCCCACCAGGCTGCAGGTGAGATCCCCCCAGGCTGCAGGTGAGATCCCCCCAGGCTGCAGGGTAGATCTCCCCAGGTTGCAGGGGAGACCCCCCAGGTTGCAAGGGAGACCCCACCTCCCCACACGGCAGGTGAGATACCCCTCTCCCCACCCCCCTGCCCCCCCCCCCCCCCCCCCCCCCCCCCCCCCCCCCCCCCCCCCGGGCTCCATGTGTCTGGTTGCCTTATTTGCTGCTGTGTGGCCGCCTCTGCTTGGCTGGGGGTGAGAACCTGCCCCCCACCCCCCACCCCGTCCCCGGCAGTTGTACCCCTGAGTCTGCAGCCCGTGCTCACGGGAGAACAGGGCCGAGGCTTGCCCTTCAGTGTGGGCTTAAGTTGGTGTGGCCTTCCCACGGGACCAGCAGCTGGGCTTCCGGCCTACGACCTTCTGTGACTCTGAATCTTCCCCAGCGTCTCTGGATGTCTGTTCCTGCAGGGACTGGCGTGGTGCCAGGGGAGGGGTAGAGGCCCCAGCAGGCCCCGAGTCCCCGAAGGTCAAGCAAACAAAGATCCGCAAGCCACACCCTGGCATCTGCTTCCCATATTCCTGCGGCTCTAGACCCAGACCTGCAGGCCCCCGGCCGGGCCCCGTGCCCCCCTCCCCCGCTCCCCATCGCCGTTGGCGCTGATTTAGGCTGAGGCTTCTGCCCCCGGTGTCACACCCACGATGGGTTTGGGGTGGCACCTGAGAGCAGACAGGCGGCTCCTGGGAGTGGGGGGACGGCACCGTGCAGCTGTGCGTGGGCCCCCCGTGCAGCATCACGGCCGCTGCCAGAGAACCGCTTCCCTCTCTGTGGGAGCCAAGCGCTCGCCCTCATTAGCGTGTGTTTTAAAACTCCCAAGCCGCCTCCAGCAGGGCCAGCAGGCAGCGCTCGGTTGTGAACCCGCAGGCGGCGCGGGGAGGCCTGGAGCCCTGGGACACGGGCCTGTCCTCGGTGCGCCTGGGTCGGTCCCTTCCTCCTGACGTGGTCTGTGTGAGGTGGGGTGTGGGCTACTCTTCCCTCCTACGTGCGGGTGACACTGGCTCTCAGCAGCAGGCCGTCCTCCAGGGACTCAGGGTGAACCCACAGCTCTGAGATTGTCGTTCATGGCTATTTCCGCCGGAACGATTTGCAGTTTTCAAAGGACCATCATGTCATCACTCTGGGGTCCCTCCCGGGAGCAGAGCAGGTAAAGTCTCACTCACTGACAGAGAGAGGGGCCCAGGATTGATCGCCTGGGGCCTTCCCTCAGTGCGTGGGGACTCGGGGATGGGCTGGGTCTCTGACAGCCGGGGTGGCCTCCCGGACCTACAGGCGGTGCGGTGGCCTCCACAGAGAGGCCCAAATATTGCAGTTCCAGACTGACAGTGAGAAGGATGTGCAGGGTCCTGCCCCAGCAGCCCTGGGCCTTAGGCCCCACTCCTTTCTGCTGCTGCTGAAGGCGGCGGCTGATGTGGCTTGAGGTGAGGCCATGACATGGTCACAGCACTGGGTTCCGTGAATGTCACGCAGGTAGCTGGCTGGCTGAACGGAGAGGCAGTGCGGGGTGCCGTGACGGCACTAAGACACGGTCACTCTCTCTGGTTTCATTACCCGGCAGTCCCAGCAAGGCTTCTGCAGAGTGTGTAGGACTTGTGTGCACATTGTACCAACCAGACAGAGGCCATCACCCGAAACAGCGTCTCTTCCGTGGTCTCGAATCTGCTCCGCAAGCCATTCCTTTTGCATTCTTTTCTGTCCATCAGACACGAGGTTTCATCTAAGAAAGGACGGAGATCGCCGGCAGAAAGCACAGGGCTCTGAGCGCCCACAGGCAGCTGGGAATTCTCCTTCCCAGGGACCTGAACCTTCCGGGCAGACGGCAGCATAATTGTCCCAGAGCCTGGGCACTGATCTTGCATTTTATGTGGCAATGAAATGCTAATTGGGATTGGACACATTCTAATTACCAGCATGATAGTGGATGATCACATACGCTGGTCGGGGAGGCAAACAACCGAACTTGTAAAATTTGGTTTCCCACACTCTCGCCGGGTGGGGGGCGGGGGACAGACACACCCACCGCACAGACGGCTTCCTCTCACACCTGCTGGGCTCCACAGAGCCCGGGCCAGGACCCCGGGGCCCCACAGGACAGGGAGAGCGTGTGGTGCCTCGAGGAGGCCGGATCCCAGGCCCTCGGGTTGTGCGGTGCAAAGTTTCACCCCCTAAGGACCCACAAGGCACCGAGTCACTGTGTCTGAGGACACATCAAATTCTCACTTTCCCTTTGCATGCCATCTACCTAGTGGGGAGGTCCCTGCATTTTGTGAATTTACATTTTCATCTGAATTTTGTGATTTCAAAGGCTTTGGGGAATAAGCTGGGCCACATGGGGTCCCTGGAGCCAGTCCCTGGAGCCTCATCGGGCGAGTCCCACGTTCCATCAGAGGCACCTCTCATCCGTGAAGTGGGGTGACCACGTCACCTCCGTGGGTTCGGCATGAGCAGAAAATGAATGAATTGTTCATACACTGGCCAGGTACACAGTAGGTGTTCTATAAATGTCCCTGTCTGTTTATAAATTGCCGATTATTTACAAAATTGGACTATCCTGGAGTACTGAGAGGATTCTCAACATGGTATACTTAGGAATTTTAAGAATGCTTTAAAGAAATCGTTTCCTGCTCAGTACTTACTTTTTCAAATTTGGCTGTGCTCTGGACATCGTTTTTACTAGAGAAAAAATTTTTAATGTTAATTCTTGAGACACACACACACACACACACACACACACACGGAGCGTGAATGGGGGAGGGGCAGAGAGAGAGGGAGACACAGAATCCGGAGCAGGCTCCAGGCTCTGAGCTGTCAGCTGTCAGCACAGAGCCTGACACAGGGTTCGAACTCACAAACTGCTCAAGATGATGACCTGAGCTAAAGCTGGACGCCTAACCGACTGAGCCACCCAGGTGCCCCCAGGGCTCTGGACATCATATGCAAAGTGAGCATGTGACCTTGGGGCCCTTGGGTCTAAAAACAAAGCCACCAGGGAGGCAGGGGCCTGGGGACATGGGGGGTGGCCACAGCCTGTTTCTTCTGCCAGGTGTCCCAGAGGGCGCCTGGGGCACAGAGCTGTGTGAGCTCACGCCAGTCCCAGGGCACAGGGAGAGGAGGCAGGGGGAGGCACAGCGGTGAGCCCTGCCTGTAGGACTCCTGAGGCCTCCTGACTGCGGGAAGGCGCTCCGTGGTCAACGGGCACACACACTCCTTCTTCCCTGCTGCCTGCTCCCCTGGGATCCGTCACTAAAGTAGCTCCCGTGGGGGGTGGGGGGTGGGGACGGTGTGTCACCTCTGAAGCCCCACCTCCTCGGAGTGCGACAGAAGGGCCAAGGGAAGATGACAGCTTGGGGCGCTCTGATCACCAGCCGCCAGGTTTGCAGAGGGGCTCCCAGATCAGAGGCGCAAATAAGAGTGCTCACACACATCTCATTACGGGGCCCAAGGGCCGTATCAAGGACCAGGAGGAAAACAGTGCATCGTTTTATAGCATTTTAAGTTAAAAACTTGCGCGAGAGGGAAAGCTGGCCTGTCCAAGAGCCTCGCTGTCTCTCTAAGAGAAGGACTACTTTGACAGTTGCAAACTTTCTGGCTTCCTAGCGACGGCTGTCCCTCCCCACCAGACGGCCCTCCCTCTCAATCTGCTTCTCCTGCCGGGCTTAATTGAATGTCCTGACGCGTAGGAAAAGGGTTAATGGCATCGCCCAATCACGCAATGTTTTGGATTTGGATTACAGACAGCCAGCAAGCAAGGGCGGCGGCAGCGCGGTAACGAGGCCAGCGCCGTGGGAACAGGCGGACAATGACGGATGGGCAGTGGGCACGGACGGCCCACCTTTGGGAGAAACCGTACCCCACAGCACGCGGGGGGCGGGGGGGAGAAATAGTAGCAGATGCTGCCGGAAAACCAGCAACAGATGCCTTCTGGCCGCGGCTCAGCAGCCAACCGGCTCCCGGCGCCCCGGAGCAGGGGCGCCTCCGCCCCGCCCCCGCCTTTGTGGGAGGGAGGCCGCGAACACGAATGTTGCGGAGGAATTAAAAGCAGCAGATGGGGGCAGCAGGGCTTGGGGAGATCGGGGTCAGGTAGAGGCATACATTCGGTGGCAGCATTAATCACACGTTCCTTTGGGGAATTGAGAGCCCAGGCCTCTGGGCGGGCGGAGCGGAGCACCTTGGGGCCCCTCCCTTTCAGCGCCCCCCGCCCCCGTCCGCCTTGAGACGTGGCGTCAGATGTAGCAGAGTTTAAAGAGAACATATGTTGAATATTTGTTAATTCAATTTGTGCTTAAATCATTGGTGTCGGCTGATTCCGAATGCGAAACCTGAAAAGCCCCTAGGTTTGGTCTGATGCCCGCCCACCGTCCTGTCGGGTGAAGGGCGCTGTTTTCATCACCAGGCAGGTGTTCGCGCCCTTTCCACCTCTTACCTTGTGGCCGCGGCGGCGCGCGCAGCCTGGTTTCCGCGTTTCTGGCACCATCCGTGTGCAGACGGAAGTTCTTGCGAAGTGTGGACTCCTGAGGAAGGTCCGAGAATGAAGGGTGTCGTTCTCGTGGCCTCCAGGGATGCAAATGGGAGTTTCACTTAGGTGGCCTCCTCGGGAGGCCATTGTTACCTGGTTAGCAGAATGTGACCTTGCGGGGCCACGTGGATGCCCCTGTTTGGTGTGTTTGCTGGGTGTGCCAGGGGTCCCGGCCGATGTAAGGCGTTTGCGCACTTACTCAAGTGCCCTATGAACCATCAAACCTGGGTTTTCAACGCTTTCAGAAAAGACCCAAGACCCCCAGGGTCAGCACACGTGCACAGCCCACACAGCTCGTAGAACCCTCGCAACGTCTGCACTGTGGCTTTTAAGCCACATGCACTTCTTCTCCAGGCGCAGGGCCGGTTTCTCGCCATGCGGGGAGCCTCGTGGGGGCAGATCTGGGGGTGGGGGGGGGGCTCCTCTGTCTGGGTCCTGCATCCAGGACGCTGTGGCCACTCCCCCACCCCGCCCCCACTTGCCCACCGGCACAGAGCAAGGACTTCGATTGTCTATGACCTTAAAGAATAACTTTCTTGAGGAAAAATCTAGGTAGGGTTTTTATACTTAAAGTTAAAACGTTTCAATTCAAGAGTAATGGCTGGTCCTTCCAGGAAACCCGGAAGGACAGACAGGTGGTTGTGTCTGACCAGCCACCGGTCGTGTCTCAGTATGTGTTTTTCAGGCTTTTCTCCACGCACAATGGTCTGTTTTTAGGCACTCGTAGGTTGATTACACACATAATTTCACCTCATGTTTTTCTGTTTTATGTTATGATGGAAGCATGTCTCTGCCCTCGAAGTATTATCTTTTCTATAGAACATTCCTTTGAGTCGGATTGTTTTTTAAATGTTTTTTTCATCTTTCTAATACTTGTTTCGATGTTTGAAATGGTAAAACTCTTTACTTTTCTGGATAAGGCTGGCATGAACTTGTTTTGGAAATATTTTCTTTGCCGGAGCTCAATTTATTTCTTTAGGCTAATTTCCCAGGGGTAGAAAATGGGATACATGTAGGAACCTGAAAAAAATACTTCCCTTTTATTTCTGTTCATAGAGGCAGCGCATACTCATTGTGGATATTTTGGAAAGGTTCCAGAACACACTGTAGACCCTCAGTCCGTGAGCCTATCTCATCTGATGGGAGAGTGCAGACTTCCGGGGGACTGTGTCTTCAGGTCTGTCGGCTGCGCAGAAGTGTCCCGTCTGAAGCAGTCTGGGCACACAGTGTGTGCTTCGTCCTGGAGACGTGTGCCAGGACCCTTTCCTCGCTGGAGTGGAGGTCGAGCGATGTTTCCTCTTGTCTTCGCTCGTTACAAGGACGTGAGAACTCAGCAGAGGGTTCTCTGGAGGGGATACGGGCTCTCCTGAGCTCTCCCCTCTCTTCCTGCCTCTCCTGGGACTCCACGTGGTGAACCCTTTTGTCGTCGGGAACCTCCAGGTCCGCTGGGCCCGTGTTGTGGGCTTGGGGGCACCCGTGGCTTAGGGGCCGAGGGGGCGGCTGGTACAGTCTCTGGGTCCACCAGCGTGGGCTGTCCTGCTTTCGTGGGACTCTTAGATCTGGGCAAATACTGGTGCCTGCTTCTGGGGGGCAGGCTGGCTTCTGTCAACTGCTCGTCAAGGGACCATGTCCCTCAGAACGTTTAGCTCTTTGGCCTAGAGGGAAAGACTGTCGGGAAGTTAGAGACACTTGGCAAGAAGGCTGGTTGGATACCAGGTGTGTGAGTCACAGAGGGAGGCGGCTGCTTCCCGGACACCAAACCGCCTGCTTGTGTTGGTTCAGAACACGGTTCTTAATGGTTTTATGTGTATTCTGCCATTACAAATACGTGTTGTTATGGCTGAGTTTGTGCTATTTGGAGTTGGTAGCCTTTCTTCCGTGGGTCGTTCCTTCTGACGCCTCACACTCGGCTTGGTGGCTGGAGCACGATCCGGTTCTCCGTGTCTCAGGAGCCCCGGGCACAGCACCTCCTCCTACTGTTTTCAGAGCCACTGCAGTGCGGACACAGAGGAGACCACGGGTGTGTTCCTGGTGCTCCAGAAATGCACTGCTGCTCTGATGTCCTGTAGGTGCTTCCCCTTTTCTTCCTGGAGGACGTCTTCAGCACCACTGAGTTTACAGAGAACTTTCTTCCCTGCTCTCTTGACTGCTTATAAATCACTAGACTGACTCAGCACAGCTGTCCTGTGCCTCAGTTTCCTCTGCTGTCCCATGAAGGGGCATGGCTTCTGCTGGAATGCCTGCGTGCACGATCGGAACCCCAGTTTGAGTCCCTCCCAACACCGGGAGCTCATGCTTCCTCTGTCATTGACCCAGAGGCTCCTGTGAAGCAGGCACCGTGGGGCTCCTGGGGACATGGGTCCAGGTGGATGTGGTTTCCCTCATGGAGCAGGAGGGTTGTCGTCATGCTAGGAAGGCCAGGATTAGGGGCCATGGCACAGAACCTCATCTGGGGACAGCAGTGGGCACAGAGCATGTCCCTGAGAAAGTGCCATCTGAGCTGTGGCCCGGAGAGTGGGTGGGAGCCGACGGGCCCAGCCAGGAGTGAGGCTGCCCCGCTGAGGCACCGGCAGCCCAGTTGTCAGCCCTGATGTGGGGCTCGAACCCATGAACCCATGAACCTCGAGATCATGACCTGAGCTGAAATCGGATGCTCAACTGACTGAGCCACCCAGGCGCCCCTGAGAGTTTTAAATTGAAATTCCCAAATGTGCATTTCATTTAATTTTAGCAGGACAGACATCACATGTTAAGAAAATGTCTGCTCTCTGGTGAGGAGGGGACAGGTTTCTGAGGCACAACAGCCGTGCCCCAGATGCTGTTAGCAATCAATAAATATGTTTCTAATAATCAACTGATGGCTGAGACCCGCAGTCTAAGAATCACTGCAGCTCTTTCTTCCGTTGGCCCTGATGTTTCCCATTCACGGTGTCAAGCAAGCGGGACTCTGTGGCTGGGGCTCCGCGGGCCTCCCGCACCCCGCCGCCCTGCGGTCCCCCTCTTCAGGGAAACCCGTCTCATCCGTGCTCCAGACACGCTTCCCCGCCCTGTGTGGGACCCGTGCCCGTGTCGCCCTCATCAGGCTGGGTGCCCGGGGCTGTCCCGCCAGCCGGCACCAGTGCCCACGGACTCCAGGCACCTCAGCCTCTGTGGGCGAAAGGACTTCAGTGCCCCGGCCAGTGATTGGCTAGCGTAGCGGTCAGAGAGAGGAAGGGAAGGCAGCAAGTCTGCGCCCTGTCTGTGCCCCAGGCCGCGGGGGCCGCAGGAAGGGTCAGGGCTCCAGGACGGGGGTGCAGGGTCTCTGACCGTGGCCTTGCCCCCGGACGGCTTCCCCTGTGTCCCCCTGTGCTCCCCGGCCCCGCCCTGCCTGGTGGGTTGCTCAGTTTTGTCTACACTCGGTGCACCTCTTATCCGGGCCAGTGTGGGCGGAGACGCGCTGAGAGATTAAATCACTGTCCAGTGATTTTAGGGACGATCTGAGAAACTTTAGTGATGGCAGCACGAGCAATTTTCTACAGTCGCTGGCGTGCGAAACAGAAGATGACCATGTACCTTGTGCGGATTATGCACGGGAGTCGTCAGGTTTCCTTTCTCTGCATCGGCCGCTTCTTTGTTTTAATTTTCCCTGTCCAGAGGCCAATTAATTCAGACTTCCCCAGGCGCGCAGGCCATTGGTCCCGGCTGCTGAAAGGGCTCGTTCCCATCACCCGGCCCATGAATGGGGCGCTAATCAGCACCATTAGGGAGAGAACTCCCACCCGACTTCTTTCCTGCCCTCTGATTGTGATTTCACACCTTTTATGTAAAGCAGCTTCAGAGCCTCACCTATTTGAGGAATTTTTCAATTAACATTTCTTTTCCTCAAGAGAGGCCGGGTCTTTGCTTCTCCACAAAAGGCCGGCTTTACTTCTCCTCTCACAAATGTGCTCCGCTCAGTCCCGTGGGCAGAAGGCCTATTACTTGGCATTGATGATTTAGGTTGGCCACCCTCCCCTAATCAATAGCTGATCAGGGCCCAGCAGGGAGGAATTTCTGCTTTAAATCTGTTACTCTTCAAACTCAAATGGGCCCCTTTGATTAAAAAAGCGCCTCGGTTGAATTCTAAATCCATCTAATTGGCAGTTGTTTAAAAGGAAGAGGAAAGAGAGGATCAATAAGGAATCGGCAAGGGCATAGCTCTCGGTTCTGAAGCTGCTGCATTCAGTGGGATCTGATCTCTTCCAAACACGTGTTTCTGTGGCCATAAGCTTTTCCTGAATGTTTTATTAACTGATTAAATATTTTAATGGAGTTGTCATCACTTCAAATACAGTCCCATGACATTACTTCTTTCACAGATTTCAAAATCTCCCCTGAGACTCTCGTGAAAGCGGAGATTTAATAACAACGGGGTCTAGTCTGGACCAGATTGAGTGAGATTTAGAGAAGGGTTTGACTGGCTTGGCTGGAAAATCAGTTGAATTGCTCTGGCAGGATTTTGACGTTCGGTGCTAAGCATTTCTGGCCAGTCACGTAACCCTTAAACCACAGCGAGAGCCCGCAGGAGGTGCAGGGGGCTGTTCACAGACGCCGGGCGCCTGGAGCTGCTGGGTCCCGCACGAAGCCCAGCAAGACGGGCAGCCAGCAGAGCGGCCGATGCCCGGCCCTGTCCCGCGCCGCGCAGACCTGGGATCAGAGGCAGGACGGAGCCCGGTCCTATGTGAAAGCGTAGGCGCTTCTGTGCATTCCTGACTTGGTCCTTTTTAAAAAGAATGGGAAGCCGACTGATTTACGAGAGATCTCGCAATGAGCTTTCTGCACCAGGGAGCTCGATCCGTTCTAGCGGCTCCCGCGGTAAGGTTTCCTCTGTGTGAAGTGAACGTCTTGTGCTCGTGTTCTTGGGGGAGAGGGGACTGCTTGTGAAGTCACTACTCAGGGCCACCTGACCTGCGTGGATGTGTCCCCGTCTCCCATTCTGACTCGATAGCCCACATTGCCGTGGAATTAGGTGTTTTGTGAAGCTGGTGTTTCTTTTGGCACCACAGACTAAATATGGGGACAAAGTATTCCCCCGTCGACAAGAGAAAATCCACAGACAACGCGAAGTGGCTGATGAATCAAAGGACTTGGTCGTTCCTGCACGGCACAGCTGGCTGTGTATCTGGGTGGCCCTTCCCCAGGCTGGCACCAAACACGGGGCCTTTGCTGGCACGTTCTGTCCGCCAGGTCCCACACCAACAGTGACTAGATCTCGGTGCAGCCCTGTGAGGTGGGCACGGCCGTGACCCTTCGGTGTCGAGGAGGCCGGGCCCACGGTGGTGCCTGCCGGCTGCCCTCCGTGACCTGCGCTCCAGACGGCCGACCACGTGACTAGCAGGGACAGCACAACCCTTCCTGCGGGGTCCTGAAGCTCCTCTGTTTTCTCGCACAAAACAGTGCTCTCCGTGGGCTGGGAACGAACGGTGTTTTGAAGGACACCAGGGTTTCTCATGCTCTGTCTGTGACTTGCATCCCACGCCTGCTTGCTCCCCGCTGTGCCCGATGGGTGGGGAGACGCCGGACCCGAGAGAGGGCCCGGGGCCCGTGGAGGAGGCTGGACGGTCCTGGGGCGGGGAGACAGAGGCTCCCACAGAGGACAGACTGCTGCACTTGTGATTCACACGTGTGATTTTGGGTCAGAACTCTAAGGAAGGGCTGAGTCAGCTGGCTGGACGGTGACTTGGTAAGTCAGAAGGACAGATACTGTGACTCGAGACGGTGACGATGGTACACACTGCGTGCAGTCCCCAGCCTGCTGGGCTGTCGGGCCCTGACTTCGGGGGCTGCGTGTCCTCGGGCTGAGGTGAGGCAGCCAGCCAGGCTCTTTTTCCTCAGACTTTTCCCCGTGACACCGCTTTTCTGCAAAAGGGCGGGAAGCCTGCTCTCCCATTAACTAGTTAGTTATTCGTGGCAGGTGGGAGGTGCACAGGTTAACCATGTGGCCCTAACATAGGCGCTCGGGCTTTGACACCCTCTCCCTGGGGCAGCAGGACAGACCCTGCGCCCCAGGCCCGACTTCCTGCTAGGGGGTGACGACACACGGTGGTTCCGTCACCGGGCTGCCGTGGACTCTGTCAGCGGCCAGGCGACGAGTTGTCTGGCCCACTCCCCACACGTGTGGTGAGGACACCGCCATCTGTGACAGGTGAGCAAACTGGCGGAGCTCCCCGGCTAAAGTCAGCCCACCTCAGTGCCCCCCTCCTCTGTCTACAAGAGCGTTCTCCCCCACGCACGTAGTGCAGGCTTTCCAAACGCTGTGGCGCACCTGGGTGTTTTTGCGTCTGGAACTTAGGACGGCTCCACGGGAAAGTGATTCCAGTAGAAAAATCACGGGAAACCTACTATTGCGGTCATCAAAGCCTCTGGGGATGTCTTGGGATGTCTGTTTTCGCGCGCAGCTGAGTGGCCGCCCCGGGGCCACGGTGAGGCAGGCAGAGCATAACCCTCAGCAGAGAAGGTCGGGCGGGTGTCCCGCTCGTCTGGGGGGTGAGAGGCAAACGCACACGGGTGACGGAAACCACACCCGCTGGGGGTCTCCACCCGCGCTGGGGGTCACGGGATGTGGGTCAGACACTTGTCTCCCTGCTGAGGACGTCGTGCAACCGGCAGGCTCTGCGGGGGCAGCAGCGGTGATCCCCGTGCTTGATCCCCAAGGACCTGCTACTCAGCAGAGGTGCCGGAAAGCAGCTGACCGGTCGAGAGGGATCTGACCACCGTTCTCTCGCCTGAATGCAGCCTGGACACACGCTGGACACACGCTAGGCCGAGCTCCGTGGCTGGACGTCGGGCCTCAATCAAGGAGAGGAGTAAAATGCAGTGAAAGAGCAAGTGGACAGGCTGGTTCCTGTGCCGGGAGGAAGGGGCATCGCCACGAAGAGCGTGCCCACCGGACTTCGCGTCAAACCTCGGGCGACTCTCTCCCTCTTCACGTGCCCAGGGGCTTTTCTGACGCGGACCCCGAGAGCTGTGCTGCATTCACCCCGTGTCCGGCGGACTCTGCCGGGCCAGGACCCCTGAGACCCCGCCCCCGATGGTTGTGTCTCCAGGCGGGCTGAGGTCCGGGTTCAGGCGACCGAAATGACCCTGTGTCCCCAAGATCCAGGGACCAGGTGTTGGCACGGCCTCCGGCTGCTTGGTGGAGCAAGGTCTCTGTCTTCCCACGGCACCTGATGCCAGGTGCTCCCACCGCCTGCCAAACCCCAACGACTGAGCCCTTGAGCTGACAACCGCCCCCCCCCCCCCCCCCCAGCTCCAGGGATGTCTTCCTTCCTGGCTCGTCTCGGGCTCCGGCTGCGAGAGCGCATGTCAGCTAGGTGGCCCAGGGTGTGTGCAGGCCTCCGGACTTGAACGAGCCGAGGCTTTGCGACGTGACGCGGAATAAGCGACGGACACGTCACGCGTGTCACTGCAACTGTGTCAGGGTTCACTTCTAACTTCTTACGCACGGGCTTTGGTTTCAGGGGCCATCGCAACATTTTACGGGTACGATTTATGTATTTGTGCTCACCAGCGTCCCCTCCGCTCACACCTTCACGGCTGATGGGTGGCAGTCTCTGCCTTTCCCGAAGGACTTACTTTTTTAATAATTTTTTTAAGGTTTATTTATTTGAGAAAGACAGAGACAGCATGAGGGAGGGGCAAAGAGAGGGAAAGAGAGAATCCCAAGCAGGCTCCACGCCGTCAGCGCAGAGCCCAAAGTGGGGCTCGAACTCACGAAACCACGAGATCATGACCCGGGCTGAGACCAAGAGTTGCACGCTCGGCTGACCGAGCCCCCAGGCACCCCGGAAGGACTTACTTCTAACTCACCGACCGAGGTAGCCCTCCACCCAGGACAGCGAGCGTGTGAATCTGGGTACAGGAGCTGGCTGACTCCCCCGGGCTCTGGGGGGACGGTGAAGGGCCTTCTCTGACACCCTGGGATAGGCAGGTGAACACTCATTCTGTGTTTGAATAGTTGCCCAGAGAAGCTGCGGGCACGGGCCTGTGCTTACTAGCCCAGCACTGCCTCCTCCGGCCAGACAGCGGCCACTCGGACTCCTTGTTTTTCCACTTCCCTGCACGGGAAAATGGTAACCGTCCCTCGGAAGCATGTCAGAATTACTCAGGGGAACTTGTAGCTCAGGCAAAAATGAAAACAAAAGCCACTTAAACAACAGGCGTAAGTGTCCATTTCGCCCTTTGTAGGAAGTTTCTGCTCCCAGATGTGCCTGGGCTGCGCTTGACGGAGAGGGCACGCTGGGGACGAGGACGGCCATGGCGCGCGGATGGCCCTCAGCACAGACCGCCTGGGGGTGGCACGGGAGTCTGTGCGGCTGTTTGGTGAGGTCGGGATGCCACCCAGGCCTCGGGTGGGATCTGTGGCTTTCGCTGCAGACACACACCCAGACCTGCAGGGTGTCCAGTGGGGCACTTGGCCATCATTCCGGAGTTTTGCGAACATCCTAGTATTCCAGACTCGGCTCTCCCTCCCGAGCACACGCCCTGCACCGTTGGTCTCTGCCCCTCAGAAACACTCCTGGATGGCCGAGAGCTCAACGTCCTCTCTTTGAACTCACCAGGTGTGTGACCGTAACCTGCGTGTGAATAACTTACCCCAGACATGCACTGGTGAGATAGTTTGGATTTCTCAGTTGCCTGGCAGGCGGAGAGGCCGTGTGGTCCCCGGGCAGCTCTGACTCTGCCCCGGGAGCCACGTCCGGCGGGATGGCCTGTCCGAGGCCAGCTACGCTCTCTGGGTGGGGGCTGCGAACAGCCTCGAAGAAGCCGGAGTAGCTGGCTGTCATCGCTGCCTCGTTGCCCCTGTAGCCTTTAAGGCCCACAGGGTGGGCGCGGGGTCCCGTCTCCGCTGAAATATGCATCCTGGCACCAGGAGCGCTTTCCGTTCTGGGATCTGCAGGGGCGCATGCGTGGCCCAGGTCATTGCTCTTGTGGCCGCCCGGACCACCAGCTGTAGAGCTCAAGTCACAGCCTCTGCTAAAGGTGGCTTTCCGTTAGATGCCACCTCTCTGGAAAGATCGCTCCCTGCTGACTCCAGCTGCCTCCCAGTGCCTTCTTCCCTGAAGTCCCTCGGCCACTGGAGGCTGGCTCTGGACGAGATGAGGGGCAGAACGCTGGACACACCCACATGGGGCAGTCTTCCCCTGTCACGGCGGCCACGGCGGGGGGCCGGGAGCCTGGAAGAGGGAGCTTCTGACTGGAGGGTGATTTCAGCACCTCTTCTGTCAGGTGCCATACGTGGACCAGCATGGGTTTGCCGACTGGCGCACCCTGGGACCAGGGCTGCTGGCCTCAGGCTCTGAGCACTCCCAGAGCAGGGCCCACGTTGTCAGCACGCCTGCAGTCACGTGCTTGGCTCCTGGACAAGCTTCCGTGGAAAATGAGCAAGAGTTTCTGTGTCCCTAGTGCCACCCGTCCCGACCTCAAGCACGTGCTTATTCCTCGACAACACAGCGCTGGAGTCGTGTTGCAGTGACAGGCCAAGAAAGAGTGAGTGAGGAGGGTGGGTGGTTGTAGACACGGTCCAGCCCTGTCCCCACACATCCGAGAAACCAACAAAGCTGAGAGAGTGTTGTTTTCGCTCTTTTCCGGCTCCCACTGGGCCAGAAGTAGAAATCTTGAAGAGCTACAAGGTCCCATTCATGTGGGGTTTCTGGCCTTGTTCCAGACCACCCTACTGTGCTGTGCACCCAGAGAGACCATCTCGCTGTGGTGTGGTCACAGAGAGAGACCGTCTCGTTGTGATGTGGTCACAGAGAGACCATCTCGTTGTGATGTGGTCACAGAGAGACCATCTCGCTGTGGTGTGGTCACAGAGAGACGAGACCATCTCACTGTCTTGTGGACACAGAGAGAGACCGTCTCATTGTGGTGTGGACACAGAAAGCCCCAGTGTGGCATGGATGTGTGTTAGGGTGTTAAGTGCTTTCTTTTGGGAGAAAGTATTTTCTAAATGGCGAACGTCACTCCACTGTTTTTGTGTGCAATCGGGAATTTTTACGCAGTATTGCTGGCACAGCGGAACACATTTTGGTGTTGTGCTGCTGGGTGAATTGTGCACAAAGACGCAGCCGGCCAACCCTTGGTGGTTCACCTGCTTTGGAAAAGCAAACTCGCCTCAACATTTTACTTCTTCCCAGTTGGCGGGTGTGTGGCTGAGTCTTGGCTGAGGCGTGGAGTCGCAGAGCAGTGGGTGTGTGGAGCACAGGCCTGCGTGGGCTGGGACTGTGTGGCAGGCGGTTGGCCGTGTCAGACACGCCGATGCTGGTTCGGGCGCGAGCTGCCAGCACCCTGCCCCCAGCCTGGGGCTCGGCTCTGTCCTTCCCTGCTTCCCCGGTCAGCGTCCTGTCTCCTTTCCTTTCTGTGCACGTTTTCTTGTCCCCCTTCACGCTTGTCCTCCTTCCTCCCTCCGTGATACGTCTCTGTCTCACCCTGAACTCGCCATGACCGTCCGAATGCCTTCCGTTGAACTCTTCCACCACCCTGGACACGCGTTGTCCGCGCGCTTGTATGTGTGTGTGCATACCTGGACACATGTTGTCTGCGCACGTGTGTGTGTACATACCTGGACACATGTTGTCCGCGTGTGTGTGTACATACCTGGACACGTGTTGTCTGTGTGTGTGTGTGTACATACCTGGACACGTGTTGTCCGTGAGTGTGTGTGTGTACATACCTGGACACGTGTTGTCCGTGCATGTGTGTGTTTGTGTACATACCTGGACACGTGTTGTCCGTGCGTGTGTGTGTGTGTACATACCTGGACACGTGTTGTCCGTGCGTGTGTGTGTGTACATACCTGGACATGTGTTGTCCGTGCATGTGTGTGTACATACTTGGACACGTGTTGTCCATGTGTATGTGTGTGTACATACCTGGACACGTGTTGTCCGTGCGTGTGTGTGTGTACATACCTGGACACGTGTTGTCCGTGCGTGCGTGTGTGTGTACATACCTGGACACGTGTTGTCCATGCATGTGTGTGTACATACCTGGACATGTGTTGTCCGTGCATGTGTGTGTACATACTTGGACATGTGTTGTCCATGTGTATGTGTGTGTACATACCTGGACATGTGGTGTCTGCGTGCTTGTGTGTGTGTGTGTGTACATACCTGGACATGTGTTGTCCGTGTGTGTGTGTGTACATACCTGTACACGTGGTGTCCGTGTGTGTACATACCTGGACACATGTTGTCTGTGTACATACCTGGACACGTGTTGTCTGTGTGCATGTGTGTGTACATACCTGGACACGTGTTGTCTGTGTGCATGTGTGTGTACATACCTGGACATGCAGTGTCTGCATGCTTGTGTGCGTGTGTGTGTACATACCTGGACACGTGGTGTCCGTGTGCGTGTGTGTGTGTACATACCTGGACACGTGGTGTCCGCGTGTGCACATGTGCAGACACACACTTGCATGCATACGTGTGCACCTGTGCACGTTTCCCCACGGTCCTGTTTGTTCCCCGTCTGAGATCAGAGCTGGTGTGGAAGTGAGTCTGTGCCAACCCCTTCCGGGACTGAGCACGTAGAGGCCCAGCACCCTGTGCAAACACGTGGCAAACCCGGAGCCCTGGCCTGGCCTGTGTGTTCCGGGCTCCGGACGCTCCCAGCCTGATGCTGGGTCCTGGTCCTTGCTGGCTGATGTGGGGTGTGGGCCGGTCCCTGCAAGTGAAGGGGAGCGGACAGATGTCAGTGACTTCTGTCCTGCCGCGGAGCTCTGGGAAGGGGGAGGGCCGTAGGGCGACACGGGGACAGTGAGGGGGCGATGTTTGTGCACCAGCAGATGGCCCAGCCCCAGAACCTGCTGTGTCAGCCTTCCAGATTGTTTCCTTGTGAGACAGGAAGTGCGGATGTGAGCCTGGACGCCGGCTGGAGCGTCTGCTTTCTCTCCCTGGCAAACATGTGCCATGTTTTGTATGTAAATAAAAGAGGAGGGGGGGGCAGGGCTACGGAGTTTTGTAGGAAGCTTCTGGATCCTGGTTCTGGTCTTCTCTGCTCATCAAAGACCCAGAACACGTTTCTCAGCTCTTCCCACCACTGTCCTCTGTCCCCCCAATTTCCACTTGGATCTTGAGAAAAGGCTTTGTTTGGTAAAAAGACTAAGGGCCGCTTAATTTCGGCTAGAGGGTCACTGGCACCCTGCTTGTGGGCCTGAGGCATTTTCCCAGGATGTGGCACTTTCAGGGCCGAGCTGAGGGCGCTCCTGGGCAAATCGGTGCCGCCGGCGGGAGTTGTGCCGCACACGTGGGCCGGTGGGAGAACAGACTCGCGCCTGCTGGTGGCTCCTGCGTGAGGGCCACTTGGAGACAGTGCCCCTTACAAGCTGAAAGAAATGCAGCCCCTTCTGGGACCTTCTTGAACAGCGTGGACTGTGGGCCGTGGGCTGGAGCTGAGGCGCACCCAGCCCCTGGCCTTTGCGCTGGCACCCCGGCCCTCTGCGGGGCGGAGGCGACGGTAAGAAAAAGCAGCGGGACCGCGGACCCCAGTGCCCATGGACCGAATGTGGTGAGTTCGTCTTTCGGGGATTTACCAAACACACCTTACATTCGTTTGTATGTTCACCTGTCCTGACTAAAAACTGCAAAATATGTCGAAGGTAGGGACAAGCGTCCCGAGAACCACAGGGGTCGTCACCTCGGGCAAGAGCCAGTCTCCCTCATCCCTGTGCTTGGTGCGTCCACAGAGGCGTGAGACCGCCTCGCCCACTTGGCGTGCCTGCCGGTCACGGGCGATGCACGGGCACACGACTGCGCACGCAGCAGCCAGAACAGGGACGCCCCGACGGTAGGCTCAGCAGCAAGCACATGCTCACTTAGGATTTGGCGAGAAGGCTTAGGAGGGGGAGTCGGAATCTGGCCTCCGTGGCCACGACTCATCCCCCACGTATTAGCATCCATCGGCGGGGTCCGGGAGGCAGGGGCAGAGCCACTGCCCAAGGAAGCTTGGCCCACGGGCGGAGCAGGAGTGAAGCGCAGCACGCGGGACTTTCCGGCGGTGACCTGGGGACCGCGCGGGTCACAAAATACTTCCCGTCTTCCTCGTGTGCACAGCGAGGGCGCGTCCCATGTCTGGGTCCCTTCGTTCCTAAGGGTGACTCGACAAGAGCCACCCGTTGATACTTGAAGCCTCCACCGTGATCAGAGGCCAGATTTTCTGGTAACTCGTGGCTGATCGGGAGAAGTGGGTTTTGCGAGACCCTCCCTCTATTTGGCAAACATGATAAAAGACTAAATGAAGGAAAAAACATTCATTTAAGGGGACGGGAAGTTGCACAGACCCATTTAACTTCAGCGGGGTTCTTGGAGGGACTAGCAAGGCGGAGCACAGTCCCCTGCCCCGGCTGCAGGCGGGAGAGGCACGCGGGAGGACAGGCACCCGTGGGCCCCCGGCCGCCGGCCTGCCCATCTCCTCCTGGCGCAGGCCGGCTCCGGAAATGCCAGAAATGCCAGTGCCGTGGCAGGAAGGTCTGGCTGGGCGGCAGGGCCCGTGCGCCTGGGGGAGGGAGTGGCTTGTGCTCCAAGAAGCCGTCTGGCAACTTCTCTTTGCCGGGTCCTTCTGAAGGTGTTGATTTTGGAGGTAGTGCTTCTGCACGGCTAGATTGCTTCACGTAACCTTGGGCCCTTCCCAGCAGATAACATTCCTGTGGGCTGACAGCGTTCCTCAGGCCCTTGTGGCCGCGGGAGGGTCCCAGCCCTGGACGCTCACACCTGGAGGTGAGGTGCTCCAGAGAGGGGCTCGACCCCGGGGAGTCCTCCCCAGAAGCTGGGGGTGCGGTGAACCCGTCTTCCCTTATGTGATGTTCACAAGTAGGGGGCCCGGCTGGCCTTCCGGGTTTGGGGGTTGGCGGTCTGTAGCCCAGGGGCTTCCCTCTCCTGAGTCACAGCCTCTGAGCTGTCTGCCTGGTGAGCAGCTGGGTCTTGTGCGAAGCCCCGCGGGCCACGGGCTCAGGCCATGACAGGCCAGGTGAGAGTGAATTCCTGAGCTGTGTACCTTTGCTGAGAGAACATCCTGCCTCCAGCACGGCAGGAATTTGGGGCTGCAGGCCAGGGCCAGGAATGCAGGGCAGAGGGGAGGAGGGACAGTGAGAGGAGGCCGCACGCCTACCCAGAGGCGTGCGTGGACCTGAGCCGACCCGGCACCCAGTGCCCTCAGGGCAGGGCGGTCGCACGAGCAGCAGCACCTCCAGTGACCTGAGAGGCGAGTGGGGGCCTGCCCGTCCGCGTGCCGGCTCGGGTGGCTGCCGGCTCGCGAGCAGACGCCTTCCGGGAGGGGACAGCGGAACCGGGGCGGGAAGCTGTGTGGGTGCTCCCCCCGCCGGTCTCAGGAGCGGCGCTGGCCCCCAGCCAGGACCCCCGGCACTGATGCCCGTGGACCCTTCCCCATCAGAGGTGGTACAAGCGGGGCCTGACCACCATTGGCCACGCTGTGTTCGAGGGACACGGCGACTTGTCCCTCCCACCCTAGGAGCTCAGTCTACCTCCTGTTCAGGTCCCAACGGCACCGTGAGCTCTGGCTGTGCCTTGGCCTTGGGGAGACAGTGCAGTGTGTCAGGGCGGGTGTTGTGGGCTGGTGTGGGGGGTCACTGAGGATGCTGGGGGTCAGGGCTGGATGAGCACCGATAAGCCCGCACACAGGTGCTCTAAAGAGGCGCAGTTCTGGGCATGTTCTAGGCACCACCGTCCGCTGTGAACAAGACGCCCTGGAGGTCAGGCCGGTGGCCCCCCAGACATGGCTGCCACAACCCTCTGCTCAGCAGTGCCGCCAACCTACTGGGCCCCTTTCTGTTCCTGAGTTAGAGCTCCCGCACCGTCACTGAGCGCCCGAGGAAAAGGCGGCCTTGTAGAAGCAGAGGGCGTCATCGGTGTGAGCAGCGGGTCCTCCGGGGCCCTTGTCTCCTCTCTCCTCCCTGCCGTTCCTTCCCCCACATCGAATGACGTCCCAATTTCTCTGGAATAAGAAGCTCAAAGTCCATTTTTTATCTCCGTTCTAGAATCTTCTTCACCTACTTCTCCGATTCTGTCTTTCCTTTCTTCTTGGTCTCGACTCTAGAGCAACACTGAGTGTGAAGCGGCCTCTTTTGCCCAGGCCTGGGTGGTCTCAAGTGCAGTCCCTGCCCGGCTGCCTGCCCTCGGCCCCCATGGATCTCAGGAGTGTCCTTTTCCAAGATCTTCCCTGCACACAGGTCTGTAACTAGAGCTTTACTCCATTGGTTTTGCTTCTATGGATGAATTATTTTATTTTTTTTAAGGGATGTCTCCGCTCAATGTGGGCTCAAACCCATGACCCCGAGGCCCTGAGTGGTGCATTCTACCGACCGAGCCTGCCCAGTGCCAATGGAAAGCCTGCATTGAGCCCTCACATGATGGAAATAGCTTCACTTGGTGGCTCCTGGCCTTGCTGACCTTGGGCTTCTGGACATCCAGCCACCAAGAGCCTCCTGACCCCGGAACTCATCCTTTGTCTTCCTGGACGCCAGCCCCCGAGCCTTCACGGGGTGGGGTCTGTGTCCCCCTCAGACTGTCGCCCCTGAGTCTGCTCTGTGGCTGCTCCTGTCTCTGCACATGGCTTCCTGCAGAGCCTCCACGGTGAGCAACACCCTAGACTCGACCGGTCTGAAATCAAGACCACTGCCGAGCTTTCCTGGAGCTGCCGGCGTCCTTTCCGTGCCTGGGCCACAGATCGTGGCTCGTCCCACAAATGCTTAGGAAATACTTAGCTAAGCAAGTGGCTCGTGTACAGCAGGGAGCGGGCCCAGAAAGTCTCTACCAAGTGGAGTTCAAAGTCTCGTGGGAGAGAAGGACTAATCCAGCGATCACTTAAGAATATGCCAAGTCAACTGGAAAATGCTCCAAGAGACGCCCATATTGCTTCGACCCTCAGGAGGCCAGAG
Source organism: Prionailurus bengalensis (assembly GCF_016509475.1). NCBI lineage: Eukaryota > Metazoa > Chordata > Mammalia > Carnivora > Felidae > Prionailurus > Prionailurus bengalensis. Next base: position 152,015,277 of record NC_057349.1, on the reverse strand, counting down.
GAAGCCTCTGGGTCCCAGCGAGGCTCAAGCTGCATGAGGCGTGGAGCCCTGGTGGGCGAGGAAAGAGGTCAAGGCTGTTCTGGGCCTTGGGCAGAGGCTGAGGTCGGCAGGAGGGGGTGTGGAGGGCTCTGGAGGCGATGTGAGGGGAAGCCGTGGAAGCAGGTGGGGCTGCATGCAGGGTCTGGGGCGTCTTCACTCCAAGGGGAGGTGAAGGGGAGAGGCGGTGTCCTGTGGCTTCCCCGAGGTTGCACCGTCCGGCCGGACCATCAGCCGTGGCCGGCCGGCAGGGATGGCAGCGTGGCGGCCGGCGTGGGGCCAGGGGGTGGCCGCTGGCTCCTCTTTTGCCTTTGCCATTATTCACGCACTTCACCCTCCTTGGGCCAAGATGCTGCCAGCGGGCTTTTTTCTCGCCCGGAGCCGTGTGGTCAGGAGGATAGGGCCGGTCTCAGAGTCGGCGGACTTGGGCTCAACCCTGCCTGCTCTAATCATCGGCCTTAAAACTCCAGGCACGTGGGAGAGGAGCCCACGGTGAACTGTGCTGGGGTACGGGTGACAGCTCACACGGAGCTCCGGGGGGGGGGGGTCTGGGGCCTTACTTGGCACCTGATAGGCAGTGAGAGATTCGGGTTGTGGGCTGTATTAGCTTCGCAAAGTAAATTCATATCGATTGAAAAATGTTAGCCTCCTCAGGAGCCCCTGAGCGGGGGCATAGTCTACCTCCTCAAGGACAGATTTCGGGTCTTACTTTTTAGGGACTTTTTGTGTCTTGCATGGAGCTGGGAGGAGCATTAGTGCTGAGGGCCCCGGCTCCCACATGTAGACACAGGCACAGCCCAGTGCCGAGTGTCTTCTTGGTAAGTGGGTTCCTGCCTCCTGGGTGCTGCTCTGTGCTTGCCCCTGCTTCTAGGATCATCCTGTCCCAGCCACGCTGAGGTCCTGCCAGAGGTCTGCCTGAAGCATCGTTTTCACGCTGCCAGCGCACCACCCTCCGCCCGGCCCCTGGGGCGTCTGTGCCTTCACTCGGGCTTCTGGCCTCTACCGTGCCACGTGCATTCGCCCTCTGACTCCAGCCGTTTGGCACCCTTCTCTAATCCGAGGAGGGCTCCGTCCGAGAAGTCCCAGCAGGGTGACCTTCCTTTTCGAACGTGTGTACCACACAAGCCAGGCACCAGCACAGCTGACTTTCATTCTAGCTGGTTCACGTCTGGGCTCTGCAAATTACGTCACGCGACGTCCAAGGACAGCGGTGGAGCTGCACGCACTCCGGGTCTCCGTGTGCTGGCCGCAGAGGAAGGGGCTTGCTCGTGTTCGCCCCTGGGGCCTGGGCAGGCCAAGAGCATGCTCCCTGGTGGAAGACTGCACCCGGGATCCTGTCTGGGCTGGGCACGCCGGAGGGGTAGCACCCACCGGGGGTTAGGCGTGGGGCTCCACCAGTCGGGCCTCGGGCACAGGGAGGGCTCTGGAGGCCAGAGGGGCGGACCAGCCTCAGGACCTCAACCTGAGGTCCTGGGGTCGCTTCAGTCCGGGGGTCAGGTGCTCTCCCCCTGAGCGGTGACCCTCTGCTCAGTTGTTCTTTCTGACGAAGTCATTAATTAGTGTCAGAACATGGAGAACAGCCCTGCGGCAGGAGTGCGGACGTTAGAATTAGGGTAAGGCACTATCATCTGACAGCTGGTGTTAAATACAAGCCCCAACTAAAAAAAGTAATTGTGTCCCTGTTAAAAAAGTATTCCAGCTTGTAGTGATAGTGTTGGGATTCTAACAAATTTGAAACTCTGGACAGCTTTTGGCACCTGTGCTTCCTGTCTTCCACACGCACTCACTCGAACTCGGGGCCTCCCGGAAACATCTCCTAGTCTCCCCTGGGCTCAGCCCTTGCACGCCCAGCCAGCACTCTCGCAGCTGCTTTGAGCCAGCCTCCGGTGTGGGCCCCTCCTCTCCTTCCCGGATGGTTCTACTGCCCCAGCCATCGACACCCCTAAAGCCTACGGCATCACAACGATCCCCACTTAGAGGCCCCTGGAGGCTGCTCGCGCTGGGGCAGCTTCAAGCCCGTGAAGGGCTGTCCGTGCTCCCCTCTAGTCCAGCTGGTCAGTCTTTCCCATGAGCACCAGGTGTCTGTGGTTCTTCTCCGCTGGGAATGCCCCCACCCTCAGTACCACTCAGGCACCCTTCTTATTCCCTGTGCTACACCGAGCCCAGAAGGTTCTTTATGCTTTCGCCTCCTTAACTGGGGTGCGAACGCCTCAGGGCAGGGGTCCTGCTGTGTTAGTTTATGACCCTCCATGGAGCACAGAACGTTGCTCTGAAAGAAGTAGGGACTGAATGATGTTAAGCTGCTGCACACATCCTCCTAGTGTTTGACAGTGACTCACGTCATGATGCATACGGGTTGTACGCTTTGCTGTGATTGAATGAAAGAGAAAGGTTTGCTTGCCACAGGCTTAACGATGAGCCTGCGTGCTGGCCAGGCACACGTGCACCAGGTCCTGCAGGGTCTTTGGCGCATCTTAGACGGGACTACGCTGACCCTTCCTGTTCTCACCCTGACGATGGTGGGGGACAGTATCACTGGAGGTCCCTGGCATAGCCCATGCTGTGCCAGCAGCCCCATTGCTGAGCCCGAGAAGAGGGCTGGGCTCTGTAGTGGGCGTCCGACTTGTTCCTGCGCTCCGTTGTCCCGTGTGCACTTGACAATTCTGTCGCAAAGGTCTTGAGCCTCGTACGTCTGGGCTGAAATGACACGACTGGGTTCTACCTCTCATGAAGCGATTCCAAATCTGCTTGAGCCTGTGGAGTGTTTTAGGGCTTTGGAGGCTAATCTCACACTGTTCCAGGGCTCTGCAAAGGCCCACGTCAAGACCCCATCCCCCCACCTGCTGTCTCGGGTGAAGGTTCTCTCACACGGTCGTGCATTCACGGGTGGAGATCCACGGGAGTCCTTATCCTGTTTGCTTCACGGGTGCCCTTTCAGGCACGTTGCAGACATCGGCTCATTTGGTCTTTGCGAGGAAAACGCTATTAATATATCCATTTTGAAGAAGGCCCAGAGAGTTTAAACCAATTCAGGTCACCCAGCCGGTATGTGTGGCAGATTTTAGATTCACATCCACACGGCCTCGAGATTTGGGGGAGCGAGGATATTTTAGCTGAAATCACTTTCTGGCCCAGAGACTCCTGGTAGAATTAAGATCATGACAAGCCTGGAGGAAAGTGATGGCAAGACGGGTGCCTGGGCTGAGCCGGGCCTCCCTTGTTCCAGCTGTGCTCCGGTTGCCTTCACAAACCCTGCTCAGCAGCGTCTCTGCTCTCCTGCAGGGCACCCGGCACCTCTCCGTGTCCCCGAGAGACGGGGTGGGGGGGGCACACATTTGGCACATTTCCCGGTTAAGCTTCTCACTTTTCACAAGCAGCTCTTACTCTGTCTTCCATAGGGTTGATCCTTAAAGTACACGAATCTGCCCTTGAGCACAGCACAGACATGTGCAGAGATCACACTCCGAGGGAGGGACACGGCAAATCCTCGAATGAGGACCACACTCAGGGATGATGGCTCGACTGTACTGTCCGCTCTGTTCAATCTACATATGGTGTTACTGCCGCCACAGCGGCAAAGACCCTTGCACAGGTGTGGGTGCTCTGTCCACACCCACAACCCTGTGAGGTGCGTGTAGGGGCCAACGACCTGGCGTCATGGCCACCATTGGGGCCTGACGGGCACCGTTTGGGTCTGCGTTCGCCCAGACAGGAGATCGGATGTCTTGTGTGTCCTGTCACTGGGGCTGCCCCACGTTTGGCCTCAATTTTTCCCAAACATTAACGAAATCCCATGTCTCCAGGGGAGAGACCGAATTTCAATGTTTCCACATTCCTACTGTGAACAAAAGCCAAAGGAAACCTAAATGGAGGATGATATGTCACACTGGGTGGGGGCTCGATTGTGGGTTTCTTTTGCTTTGTTTTCAGTGTGGCCCAGTATTCTCTGGAAAAAGTGATCTGTTTGATTCCGATGGCAGCAACAACTGAGCTCCTGTTACAGACGTGGCGAACCAGATCTGTCACCGGGGACTGGCATGTGGATTAGGAACCACTTGGGATGGAATGTGCAGGAGAAAGCTGAACCTGGCCCCTGCCCCTGATACAAGAAAGGGAGGCCACCGGATGCAACTGGAGAACGGGGCCCGGGAAGGAAACCAGGAGCCTCCCTTGTAGAGTCCGAGGCCTGCGGGGCTCCCTGAACCTATGCAGGAACGTCTCCTGAGCCTCAGGGGACACCCAGCCAGAGGGATGCACTTGGGGTCAGCCGGGGTCCGTCTCCCAATCCCCAGACTCTCCTGGAAGAGCCCCCGTCCCCAGGACGGGGCTTTCTTGCCAACTTGTCCCGTGAGCAGAGAGCCGGGCCACCCAGAATGCCAAGTGAGTAGGCAGTGACTTGTGCCTGTTAATCCTGGACATGTGTGTCTCAGAGCTGCTGGGCCACCGGTCCTGACTCCGCTAGTGGACGCTCACAGCTCAGAGGGCCTTCGTGTCACCCTGCTTCACTCTCCTTTTCGGAAGTTGGGTTTGCTGCCCTCAGCGTGCCAGAGGCAGCGCACGGCACCGTGCCGTGTGACGCACCTGCTCGGCCGTGGCCTGGGCTCGACGGGATGTGCTCCTGCCTTGCTCCTGTGGCCTCTTGAGGACACTGCGTCCTGCGGCCCCAAACCTGGGCCTCTGAGACTCTGCAGGCACCTGGCCCCCACCTGCCTCCCGTGTGCTGGGCAAGCCTGCAGGCCCGCGTGTGCCGACAGAGCGGGGGCTTCCTTCCAGCCTGGGAACCGGAAGCCATGCTTGGAGGGCTGTCGTCACACCGGCTCTGGTCCCATCAGCTTAGCTCCAGAGTTAAACATCCGTGAGAAGTGCCATCTGCCAGTCGTGCTGGGCCGTGCACGCCGAACGATGCAGCCCTCACCTTCCCCCTGGCTCTGGCCCGGCCGCACAGCCACCAGCAGGGGCACCGCGGGAGGGACAGATGCGGAGCCCAGACCACAGGCCAGAAGGAACAGTCTGCTTGCCAGCCGAGGGAGAGAGAAACGGCCCGAAGGGTGCAACCCGGCCTCTGTGTAGACAGAACATGTGCACACCTGCCCACACACGGGCACTCTCCTGCACACACGCTCACCTGTGGGCTCACACACCCACTCACACACACACGCACGCCTGCCCAGGCTCACATGCCTGCTCACATGCACTCATACCTGTCCACCTGTGTGCACACCTGCTCGCCTGTTCACTCACACACCTGTTCACAGTGTACTCACACACACACCTGCTCACACATGCACTCATACGTGTGCTCGCGTGCACACCCACGTGCCTGCTCGCGTGTGCACACTCACCCATGCTCACTAGTGTGCACACCCACACACACTCACAGAGACTGTGCATGAGCTTCGGGCTGGTTCCCTGCAGCTTCACCTTGAGGTCTGTGGACGCCAGACAGGCTCCAGGGTTGGATCTGCCGGGTGGTGTACCCTAAACATCGTGCAAGAAGCAAGTCTTAAAAAAATGAGCGGGAGACAAGAACAGTTCCTGCTCTCGCTGCTGGATCAGTTCTAAGGGGAGTTTTGACAATAGAAAGATGGTAGTTGTTAAAAACCACTGGCATTTTAGATGTAAGATTATACCTAGGAACACGACCGACCGCATGGATGCCGGCCACCCTGGGGTGTTTTCTGCACGTCTCTGAACTTGAAGGGACAGCTGCTGCCGTGGACACCCCCTGCTGGCTGGCGGGGTCTGCTCCGACCACGCCCGGAGCTGCGGTCCTGTCGGGGACCCTCTGGCTTCCCCAGGTAGGGCTCTTGACCCCCCCCCTCCAGCCCGCAAACCGCGAGAAACCCCTTGCCCCTGAGGAGGAGGTGTGGGGGACGCTTGCCTGGGCTTTGCCCGGTTACAGCTACGGGTAGACAGAAACGCCGATTCACGTTCTGTGGGGGTATTGAAGAGGGTTTCTAAGCTGTGATGAGGGTTAGGTGTGTGAGAGGTGTGTGCTTCTTCTGTATACACATGTGCACGGACACACCTGGGTGACTGTGTTCGCACGTAAGGGGCTGAGGCCTCGGTAGTGTCCCCATCTGTGTCTTCTGTGTGCTCACACCTGAGGCTGGTCTCCCTCGGTGGTACAGGAGCCCCGTTCATCCACATAGGGCACCGCCCGAGACCCCCCCCGTGGACCCTGAAACTCTGGAGCGCTGTTCCTGTGCATGCACACCTGTGATAAAGTTAGTTATAAGTTAGGCACTGCAAGAAATTAACGACAATAGCTGAAAGTAGCATAGAATCATAGCAACACCCTGTGACAACAGTTACGGGAATGTGGTTTCTCTCTGTCAAATGTCTTGGCGCTGGTGCCTGCCCCTTCTCTGGTGACGATGCCCAGTGAGACGTGCAGCTGGTGACACGGAGGAGGGAGGGACACAGGCGTGTGACGCAGCCGGGGCCATTGCTTACCTCCGCGCCACGCGTCAGAAGGCCAGGCCGCGGCTGACCGGAAGCGTGGACGAGGGAGGCCGCCACCAGCTCTGTCCAGCAGAAGGTGTTCTGGGCTGTCCCACGCGGGAGCCGCCAGCTGCACGTGACACGGCGCTGGAGATGTTGCTGCCGAGGAAGAGGAGCTCATCTTTCGGTCTTAGTTAATTTTAATGAATTCAAATCTGAACAGTCTCGTGTGCCTGGTGGCTCCATCTGGGAGCTGGTGGAAAGACATGGTTGAAGCCGTCCCTCCCAATTTCATTTTCTGAGAAGACTGTTTGGGAGACAGCTCCGGCACCGTCTGTCCGGGGCCGGTCTGCAGGCGAAGAGGCTCCCGGGGTGGGACACGGGGCCCTTCTGAGTTGAGACTGCAGGCTCCTGGCAGGCACAGACGGAGGACTCGCCACGCCTCTGGGCACTGCAGGGGACGGGCAACCTTCCGGTGTTCGGTGAAGATGTTTGGGGAAGCGTGCACATGTCAAAGAGGCCCGGGGCGTGCTGGGGCGGGATCACAGGGGGCAGGGAGAGACGGCAAAGGGCACCTCTGGGAGGGGAGGGGCTCAGCCCTCTGCACCAGGTGCCACAGGCGTCTGCGGCACGGGGGAGGGTGCCGGAAGGTCAGGGTGTTGTGGGGTGGCCCAGGCTGTGCCGGGACAGGCACGGGGCGGGGGGACGCTGGCCTGGACTCCCCATGCCCCGAAGGCTCTGCACGAATCCAGGTGTGGCCCTCCCCACCCCCAGCAGCTGCAGGAGGGCGGCTGACTGCCACTGTGTTGGTGACCTCTGCACTGGCTGCACAGCCTGACCAGCTCTTCCTTGGGGTTGATGTCACTCTGCATGAACTGGATCTTGGGCTCTTCTGTCCTTTGGCCGATACCGTTGTTAACGGTCATGTTGAGTACACGTGACCTTAGAGTCTAGTGCAATGTTGTGAAGGAACATTCCCATCCATGCCAGGCGTGTGTTCAGCACCGCGTGGGTCCTGCCCGCCGTCTGTGCACCTGTGACTCCACGGCATGGCCTGCGGGAGCCCTGCAGGCGACTCTCTGAGCTGGAGTCTGGTCACTCAGGTTCTGCCCTAGTGCGGTCCTGCGTCGGCAGCTGGGAGCTGACGTCTGTTCCCCGGTTTGCCTTCTGGGGTGCGGATGCCAGGAGAACAGAGCAGTTACTTTCTGGGCAGCGAAACCCGGAAAGCAAAACTTTCTCCAAGTTTGCAGAAATGCAGCTGGATTATCAGCGCAGTGGCCGCCTTGTGTGAGCGGGTTGTGACACCCTCGTCTGGTGTTTGCGGTGGCTCACGCGGGGACGTCTGGCTGCGGTCAGGGTGGGAAGGAGAGCTGGGGCCACCAGTTACATGCTGTGCAATGGGAGAATTTACAAAAGAGGATGTCACCTTCCTTGGCTTCCACTGATGTGCCTAATTTTCTAGCTGAAAACAGGGAAATGATAAAAGTTGTGGAGACTTCTGATGAATAAAGACTTTTGATTGAATTTCTACTCAGTTTTAACGTTTACAGCTTCATTTAGTTTTCTATTTTATCTCGGTGTAATTTCAACAATCTATGCTGATAAAATACTATGAGTTTAATGAGGTTTAAAATTTATCAATACACAGCTGTTCATGGTTTTCTTGTAATTTAAGAAATGTATACCTATTAAGCAGCAACAGTAAAGTATTTTTCTAAGAGTCATAGAATGTTATTGCCTCCAAATGGTTGTTTCAGTGAAAGAACGTCCTCCCCTCTCCATGCTGCATTTAACACTCTCCATAAAAGAATGGATATAAAAGATGTTTCTAAGAATTCTAGTTGTGTATATGAATAGGCGTCGTCTTATTACAAGAATGTGTTTTCACGGGATTCGGGGAAGATGTGCAGTAGGACAGCAGGGCTCCAGCTCCCCGCCTGGATGACATTCGTGCTGGCAGGACCCTTTTGACACAACTGTCTTGGAGCTTGGGAAGCTGGAAGAGGCTTGCGGCGGGGGGGCATGGGCAGTAAATTGTGGTTAATTTGGCCAGTTTCCGCTCTCCGTCCCTCAACCTCGGCCCCCCGGCAGACGGCTGTCGCGTGCTCCCACAGGCCGTGGGAGTCCAAGTAAGAGCAGAGGACTCTGTCCTCCGCAAGCCCATCTCTCTCCTGCTAAATTCACAGGGGCATGTAAAGTTCCAGCTCCCGTTCCCTTCATTTTTTGCTTCTTCCTCTTGTGGAAGCCTGACATTAAAGGTCAGGACACTGAACAAGTGCATACATGGGGAAAGAATAGACAGTCCCCACGCGTGACCAGGGAAAGGCTCAGGAAGGAACCGGTCATGGTGTCAGAGGACGACATTAAGTCCATGCCTCAGCACAGAGACAGCGTACAAAAAACAAAACAAAAACAAACAAAAACAAAGAACAAACTCTGGGGAAGGGGCGGAATCTGATATCCAGAGTTAGCACATTATTAAATTCAAATGTCCTATGCTCAAAAAAAAAAAAAATCTTGGGGCCCCTGGGTGGCGCAGTCGGTTAAGCGTCCGACTTCAGCCAGGTCACGATCTCGCAGTCCGTGAGTTCGAGCCCCGCATCGGGCTCTGGGCTGATGGCTCAGAGCCTGGAGCCTGCTTCCGATTCTGTGTCTCCCTCTCTCTCTGCCCCTCCCCTGCTCATGCTCTGTCTCTCTCTGTCCCAAAAATAAATAAACATTGAAAAAAAAATTAAAAAAAAAATCTAAAAGCATACAAAGAAACAGGAAAGTGTGGACCATTCAAAGGAAAAAAAAGTCAGCGACAAGTGTCCCTGAGAAAAGAAGTAATGGCAGATATACTGGACAAAGACTTTATTTTTTTTAACCTGCAGTGTTTTATTCGTCTCAGTGATTCGGCACCTCCACGCATCACCCAGCACTCTTCCTGACAGCGCCCCCTAACCCCCACCCCTGTTTCCCCCGTCTTCCCACCCACGTCCCCTCTGGTGACCATGACCATGTTCGAGTCTGTTTCTTGGTTTGCCTCCCTCTCTCTCTTTTCCCTTTGCTCATTTGTTTTGTTTCTTAAATTCCATATATGAGTGAAATCCTATGCTATTTGTCTCTCTCTGACTTACTCCACTGAGCACAGTACATTCTGGCTCCATCCATGTCACTGCAAGTGGCAAGATTTCATTCTCTTTTATGGCTGAGCAATACTCCATTGCATGTGTGTACCCCGTCTTCCTCGTCCATTCAGCGACTGATGGACACTGGGCTGTTTCCCCAATTTGGCTATTGCAGATAAAGCTGCTATAAACATCCAAGGGCATGTATCTCTTTGAATTAGTGTTTTGTGTTCTTTGGGTAAATACCCAGTAGTGCAATTACTGGATCATAGGCTAGTTCTATTTTGAATTTTTTGAGGAGCCCCCGTGCTGTTGCCCACGGGGGCTACGTCAGTATGCATTCCCACCAACAGTGCACAAGGACTCCTTTTGTTCCACATCCTTGACAATACCTGTTGTTTCTTGTGTTGTTGATCATAGCCATTCTGACGGGTGTGAGGTAATATCTCTCTGTAGTTTTTAATTAATTAATTGATAATTAATAATTAATTATCAATTAACTAATTTAAAAAATTCACACCCAAGTTAGTTAGCATATAGTGCAATGGTGATTTCGGAGTAGATTCCTTAATGCCCCTTACCCATTTAACCCAGCACCTCTCCCACAACCCCTCCAGTAACCCTCTGTTTGTTCTCCATATTTAAGAGTCTCATGTTTTGCCCCCTTCCCTGTTTTTATATTATTTTTCCTTCCCTTCCCTTATGTTCATCTGTTTTGTACCGTAAAGTCCTCATATGAGTGAAGTCAAATGATATTTGTCTTTCTCTGACTAATTTCGCTTAGCATAATACCCTCCGGTTCCATCCACGTAGTTGCAAATGGCAAGATTTCATTGCTTTTGATTGCCGAGTAATACCCCATTGTATATATAGACCACATCTTCCTTATTCATTCATCCATAGATGGACATTTGGGCTCTTTCCATACTTTGGCTGTTGTTGGTAGTGCTGCTATAAACATGGGGGTGCATGTGTCCCTTCGAAAACAGTACACCTGTACCCCGTGGATAAATGCCTAGTAGTGCCATTGCTGGGTCATAGGGTAGTTCTATTTTTAGTTTTTTGAGGAACCTCCACACTGTTTTCCAGAGCGGCTGCACCAGCTTGCATTCCCACCAGCAGCTCAAAAGAGATCCTCTTTCTCTGCATCCTCACCAGCATCTGTTGTTTCCTGAGTTGTTAACGTTAGCCATTCTGACAGGTGTGAGGTGGTAGCTCCTGGTGGTTATGATTTGTATTTCCCTGATGATGAGTGATGTTGAGCATTTTTCCATGTGTCGGTTGGCCATCTGGATGTCTTCTTTGGAGAAGTGTCTTTTCATGTCTTCTGCCCATTTCTTCGCTGGATTATTTGTTTTTTGGGTGTTGAGTTTGATTAAGTTCTTTGTAGATTTTGGATACTAGTCCTTTATCTGATATGTCATTTGCAAATATCTTCTCCCATTCTGTCGGTTGCCTTTTAGTTTTGCTGATTGTCTCCTTTGCTGTGCAGAAGCTTTTGATTTTGATAAGGTCCCAGTAGTTCATTTTTGCTTTAGTTTCCCTTGCCTCCGGAGACATGTTGAGTAAGGAGTTGCTGCGGCCACGATCAAAGAAGTTTTTGCTTGCTTTCTCCTCTAGGATTTTGACGGTTTCCTGTCTTACGTTTAGGTCTGTCATCCATTTTGAGTTTATTTTTATGTATGGTATAAGCAAGTGGTCCAGGTTCATTTTCCTACTTGTCTCTGTCCAGTTTTCCCGGCACCATTTGCTGAAGAGACTGTCTTTATTCCATTGGATATTCTTTCCTGCTTTGTCAAAGGTTAGTTGGCCATACGTTTGTGGGTCCATTTCTGGGTTCCCTATTCTATTCCATTGATCTGAGTGTTTTGTGCCAGTACCATACTGTCTCGATGATTACAGCTTTGTAATACAGCTTGAAGTCTGGGATTGTGATGCCTCCTGCTTTGATTTTCTTTTTCAAGATTGCTTTGGCTATTCAGGGTCTTTTCTGATTCCATACAAATTTTAGGATTGTTTGTTCTAGCTCTCTGAAGAATGCTGGCATTATTTTGATAGGGATTGCAATGAATGTGTGGATTGCTTTGGATAGTATTAACATTTTACCTATATTTGTTTTTCCAATCCAGGAGCGTGGAATATTTTTCCATTTTTTTGTGTGTCTTCTTCAATTTCTTTCATAAGCTTTCTATAGTTTTCAGTGTATAGATTTTTCACCTTTTTGGTTAGGTTTATTCCTAGATATTTTATGGTTTTTGGTCTCTGTAGTTTTTGCGTTTCCCTGATGATGAGTGATGTTGAGCATCTTTTCATGTGTCTGTTGGCCATCTGCTTGTCTTCCTTGGAAAAGTGTCTGTTCATATCTTCTGCCCATTTTTTAATTGGATTATTTGGTTTTTGGGTGTTAAGTTGTATAGGTTCTTTATATATTTTGGATATTAACCCTTTATCGGAGATATCATTTGCAAATATCTTCTCCTATTCTGTAGGTTGCCTTTAGTTTTGTTGATTGTTTTCTTCATTGTGCAGAAGATTTTTACTTTGATTTAGTCCCAATAGTCTATTTTTGCTTTTGTTTCCCTTGCATCCAGAGACAGATGTAGTAAGAAGTAGCTGTGGCCAATGTCAGAGACCTTACTGCCTGTGCTTTCTTCAAGGAGTTTTATGGTTTCAGGTCTCACCTTTAGGTCTTTAATCCATTTTGAATTTATTATTTTTTATTTTTTAATTAAAGTATTTTTCAAGTTTTTATTTAAATTCAAGTTACTTAACATACAGTGTAGTGTTAATTTCAGGAGTAGAATTCAGTGATTCATCACTTACACATGACATCCAGTGCTCATCAACAGTAAGTGCCCTCCTTAACACCCATCACCCATTTAACCCATTTTGAATTTATTTTTGTGTATGGTGAAAGAAAGTGGTCCAGGTTCATTCTTTTCATGTAGCTGTCCAGTTCTCCCAACACCATTTGTTGAAGAGACTGTCCTTTTTCCCATTAGATATTCTTTGTATGTTTCCTCTAACCTTACTTTGTTGAGGATTTTTATCATGAATGGAACTTGTACTTTGCCAGATGCTTTTTCTGCATCTATTGAAGTGATTATATGGTTCTTATCCTTTCTCTTATTGATGTGATGTATCACATTGATTGATTTGTGAATTTTGAACCACTCTTGCATCCTAGGAATAAATTCCACTTGATCATTGTGAATGATTTTTTTAAAATGTGTTGTTGGGTTTGGTTTCCTAGTTGTTGTTGTTTTTTTAAGTTTATTTATTTATTTTGAGAGAGAGAGAGAGTGTAAGAGAGTGCACACACAAGTGGGCCGGGCAGAGAGAGAGAGAGAGAGATTGAGAATTCCAAGCAGGCTGTGCATTGTCAGTGCAGAGCCCAATACGGAGTTTGAACCCACAAACCGTGAGATTGTGACCTGAGCCTGCCATTTAACTGACTGAGCCACCCAGGTGCCCCAGTTTGCTAGTATTTTGTTAAGGATTTTTGCATCTATGTTTATCAGGATATTGGTCTGTAGTGCTTTTTGTTTTTTTTGTTTTTTTTTTTAGTGGTATATTTATCTGGTTTTGGTATCAGGGTAATGATGGCCTCATAGAATGAATTTGGAAGTTTTTCTTCCTTTTCTATTTTTTGGAAGTTTAGAAGAAAGGTATTAACTCTACTTACTTACTTAATTATTTATTTATTTTGGAGAGAGAGAGAGAGAACACACAACATATCAAGAGTCAGATGCGTAACCTACTGAGCCACACAGGTGCCCCATCAACTCTTCTTTAAATGTTTGGTAGAAGTCACCTGTTGAAGCCTTCTGGTCCTGGACTTTGTTTGTTGAGAGTTTTTTGATTACTCATTCAATTTCTTTGCTGGTGATCAGTCTGTTCAAGTTTTCTATTTCTTCCTGTTTCAGTTTTGGTAGTTTATAGGTTTTTAACAATTTATCCATTTCTTCCTAGTTGTCCAACTTGTTGGCATTTATTTTTCATAGTATTCTAAATGTTTGTATTTCTGTGGTGCTGGTCCCCCCTCCTCACTCATTTATGATATTACTTGAGTCTTTTCTTTTTTTTTCTTGATAAGTCTGGCTACAGGTTTATCAATTTTACTGGCTGTTTTCAAAGAACCAGCTCCTGCTTTCATTGATCTGTTCTATTGTTTCTTTTTTTGTTTTGTTTTTTCTTTTGTTTTTAGTTTCTATATCTTTATTCCACTCTAATATTTATTGTTTTCTTCTTTCTGTTGGTTTTATGTTTTGCTTGCTGTTCTTTTTCTAGATCCTTTAGGTATAAGATTAGATTGCTTATTTGAGATTTTTCTTCCTTCTTCAGTTAGGCCTGTAAACTATAAACTTCCCTTTTAGGACTGCTTTGGCTGCTTCCCAAAGGTGTGGACCACTGCGTTTTCATTTTCATTTTCACTTGTTTCCACGTCCTTTTTTATTTCTTCTTTTATTTCCTGGTTGATGCATTGAACGTTTAGTAGCATGGTATTTAACTCTGTGTATTTGTGGGTTTTTTTCAGATTTTTTTTTTTTTGTTGTTACTGTCTAGTTTCATAGTGTTATGGTCAGAAAAGTTGCATGGTATGACTTTGCTCTTGAATTTGTCAAGGCTTGTTTTGTGGCCTACTATGTGACCTATTCTGGAGAATGTTCCATGTGAACTTGAAAACAACATGTATTCTGCAGTTTTAGGGTGCAATGTTTCAAGTATGTCTGTAAAGCCCATCTGTTCTAGTGTGTCAGTCAGAGCCATTGTTTCCTTGTTGATTTTCTGTTTAGATGATCTGTCCATCGATGTAAGTGGGGTGTTAAAGTCCCCTATTATTGTGTTATAGTCAATTATTTCCTTTATTTTGTTGTTAACTGTTTTATATATCTGGGTGCTTTAATGTTGGGTGAATCAATATTTACAATTGGTACATATTCTGGTTTGATTGTCCCTTTTATTATTATAAAAGTGTCTTTCTTTGTCCTTGTTACAGTCTTTGTTTTAAAGTTTACTTTGTACAGTGTGAGTATTGCTATATTGAATTTCTTTTGACATCTTTTTGCATGATAGGTGTTTCTCCATCCCTTAACTTTCAATCTGTAGGTGCCTTTAGATCTAAAATGAGTCTCTTGTAGACAGCATATAGTTGGGTCTTGTTTTTTATTTTTTTATTTTTTATTTATTTTTATTTTATTTTATTTTTTTTTTTACTTTTTTTTTTTTACTTTTTTTTCAACGTTTTTATTTTATTTTTGGGACAGAGAGAGACAGTGCATGAACGGGGGAGGGGCAGAGAGAGAGGGAGACACAGAATCGGAAACAGGCTCCAGGCTCCGAGCCATCAGCCCAGAGCCTGACGCGGAGCTCGAACTCACAGACCGTGAGATCGTGACCTGGCTGAAGTCGGACACTTAACTGACTGCGCCACCCAGGCGCCCCGGGTCTTGTTTTTTAAATCCATTCTGTCACCCTGTGTCTTTTGATTGGGGTTTTTAGTCCATTTACATTCAAAATAATTATTGATAGATATGTATTTATTGTCATTTCATTATTTGTGTTGGGTTGTTTCTGAAGATTTTCTCTGATTCTTTCTTGTCTTTCCCTCTTTCATGGTTTGCTGACTGTCTTTAATGATGTATTTGGATTTCTTCCTCTTTATTCTTTGCATATTTATTAGTGGTTCTGAAATATGGTTACCATTAGGTTTGTATATAACATCTTGCACATATAGCAATCTATATTAAGTTGATGGCCATTTACATTTTAACTCTTTCTTTCCACCTCTCCTCCCACTTTTTAGGTATATGGTGCCATATTTTTTATTCTTTTATTCTGTGAGTTCCTTGACTGATTTTTTTACAGAAATATTCATTTTTACTGAATTTGTGTTTCCTACCTTCACTTTGTGTTTCCTACCTCACTTTTGGTCTCTCCTCTCCATTCATAGTCCCCTTTAATATCTCTTGCAGGGCTGCTGTAGTGTTCATGAACTCCTTTCGTTTTTGTTTTATACAAAGACTTTAAACAACTTTTAAATGTGGTTGAAGAGCTAAATAAAGATGTGGAAAAAGTAAAAAAAAAAATCATGTGTGACTAAAATGGAAAGTTAGGAAGGAGGTAGAAAACCTAAGAAGAAACCCCAAAGAAATTCTGGAGGCACAAAGTATAGTAACTGAAATGAAAAATTCACCAGAGGAATCGAAAACAGATTTGAGCAGGCAGAAGAAAGAATGAGCACACTTGAAGATAGACAATGGAAATTCTAGAGTTTGAAGCAAGAAAAAAGATTGAAGAAAAGCAAACAGCCCTAAGGATGCTGTGGGGCACCATCAAGTCGGCCAATATATTCACCTGGGAGTCCTAGAAGAAGAAAAGAGAGAAAGGGACAGAGAAAATATTAGAAGAAATAATGGCCGAAAACCTCCAAAATTTGATGGCATACATGAAGCTCATCCAAGAAGCTCAACAAACTCCAAGTAAGGTGAACTCAAAGGTACCCATGAAGATACATCATTATTAAATTATATATAAAAAGATAACTCACAAAATGGGACAAAATAGTTGTAGGTCCTATATCTGATAAGAGATTAATATCCAGAATGTATAGAGAACTGCTAAAACTCAACAACAGAATTGATTCTAAAATGGACAAAGGACTGAATAGATTTTCCTCCAAAGAAGATATACGGTGGCCAAGCTCATGAAAAGATGCTCGACGTTGCTGATCATTAGTGAAATGCAAATAAAGACCACAAGATACCACCTCACACCCCTTAGGATGGCTATGATCAAAACCCAGGAAACAAGTGCTGGTGAGCATGTGGAGAAATTGGAGCCCTAGTGCATGGTAGGTGGGAATGTAATATGGTGCAGCTGCTGTGGAAAACAGTATGGAGTTTCCTCAAAAAATTAAAAATAGAATTCCCATATGATCCAGCAGTTTTTCTTTTGGGTTGTTACTCAAAAGAATTGAAAGAAGGGTCTCGAAGAGATATTTGTACACCTATGTTCATAGCAGCATTATTCACAATAGCATGGGAGCAACACACTGTCTGTTGGTGGATGAATGGGTAAGGAGAATATGGCATAAACACATACTGGAATATTACTTAGCTTCAGGAAGGAAGGAAATTCTGCTATATGCTACAGTACAGATGAGTTTCAAGGTCATTACTCTAAGTGAGATAAGCCAGTCACAAAATGATAAACGCTGTAGGAGTGCACTTATATGAAGCGACCAGAGTAGTCAAATCCATAGAGACAAAATAGAGTGGTGGTTTCTGGGGGCTGGGGCGGGGAGGATGGGGAGTTACTCGTTTAATGGGTGTAGACTCTCAGTTTTACAAGATGAAAAGCTCTTGTTTTTCAGAATTAAGACTATTTTTAGAGTAATGAGGATGTGTGGTGGTGACGATTGCACCAATGAATGTATTTAATATCACCTAAGTGTACTTTTAAAAATGGTTAAAATGTGTGTACTTCACACACAAAAACACCTATCCTGAAAAAAAGGATATCTTTGATACATTGCGTTGTACGAGATACACTATGTAAAGTCACACAAGTAAAAAATGCTTCCAAGAGTGATGGGAAAACAAAAGACTATGCGAAAGTATATGAAATATGGAAGTAAATTTTAAAGAATAGTAATAAAGTGAGCACCTAGGTACCCTCGACCCAAATTTGGAGGGAGAGCTTTGTCCGTCTGTTTGAAACTTCCATGTGCTCCAGACTAACCACACACACCTCACTCTTTTCCACCTGGAGATGATCATTATCATGAATTGAATTCAAGGTTGCTTGATTTTCTTCATATACGAACAACACATCATTTCGTATGGCAAGTGTCTGTGCTTCACACAGGTGGACTTGCACTGTGGTTTCCTTTCGTGGCTTGCTTCTTTTACTTGACACGGAGTTTCGGAGGCACGCAACCATGGGTGACATGTGGGACTGTGGCTTATTTGACCAGCAGTGAGTCTCATTGTATGAAAACCCCACAACTCGTGTGCCCATCCCAGTGGTGGTTTCGGTTCTTCTGCTGTTTCATCATTGTTGCCGTGAACATTTTCATGGTACACACGTGCGTCAGTGCCATAGACTGAGTGTTTGTGTCCCTCCAAGTTCATGTGTTGAACCCCTAACCCCTAATGCAACGCAACAGCATTAGGAGGAGGGGCCTTTGGGATGTGGTTACGTCATGAGGGTGGAGCCCCCAAGAGTAGGATCAGTGCCCTTGTAAAGGGACCCCGGGAAGCTCCCCCGCACCTCTGCCACGTGAGGGCTCTGGACCTGCTGGCATCTTCATCTTGGACTTCCAGCTTCCAGAGTCGAGAGGAATAGGTTTCTGTTTCTAAGCGTCCGGTGCACAGTATATGGTTACAGCGGCTTGAGTGGCGTCTCTTCAGTTCTGTACCTAGAAGTGAAATTGCTGCTCCATAGTTGATGTGTTTGCGCAGCGTCACTGTGAAATGATCCGTGTTTCCTAATGTTGTTACATCAACCTGCAATTCTGCAGCAGGGTATGAGTTCTCATCTTTGCATATCTGCAATAATACTCGGTTACTATGTGATTTTTATTTACTTTTTTGCCAATCTAGTGTGTACTCATATATGATTGTGTTTTAATTTATATTGCCTGGTTACTAACTAATGAGGTTTAAAACATTTTTCATGTGTTTATTAGCCAACTGTGTTTCTTTTTCTGTGAAATCTTACTCATGACTTTTGCCCATTTTTATGTTGTGCTTTTTTCCCCTTTTACTGGTTCTTGGAGGTATTTATATGACCAGCCTCACCAGACTCCAGTCAAACCAAACTTCGTTTGACCTTTCCAAGTGCCCATGCTTCCTTCCCCTGCATTCCCTGTGCCCCAGACTCCGCCCTTCCGTCCTTACTCAGCCCATCTTTGCTGGCTCACACTTGGCTATCTTTTTTGCATATATATGTTGTGGAAATCTGTAAGCTAATGTTTGTTAAGGATTTTTGCATTTATTGTCATGATGTATATTGGCTTGTCATTCCTTTTTTGATATTTTCTTTGACTTTTTGGTATCAGGGTAACACTAGTTTCATTAAATCAACTGGGAAGTATTCTTTTATATTTCCTAGAAGAGATCATGTAGAATTAGTGTTAATTCTTCTTTAAACATCTGGTAGAATTCCTCTGTGAAACCATCTGGCCTGGAAACTATTCTTCTGGGAGTTTTAAAATTACACACTCAAAATCGTTAAGAGTTAAAGTGTGATTCAAATGATCTATTCTATCTTGGGTGAATTATGGTAGATTGTGTTTTTGGAAGAACGGGGTCCATTTTGCCTAAGTTGATAAATGTTTGTGTGTGGAGTTGTTCATAGTATTTCCTTACCCTTTTGATGTGTGCAGGGTTTGTAGTGAACTCCCCTGTCTTAGTAAAGGTGTGGATAATTTCTGTCTTCTGTCTTTTTCAGTCTTGGTAGAGGTCTGTCAATTTCATTGGTATTTCCTTTTTTTTTTTAACTTTGGAAATCTTTTTTTTTAAAGCTTTTATATGTATATTCTTCTTCTTTTTTTAATATGAAGTTTATTGTCAAGTTGGTTTCCATACAACACCCAGTGCTCATCCCAACAGGTGCCCTCCTCAGTGCCCATCACCTACTTTCCCCTCCGTCCTACCTCCATCAACCCTCAGTTTATTCTCAGTTTTTTTTTCATTTTATTTATTTTTGGGACAGAGAGAGACAGAGCATGAACGGGGGAGGGGCAGAGAGAGAGGAAGACACAGAATCGGAAACAGGCTCCAGGCTCTGAGCCATCAGCCCAGAGCCCGACGCGGGGCTCGAACTCACGGACTGCGAGATCGTGACCTGGCTGAAGTCGGACGCTTAACCGACTGCGCCACCCAGGCGCCCCTATTCTCAGTTTTTAAGAGTCTCTTATGGTTTGCCTTCCTCCCTCTCAAACTTTTTTTTGTTCCTTCCCCTCCCCCATGGTCTTATGTTAAGTGTCTCAGGATCCACATAAGGGTGAAAACATATGGTATCTACCTTTCTCTGTATGACTTATTTCACTTAGCATAACACTCTCCAGTTCCATCCACGTTGCCACAAAAGGCCACATTTCATTCTTTCTCATTGCCAAGTAGTATTCCATTGTGTATATAAACCATAATTTCTTTATCCATTCGTCAGTCAATGGACATTTAGGCTCTTCCTATAATTTGGCTATTGTTGAAAGTGCTGCTATAAACATTGGGGTACCAGTGCCCCTATGCATCAGCACTCCTGTGTCCCTCGGGTAAATTCCTAGCAGTGCTATTGCTGGGCCATAGGGAAGATCTATTTTTAATTTTTTGAGGAACCTCCACACTGTTTTCCAGAGTGGCTGTACCAGTTTGCATTCTCACCAACAGTGCAAGAGCGTTCTGTTTCTCCACATCCTCTGCAGCATCTATAGTCTCCTGATTTGTTCATTTTAGCCACTCTGACTGGTGTGAGATGATATCTCATGGTGGTGTTGATTTGTATTTCCCTGATGAGGAGTGATGTTGAGCATCTTTTCATGAGCATCTTTTTATGTGCCATCTGGATGTCTTCTTTAGAGAAGTGTCTATTCATGTCTTCTGCCCATTTCTTCACTGGATTATTTGTTTTTCGGGTGTGGAGTTTGGTGAGTTCTTTATAGATTTTGGATACTAGCCCTTTGTCCAATATGTCATTTGCAAATATCTTTTCCCATTCCATCAGTTGCCTTTTAGTTTTGTTGATTGTTTCCTTTGTAGTGCAGAAGCTTTTTATCTTCATGAGGTTCCAATAGTTAATTTTTGCTTTATGAAGGAAATTGAAGAAGATACAAAGAAATGGAAAAACATTCCGTGCTCATGGATTGGAAAAATAAATATTATTAAAATGTCAATACTACGCAAAGCAATCTACACGTTCAATGCAATCCCAATCAAAATTGTACCAGCATTCTTCTCAAAGCTAGAACAAGCAATACTAAAATGTGTATGGGACCACAAAAGACCCCAAATAGCCCAAGTAATATTGAAGAAGAAGACCAAAGCAGGAGGCATCACCATCCCAGACTTTAGCCTCTACTACAAAGCTGTAATCATCAAGACAGCATGGTATTGGCACAAAAACAGACACACAGACCAATGGAACAGAATAGAAACCCCAGAACTAGACCCACCAAAGTATGGCCAACTAATCTTTGACAAAGCAGGAAAGAACATCCAATGGAAAAAAGACAGTCTCTTTAACAAATGGTGCTGGGAGAACTGGAGAGCAACATGCAGAAGGATGAAACTAGACCACTTTCTTACACCATTCACAAAAATAAACTCAAAATGGATAAAGAACCTGAATGTGAGACAGGAAACCATCAAAACCCTAGAGGAGAAAGCAGGAAAAAAACCTCTCTGACCTCAGCCGCAGCAATTTCTTACTTGATACATCTCCAAAGGCAAGGGAATTCATTGATCTTTTCAAAGAAACAAGTTATCATTTCAATGATTTTCTCTGTTTTTTGTTTTAAATTTTATTGATTTATGCTTATTTCCTTCTTCGGCTCACTCCGGGTTTATTTTGCTTTTCTTTTTCTAATCTCTTATTGTTTTAAGTTTATTTATTTATTTGAGAGAAAGAGAGAGGGAGAGAGAAGACACAGGGGAGGGACAGAGAAAGAAGGAGAGAGAGAGAATCCCAAGCAGGCTCGACACTGTCAGCACAGAACCCAATGCGGGGCTCAGTCTCATGACTGTGAGATCATGACCTGAGCCAAAATCAAGAGTTGGACACTTAACGGACTGAGCCACCTAAGCACTCCTCTTTTTTGAAAATCTTAAACTGGGAGCTTAGATTATTGATTTGTGATCTTTTCGCTTTTTTAACATAAACATTTTGTGCTATAAATTTCCCTCTCAATGTTGCTTTAGCTAGGCCCAACAGACTTTGACATATGATATTTTCCTTTCAGTTCAATGTATTTTTAAAATTTTTACAAGAATTCCTCTTTGACTCGTGGATTATTTAGAGGTATATTGCTTAGTTTCCAAGTGTTTGGCAAATTTCTTGTTATCTTTCTATTATTGATTTCTAGTTTGATTCTACTGTAGTTGAAAAGCGCCTTCTTTATAATTTCATTTATTTCCAATTTGTTGAGTCTATTTTATGGCTCAGGATATGGCCAATCTCGGTGTATATTCCATAGTTTTTTGAAAAGAATGCGTATTCTGCTATTGTTGGGTAGAATGCTCTTAATTGTCTGTTAGATTCTGTTGGTTGATCATATTGTTAAGTTATCTCTATTTTTGATAATTTTATATTTGATTGTTTTATCTATTGTTGATATTGGGATGTTAAAGTCTCCAAGTATAACAGGTACCAGTTTTTGCTTCAGATAGTTTGCATTTTATAGTTTGGTCCATACCTACTTAGGATTGCTATAACTTTTTGGTAGATTGTTTATCATTATATTAGGTCCCTCTCTGGTAATTTTCTTTGTTCTGAAATCTACCTTATATTAATATAACAACTCCTGCTTTTCTTTGCTTAATGTTTGCATGATATACATTTTTTCCATCCTTTCATTTTCAAAATTTTTATTTTGTTTTATTTTATGAGTGGTTCTTTTTTTATTTTTTTTTAATGCTTATTTCTGAAGGAAAGAGAGACAGAGTGTGAGTGGAGGAGGGGCAGAAAGAGAGAGAGAGACAGAATCTGAAGCAGGCTCCAGGCTCTGAGCTGTCAGCACAAAGCCCGATGCGGAGCTCGAACTCACAAACTGTGAGATCATGACCTGAGCTGAAGTTGGATGTTCAACCAACTGAGCCACCCATGTGCCCCATGAGTGGTTCTTATAGACAGCAAATAGTTGGGTCATGGTTTTAATCCACTCTGCCAACCTCTGTCTTTTAATGGGTGTATTTAGACCACTTACATTTAATGTAATTGTTGATGTGTTAGAGCTGAAGTCTGTAATTTTACTTTTTGTTTCTTTATTATCTTTGCTTTTCATTTGTCTATTCTTTTTTTTTTTTTTACCTTCCTGTCATTAACTTGGACATTTTTCAAGTTCTATTTTGAATTATGTTTAGTGTTCATCAATGCATCTCTTTGTATAACTTTTTTTAGTGGTTGTTCTTGGTATTACATAATATATATATGCAACTTATCATGGTCTACTGGTGTCATCTTACCAGTTCAAGTGAAGTATAGAAATCTTTCTTGTTTTTATGTCCTTTTACTCTCCCCTGTTTATACTATTGTATTTTTATTTACTTACTTTTAATATAAGATAATATTTTAAAATATTTTCTTTATTTACATTTAGAACAACATCAGTGAGTGGTATAATTTTTGCCTCAACTGTCAAACATAATTTAGAAGACTAAAGAAACAAAAGGCCTACTGTATTAACTTTGCTATATTTTTACTAAAAAAATTCCTTGTTTTACCATTTCTGTTCTGTTTAAGGAACATTCTTCAGCCATTATTTTATGGTAGGTCTACTAAATTATCTTTGTTTTCTTCCATCTGGGAATGTCTTGATTTCCTCTTCATTCTTTTTTTCTTTTTAAAGATTAAAATTTTTTTAAAGATTTATTTATTTTTGAGAGAGAAAGAGAAAGCATGAGTAGGGGGGAGGCCTAGAGAGAGACACACACACACAGAATTGGAAGTAAGCTCTAGGCTCTGAGCTGTCAGCACAGAGCCCCATACGGGGCTCAAACTCACGAACTGTGGGATCATGACTTGAGCCGAAAGTCAGACACTTAACTGACTGAGCCACCTAGGTGCCCCGTTTCCTCTTCATTCTTAAAAGACATTTTCACTGGATATAAAATTATGAATTGACAGTTATTCTCTTTTAACATTGAAAAATATCTTGCCACTTCTTTCTGGCCCTCATGATTTCAGATGGGAAATACATGGTTACTCCAATTATTTTTTCCTTAAAGGTAGAGTGTCATTTTTCTCTGGTTGTTTTTAGGATTTTATTCTTTTTCTTTAGTTTTCAAAATATTAATTATGGTCTGCCTTCGTTTGGATATCTTTGGATTTATCCTATTTGCGCTTGCTCAGCTTCAGAATCTGTAGGTTTGTGTCTCTTGCCAAATTTGAAAAGTTTTCAACTATTTTATTATTGAACTCTTTTTCCTCTCCATCTTCCTCTTCTTTCCCCCTGATTCTAGACTATCGGGAAATTCCCTCTCATTCATGATCTGCTCTCTCCTGGAGGCATGGGACGGCAGCGAGAAGCCATTCTTACCATAGTGCCATTCTGTGAGGATGCCCTCGGGTCTGACCACTGACTTCTGCAGGTCATGATACCTGGAATGGGTCCAAGCCTCTAACAGAGGTACTTGGAGTCTTCTCATCTGAAGGGATTTTGTGATCATGATGACAAATATCAGGTGAGAATGACTAAATCATTCCAGTGATAAATCGTGTACAGATCATTCAGTAACTTAAGCATAGGTATATACACATCAAATGCAAAAAAGGAACAGAGTCCATGTGTGGCTCTGTGTTAACCCCAATCTCTCCTCACCAGGGCAGACACGTGGCCTGGACTCACTGGGTCTCTTGGCTTTACGATGGTGATGCTCTTTCCCATATACCAGTTCATAGTCCAAAATGGCCACCTACATTGAATCTGATATCAAAATCCCAGAGACTGCAGTATGTACAATTTCGGAGTCCAAATAAAGGCACAGGCTCCCCCATAACCCTGGTTCCACAGCTCAGCTCTGCTCCACATGCTGACACACAGATCTGCCATAGGCCTGCCGGTGCACACTGCCAGGAACAGCTTCCTCTCAGCCTCCTCTGCACAGCTGGCGCGTCAGCTCTCCAGGGCTTTTGATGTCATTGGAAAAGATTCCACCTTTATTTGTACATACTCTCATGGCTTGGTGGGTAACTCCCCCGGTGCTTCTAGGGTTAAGCAGAGACCACTCCTTAATTACTCCATGCTCTTGGGTGCTCCCTATAGGCCCTTTTCTGAGTAGTGGGCTTATATATGTTTGGAATGAGTGGTGACATCAGTGAGGATGCTGGTCCTCTGGAGTGGGCACACGGTGAGGCACAGGCGAGGTTGCTCTGTGGAAGCAGGATACAACATTGTTGAGAAGATATTTGTCTACCAGAAGGACTTTTTTAAAAGTGGTTTTTAACATTTATTCATTTTTTGAGAGAGAGTCACAGAGCATGAGTGGGGGAGGGGCAGAGACAGAGGGAGACACAGAATCCGAAAAAGGCTCCGGGCTCTGAGCTGTCAGCACAGAGCCCGACACGGGGCTCAAACTCACGAACTGCGAGGTTATGACCTGAGCCAAAGTCAGACGCTTAACCGACTGAGCCTCCCAGGCACTCTTACAAGAAGGACTTTTAAAGAAGTCATGAAGTAGCATTCTTTTTTCTTTGCCTACAGTAAAAAGGTAAGTTTGCAATATTTTTGGGGGTGAGGAGGAGGATTGGGGATAAACCGAATGTGAAATGATTAAGAGTTAACAAATGACAAATAACGTTCCTTCTTGCTAAGCAGGAATTGGCAAAAGTCCCCAGATTGGAGCATTTTGCGTGATATTTCATTGAAATCTCGTAGCGTTTGTGAAATATTCTTGTTGGTTGATTTTATCTCTTTCTCTGCTTTTTAGAACAAAAAACAACAAGGGGTGCCTGGGTGGCTCAGTCGCTTGTGCTTCGACTTCGGCTCAGGTCACGATCTCACGGTTCATGAGGTCGAGCCCCGCAGCCAGCTCTGTGCCGACAACTGGGAGCCCGCATCCTCTGTGTCTCCCTCTGTCTCTGCCCCTCCCCCGCTCATCTCTGTCTCCCTCTCTCTCTCAAAAATAAATAAAAACATTAAAAAGAAAATAAAAAAGTGAAAAACAGAATAAAAAACAACAAGCAGTGAATCTCGTGCCAGCGGTGCGCTCAGGAAAGCTGTGCGCTGGAGGGTCTGTAGGGTTGCTTCTGTCTCCAGGGGATGCCGTCCATTTGTGAAGATACAGCAGACGCTGAGGCCGCGGGCGCCGTGCACAGAAGGGGAGCCGGGCCTCAGTCCTGCCTTTGAGTCCAAGTGGAAACTGAGATCCACAGAGCTGCACTGGTAGTTTTCGAGTTAAAATGGGAGAAGATGGAGGAAAATGAATCTTTAAAAACCTTCGCGGCTTCCAGTTGTGGCTTCTCATAATCGTTATTCTCAGCTCTGAGTCCGCTTAGACAGCGTGCGTTCAGGAACGCGCTCTTTCTGTGGTCTGTCTGCTACTTCGGGCCTCCCTCGGCAGCATCCATGCACCTCCTGGAGCATCTCCTCTGGGCCAGCCCTGGGCAGGGGCCACGATCTGGGCAGAGAAAAGAGGCCGTGCAGACCCTTGCACCCCAAGTGGCCTAAGGCGCCAGCGTCTCAGGATGGAGGTGTGGGCAGGGCTGTGGGGCCAGAGGAAAACGCACAGGGTGGCTTGGGACCACCCCTCAAGCCAGCAGGGACTGAATCTTGAAGGAAGACCAGTGGCTGCGGCCTGTGCATACTGGGAACACAGCCGCAGGCCCCCGGAGCATGGGAGGGACCGTGCAGAGCTTGGGGATGGACCGGTGCAGGCGGCAGCGGCCGACACGGCATCTACGATCCCCAAGCTTTCGCTGAACATCGGCGCCTCATTATGGCTTGATGTCTAGCACTGCACTGTTCTCAACCAGAGTGGCTGAGATCCTCCTTGAAAATTCTAACTATCGGACATTTTACCTGCAGTTTTCTTTGTCCATTGGAAAGTTCCATCACAACCAGTTCTAAAACCCTTTTTTTTTTAAACCTGGCAGAGCACTCTATGCTGCCCTGCTTGGTATCACCAGCTGGGTCCTTGTGGCGCCCGGCAAATGCTGGTGTAAAGGAGCCGCTGGCCCACAGGGTGCAGGCTCAGGCGGACCAGCCCTTCCGTCTGGGCTCCAGGGGCCTCCCGGTGCGTTGGGCTCCACTCCCAGGGCAGGCAGGACCGGAAGAGCCCAGTCAGCCCTCCCAGGGCCGCGGCGGCCATCCCCACCGCACCTTCCGGGGCACTGCGCTCCTGCCTTATCCTCAGGGTCCCCAGCAGACCGCACGCTCTGTGTGGCTGGACTTGCTCCCTGGGCTTCACGCCCATCCCCGTCCCCCCGACGCAGCCAGGGGCTCTGCTCTGTCCGGATGGAGCCGTCTGGGGAACACCGCTGCCCGCGCCCACGGTCTGGGGCTGGGCCCCTCAGAGACGGCGGCTGGCTCACCTGAGCCGGGACCTGCCTTACACCTGCTGCTCTCCAAGGAAGAATCCACGCAATATCTGAGACGAAGCTTAATCGATTACTCGTGAAACCAAGGGGAGCTGTTCTCATAAGGCACGGAGTCTGACCCAGAGTGCCAGGAAGCATGGGGGCAGGGGGCAGCAGGACCTGGGCCCTGGAGGGACCTGGGGGATGGGCAGGCTTTCAGAAGTGCCACCGCTGAAGGGGACTTGTCACTGACCCACCGGGATGGCATTTGAGCTTTTGTGCTTTCTTGTCTGCAGCTTCAGACCGAAGCCAGAGAATAACTGATATTTTCCTTGCTGGACTCTGGAGAACGGGCCGTTTTTATCCTCACTGCGCACACTGAGGGCCAGCCTCCCCGGGGCCAGCGCAGGGGTGCCGTGGGTGCCTCTGGCCCATGTCTCTCCAGAAGTGCTGCTTGGAGGTAAGGTTCACTGTGGGCGCCTGGCTTTCAGACCGTCCCCGGCAAAAATTCACCCCCACTGTTTTCTAGCCCCGCACACATGCCTAGTCCCTCCAAGCCTCAGCTTCTTTGCTGACAAAACAGGGTACAGAGAACATCTGTGTTAAAGAGGTGAGACGTTTGTCTGGTGTACATTAGGAGCTCAACGGGTCCTGGCCAAGGTAGGAGCACTGCAAGCCCAGGCAGTGGACAGTGGGGCCCTGCGTGCAGGGGGTGGACCACAGTGTGTCCGGCGGAGCCCCGGGGTCTCCAGAGTCGGTGAGCAGGGACTTGGCTGGAGTGCAGACCCCAAAGACGGAGGAGCGACGTGTGAGAGGCGCTGCTGGGGCGGTAGGCTGTGGAGGCCCAGGTGGCTGTGGACAAGCAGGTAGGAGGCAAGGCCTGGGGACGTCCGAGATGCTGGGCCACGAGCCTGGGGAGGGACAGGGAAGACAGCACCCCGCCTGGTCATGGGGAGGGGCCCAGATGGCCCGGGCAGAGGTTTGTGTGGGAATCTGGAATGCACCGCAGGTTTTCTTATGCAGAAATGATAGAACTATGTTTCCTTGTCTTCCAAGCTAGCACCTGCCAGTTCATCTAAAATAAGCCGTCGTGAACTTGGGGAGCTCTGGATGCACCGATCCAGGCCCGGTCACTTGAGCGAGCTCTGAGAGCAGAGTCACACCGTGAAGGTGGCCCAAACAGTGACTGTTGCCCCACTTTCTGTGCCCCCCTCCCCCGGAAGCCTCCCAGTAACCCCTGTGGAGGGGCAGGCATTTCCTCCCCGCCAGGGTCGCTGCTCCTGGTTCTGGTTCCCCAGAGGGCTTCTGGCTCCTTGCCTCCAAACCAAGGCCTGCTCCTACCCCATCAGCACCCGGTACCTGCAGGGACACGGCGTCTACACAAACATGCCAGAATTGAGCAGAAAACCGTCCGGAGCCTTTGCTCACAGAGGCCAGGGATGCAGCCAGAGTTCCTGACTTGCTCTCGGGGCTGGGCTGCGGGTGAGGCAGCCAGGCTGGGGAGAAATGGCGGCGTTTCCCTGCCACAGGTCTTACTGTGACCTGTGCGGGTATGCAGGGGGTGTGTGCTGGTCGGGAGGAGCTCAGATCACCCGCAGCCTGCGCACCCGGCCTCGGTGGTAAGTGCAGCCACCCGCCTGAAAGTGCCTGCCGGGGGTGGCCTCCACCCCGCCTGCTCCGGGGCACGCGGGGCGTGTGGTGCTGGCCGGGCTCCCAGAGCAAGCTGGCTTGTTTTTCCTCAGCATTAACGCAGGAGAGATTTTCCAGTAGGCCGGGCGGCTTAGCAGATAATGCCTGGCCTTTCACATTTCGGCATGTGGTTGGGGTTCAGCTCGAGGTCCCGAGGGAATCACACCGCAGGCCGTCGTCCGGGCAGGCCCAGCCTTTTGTGGCTCGTCCTGCACCTGGAAACCCTCCTGCCCACGACGTCCTTGCCCCGTGCAGCTGCACGGCAGCTGGGCCCCCTCCTCTCTGCCCCGGGGCGCACCTGAGGAGCCCACCACCTGTGCTCCCAGCCCCTCGGGGCGGGGTGACCACGGTGGACGAGGGCGTCCCGAGCCGGCCGGGACTCGGCGTGTCCCGCCCTCCCGGCTCTGCAGGGTGGAGCGGTTCGTGTACACACACGTGTGGGTGCGTGGGGAGGGAGGTCTCTGCCCAGACACTGAGCTCGACTCTGCTTGTGGCCACAGGAATAGTTCAGAAACAGCCTGTCCCAGAGGTGTGGCCGGGCGGAGGCTGCCAGGGCGGGAGCCAGGGCTCCCGCCACGCACGGGGCCCCCGTGTCCCTGGCTACACGGAGGCCGCCTCTCCTCGTGGGAGCTGGGTCGGCACATCTGAGCAGCCACAAGCCAACTTCCCCTGAGGATTTCTGTGAGGGAAGCTGTCGCCCCACATCCTTGGAAGGTAGGGGAGGGGGTAGCAGAGACCATGCTCCAGCCTCCTCCAGGAGTGATACAGGTTAGTGACGCCACGGGAGGCGGGGAGGGTGGTGCCCGGTGACGATGGCCAGGGTCAAGACGAGGCCTCAGCACCAGACCCCAAACATCTCCACACGATGCCGCATCCAGAGCCAAACCCAGCTACGCCGGGCTCTGAAAGAAGGATGCGTTTAGGATAGCAGGGAGGGGCTCTTACGGATATGGGACAGAGAGGGCAGGAAGAGAGGATGGGTGTCTACAAAGAGGGGGCACGGATGGGTGGAGTGTGTGGTAGAGCCTGATCCTGTGGGGAAGGCCAGGGACACTGATAGGGACTGAGGTCATTGAGGACCCGTGTAGGAAGCAGTAAGACACAGGTTGCGGGGTGTGGCACAGCTCGTCAGTGCAGTGTGGGAGCTACAGGGACCAGGTTGCAAAGCTACGAAGCCTGCGGCCTGTGCTCCCGTGATCTCCACTGCCTGCTTTGAGGATAGGTGTCACGACTTACATCCAGAGAGTGAGAGTCAACCAGCATCTGCTCAGCACGTCTCCCAGGAAGACTATACTCACTGACTGGACCAGAGACAACATCATCCGTGTGAACCAAGATGGCGTGCCGTTTATTATATGAGGATATGAAACGCTGTCAGGGATCCTGGCGGGCTGTGCCCCCATGAGGGACCTTCACGGTGAAGGGATTTGAAATTAGGGTCATTGTGCGTTGATCCTAACAGAAAGGTCACATACTAGATCTCCACCCATCCACTCCCCCTGCACTTACTCGTTAAACGTCTACCATGGTCAAGGCTGTGTGGAGGGAATGTAAAGGTAGAGCCCGTCCAATCCTCGGCTCAGGTTGCTTGTGGCCAAGGACATAAGACACAGACAACAAAGACAGAATGCGGAGAGGGGTGCAGAGAGCAGAATGGGATTTGGGGGACATGTTTCCTTATTGCCAAGATCAGGGAAGGCTCACAGAAGCAGCAGCCACTTGCTCTCCTGGGGATGTGCTCGTCAGGGGGAGGCCTTCTTTGTGGGGGTCCTGTTAGAGACCTAGATACTCGAGACAGATGCCAAGGAGCTGTCCTCAAATATTCTACTTGGAAGGGAGGAGTCAAGTAAAGCCCCACCTCCTTACCCCCTCCTGTTCCCGTGATGAGGCCTATATCCACCACATACCATAGGACACAGGGCCATTTGGTTGACTACCTTCTGTTAGATACTTTGGAGCAACATAGCCCCATTGCCATGATTTGTTATAAATGGCAAGTGTCATACCTTTCAGTGTGTGAACCCAGAATGATGCTCCACCCCTCACGTGTATCCCTTTCTGTTTCTACTCCCCAAACTGAGTAGGCTTAATTTGGGCTCCTGGCCTTGGAGTTCTGAGCAGTCAGTGTATGCTCCAAAGGCCTTGGAAAGCTCACTCCAATGGTCCAGATGTGTCATGGCGTGCTGTTGTCTCTTGTGAGGGGTAAGTACAACCTTGGAAGTGTCTTTAGTGTGCGATGTGGCCCATCTCCACAGCAAGTGCTCCTGTGTGCTGAGTCCTAGAGAAGCCACTGTGCTGACAAGACCACGCCTGTGGTCTGACAACAACATGAGAGTTGGCAGTCAGCTCTTGGACTCCTGGCTCAGTGCTCCCCCAAGTTCTTCTTGTCTCTCTAGAAGCTTGGGTTGCTGCTGTCATTTTCCCAAGGAAACAAGAATGGCACATAAAGGTCTGGGATGGATGAGGTTTAGTCAGTAGTTCCAGGCTTCTTGGAACCAGTGCATTAACAGGATAGTAAGAGGAACAGAGCAGGAGAAGTGGTCTACAAGGCAAGTGAAGACATCCACCTGGGAGAAGAATGATAGGTCCCACTGACCCTAGTGGCTAAGTCCCGCCTACAGGTGACTAAGGAGATGTTTAACAAGGTTCTTTATTTTTTATTTCTTTATTTGTTGAGACAGACAGAGAGAGAGAAGGAATGTGAGTAGGGGAGAGGCAGAGGGAGAGAGAATCTTAAGCAGGCTTCACGCTCAGTGCGGAGCCTGACTTGGGGCTTGATCCCACGACCCTGGGATCATGACCTGAGCCAAAATCAAGAGTTGGATGCTCAACTGATTGAGCCACCCAGGCACCCCATAACAAGGTTCTTTATACTTTATGGAGACATCAGCCGATCTGAATTCTACACAGGTGGATTGGTGTTTCTGGGGACAGAAAATCACTGATGTAATTTGTTTTATGGAAAAGAAAAGCACAGAGAAGGGTGTTAGAAATGCAACATTTTCTAGAAAACAGTCCTCAATTCTGCCAATACTTACTAAGCACCTGTTGTGTTGTAGCACGAGGCCAAATGCTGGAGATCCTGAGATGGCCACGTTTGGCCAGTGAGCACATGGACAGAAACATGTGTAATTCAGTGTGATTTCTGAAGGTGGGAAAGGAGTGTGAACTCAGCCTGCAGCGAGGAAGGAATGAAAATCAGCAAAGGCTTCCTGGAAGAGGTGCTCAAAGACTGATGTCTCCTTTAAAAGGGTGATACACATGGGGTGGCTGCATGGATCAGTCTGTTAAGCATCCGACTTTTGGTTTCAGCTCAGGTCATGATCCCAGGGATGTGGGATTGAGCCCTACATCTGACTCCACACTGCTGATGCAGAGCCTGCTTGGGCTTCTCTCTTTCTGACCATACGGCTCTTGTGCACGCACATACACACTCTCACACTCTCTCAAAATAAATAAACTTTAAACAGTAAAAGGGAGATACACATATTCCCCTTTATTTTCTGCAAGCTGAGTAATTTTAATTATATTTCCTAAACTTCTGACAATTTACAGATACATCACAAACATCCCTTAGTTACTCCATGAGTATTGGAGAAAAGGTTATTGTTATTTTTTTTAAGTTTATTTATTTATTTTGGAGAGAAAGAGAGTGCGAGTCAGGAAAGAGCAGAGAGAGAATCCCAAGCAGGCTCTGTGCTGTCAGCACAGAGCCCGATGTGGGGCTTGAACTCACAAACCGTGAGATCATGACCTGAGCTGAAATCAAGTCAGACACTTCACCGACTAAGCCACCCAGGCGTCCCAAAAGTTATTAGTTATTTGACTTTTATTGATTAATATGTGAAGACAAATACCTAAAAAAGACAGGTAACTTATCCACTTCCCAGCTGCAATAAGTTCTGGAAATGAGTGTAAGTCTCTTCCTGTTTGCCACATGCTCTGGCTTTTGGTTTTACCTCTGTCACAGAGAAAAACAAACACTAAATGCTAAAAAGTTCACCCAGACCCACACAGACTCGCAGTTTGTCAGGGAGGTGGTGGCAGGTTCCACCGCTAGTCCTGGAATCGGCGACCCTTCACGTGGCAGCAGGCTGTCTCTGCAGCCGTGGCCTTGTGTCTGGCTCTGATCATTCTCCTCTGTGCTTACCGCAGTCAAGACCTGCCCTTCTTCCCCACGTACATGAGCCCAGTCGCACATGACGCCCGTTGCTCTGGCTCAGGATGTGCTGGCAGAAGTGTGGCTCTTGGGGCTGTCACTCTGGTCTTGTCCTCTCCTTTCTTTTCCTGTTCTCTGGAACCCAGTGGGAAATGGAAATGAGGGAGACATTCCTTGGCTATTGAAATGGATATATGTTTGTCTGTATTTGACAGAGACATTCCCAGGGAAGGTTTCTCATGTACTTACAAAAAGAGGACAATAAAAGGTGCTGCACCATCGGAAATCCTTTCCAATTTTTGGTAGCTGCTCAGGAATAAAAGTGGTTGGTAGTAGGAAGAGTGTGCTGTAGTTTCCAAAAGAGTGCCATAACTTATTGTGCATCACTTATATGAGTTATAATTTAGAAATCTAGCTGGGACTGGAAACATGACATAAAATACCACTATATAGGATTTTAATTATACCTTTCATCTAATAATTCAAACATTAATATCATCCATTTGTTTTTTCACATGCTCTGAGATAAATATCATCACCATCACCATCACCACCATCACCACCATCACTGTCTTCACCATCATCACCACCATCACCACCATCACCATCATCATCACCATCACCACCATCATCACCATCATCATCATCATCACCATCACCACCATCACTATCACCACCATCGCCATCAGCACCCTCATTGTTATCACCATCATCACCATCTTCATCATCATCACCATCACCACCACCATCATCATCATCATCACTACCATCACCGTCTTCACCATCATCACCACCATCATCATCATCACCATTATCACCATCACCACCATCACCATCTTCACCATCTTCACCATCATCACCACCATCATCATCACCATCAGCACCTCCATCACCATCATCATCACCACCATCATCATCACCATCACCATTATCACCATCACCACCATCACCATCTTCACCATCATCACCACCACCATCACCATCACCACCATCACCACCATCACCATCATCACCATCACCACCATCACCACCATCACCATCACCACCATCACCATCATCATCATCACCATCTTCACCATAATCACCACCATCATCACCATCATCACTATCACCACCATCAACACCATCATCATCACCACCATCATCACCACCACCATCATCATCACCATTAGCACCTCCATCACCATCATCATCACCACCATCATCATCACCATCACCATTATCACCATCATCACCATCTCCATCTTCACCATCTTCACCATCTTCACTATCACCACCACCATCATCATCACCATTAGCACCTCCATCACCATCATCATCACCACCATCATCATCACCATCACCATTATCACCATCACCACCATCACCATCTTCACCATCATCACCACCACCATCACCATCACCACCATCACCACCATCACCATCATCACCATCACCACCATCACCATCACCACCATCACCATCATCATCATCACCATCTTCACCATAATCACCACCATCATCACCATCATCACTATCACCACCATCAACACCATCATCATCACCACCATCATCACCATCACCATCATCATCACCATCAGCACCTCCATCACCATCATCACCACCATCATCATCACCATCACCATTATCACCATCATCACCATCTCCATCTTCACCATCTTCACCATCTTCACTATCACCACCACCATCATCATCACCATCAGCACCTCCATCACCATCATCATCACCACCATCATCACCACCATCACCATCATCATCACCACCATCATCACCATCACCATCATCATCACCATCAGCACCTCCATCACCATCATCATCACCACCATCATCATCACCATCACCATTATCACCATCATCACCATCACCATCTTCAACACCATCACCATCACCATTATCGCTTTTATCATCAAAAGATCTCTATGAAGACCCTGAGAATACAGTGTCCTCTGGCCTAAGAAGTACAAAGAGAACTGCACAGAGGGGCTTGCCTGTATGACTGAACACCGTAAGAGGGATAAGAAGGCACATGGAACCCATACGTTTTTAGAGTATGAAGAGAAATATAGAAATGAAATGAAATAAGGGTAAAGAAAGTGGAACAAGTTTAAGAAAAACTAAAGTTTTGTTTTTAAAGAGCAAAGTATACAAATTTTATGTGCATGGCTCTATGCAGTTCTACCAACGAGCATACCATACCAGGGGCACCAGCACCTGGTTTCCAGGAGACTATCCTTTCTGTGGCTTTTCATTATGTCCTCCCCCTCAACGTTGAATAGTCTGATCTCTTGCTTTTAGATTAGTTTTTTTTTTTTTTTTCTGATTTTGAGCTTTACATGATTGGAACCAGACAGTATTTATCTTGTGTGTCTGGTTTCTTTTCCTCATCATTACGTTTGTGGGATTTATGCTTGTTGGCACATGCTGTTGTGTGTTCTTACTGCTCAAGATACGCCACAAATTACCCTTCTACTGACGGTGATGAGCATCTGTGTGGTTTCCGGTGTGGGGCTTTTCAAATGGCCTTCCTATGAACATTCCCGTGCACGCTGTTTGGTGAACAGGAGGAGCCGTTACACCTTGAGGTGGAATTGTCGGGTCACGAGGTGGCACCTGCTACACGTTCAGTTTTTGTGGGCACTGGCACGCAGTTCCAAAGTGTTGTGCGGATTTACTCTCCCACAGTGGCGAATGGGGCTTTCAGTCTCTCAACACCCCCACCAATACTTGGTACCTGAGTAACCGTTTTAAAGATATGGCAACGGTAACATGGAGACAATTATCGTAATACCGAAAGGAGTTTTTGGTAAAAAGATGGTGGCAGATTGTCTGGACTACGAACATAATAAACAACAAGTCCTTACGGGGAGATGCATCATCTGGCTCTGTTCTGAGTACCTGGCACCTGGACAGTGCTGTCGGATCTAGGAAACCCGTTGGTGTCTCAGCCAAGGCTCCGTGAGAGGAGCAGCCCCACTGACTGGGGTTACTGGATGGGGCGTTCATTGCCGGAACCGTGGGACTGCTGAGGAATGAAGTCCAGGAGGGCAGGCGGGGCTCAGGGGTCACTGCCCTCAGCCTGCGAAATGGAGCGTGGCCAGTGCTGGGCAGAAGGTGTCCAGGGAGGTCTGAGGGGAGGCCAGGTGTCTGGTGGCGGGCTTGGGCTCGGCGGGTGCGGGGATGAGGCGCCCTGAGAGGAACAACCAGCGGGGGACCTCTCTCGCGCTCCTCTGCCTCCGACCCAGCCACCTTCAGGGTCACGTCAGCTGCTCCACTTCTGCCTGCAGAGCTCACGCGCACTCCTCTTTGTTCGCTCCCCGAGCTCGACCCGGCTGACCCAAAGTTCGAGCCCGGGAAGGTTTCCCTCAGGACCCTCTGTGTCGGCCAGGGCGCGCAGCTGCCTTCCTTCGGGGTGTCGGCATCTTGTGAGGAGCTGAGTGTAAGCCCCAGACCCGAGTCCTCCTGTCCCTGTGGTGAGGAGGAACTCCCAGGAGGCCACAGGCATGGCTCAGAGAGGAGTCAGGGTGACTGCAGGGCCACGGGGCCTGTGCCACCCGCTCACGCACCTTCCTGGGCCTCCAGGTCCGGTCGAAGGTTCGACGCCCACCGCCTCACCCTCTGGTGGGTGTGCCGCGCCCTCGGGAAGCGCTGGTGACCCAGCCCAGCAAGCGGGTTTCGGCTGTCGTCCATTTCAGGCTTTGCCTCCGTGGCACGACCTGCCTCACGCTCTTCCCCGGGGGCCCCGCGAGAGTGACTGGTCACGCCCGCATGGTTGGGCCTCAGGGACACTGTGCGGGGGCATGCCCTGTGGCCGCGGACCCGTCTGGGCTCGGCTCAGCCCGCACTCCCTGCACACACCCTGATCTCAGATAAATGCCTTGTGCCCCAAACCTGGCTCGGGATCGGAGTCCGGGGAGCCCGGCCTGCGGGACGCCGAGGACGGCCCCCCACAGCTCGTGCCAGCCTGGGCCTCTGGGGCTCTGCTGGCACTGACGACGACACGTGGGCGTTTACTGCGGACTCTGCCCTGGTCCGTGGCCCCGCGCTTCCAGACGAGCGGCATTTAAGGACGTCTGTTTTGTTGTCCACGCACGGAGGCCGGAGAACATGGCATTTATGATGTGGATTGTTTGAAATCTGTCCCAGACCCCCGCTGTGACCCATGTGTGCTAAATTTTGTAAGTGTTTTACGTGTACTCAGGGGGGATTTTTATTGTCTGTTTTCCGGAGGCATCACGTTCTGTTTCTATGTGTGTGTGTGTCTATTCATTACTTGTTAGCTAATCAATCAAGTTATTCAAAGCGCTCACGTTTTTACTTGTATTTCCTCTGGTTGCTCTTTCCATTTCTGAGGGAAGCCCGTGGACCGGCTCCAGGGACTGGGAATGTGTCAGCTTCTCCCAGAGACCGATTTAGATTTTGCTTTTTGCACTTCAATGCCGTGTTCCAACAGGCTTATATTTCACGTCTTTTCGGCCTATCTTCTTCCACTCTTTCAGAAACATTCCCTTTTGCTTGTACCTTTTACTGCTTTTCACCTTAAATTCTATTTTGCCTGATAGGAGTCGTGCTGCCCTGATTCCATTTTGGTAACGTTCTCCACTCACAAAGTGTGTATGAATCATCTGTTCGCGTTACAGCTAAGGCTTCCAGTCAACTTCAGTCAACACGAGGCTCTCAACGGCTAAGTTTCAGGGGGTCAGGAGTTACACGCAGGGACTCCCGACCCCCACGTTGTTCCAGGGTCCCCTGTGTCTGCATTGTTATTTTCTTGGTTATAATGAGGAATGTTTCTTAATTGGCTGATCCAGTTCACAGTTTTTATGATCTCAAAACTATTTGCACTTAATTCTGCCTCTTATTATATATCTTCTGTCTACCATTTTTTAATTCATTGTTTTCTTCCACTGCTGGTCCCTCTCCCTTTATTGTGTAAATGGATCTGGTTTTCTGTTTCATTGTTTTCTTCTACGGGTTTTAATTTATTTTTTGAATGTTTATTTATTTTTGAGAGAGAGACAGAATGCGAGTGGGTTAGGAGCGGAGAGAGAGGGAGACACAGAATCGAAAGCAGGCTCCAGGCTCTGAGCCATCAGCACAGAGCCCGACACGGGGCTCGAACTCACAGACCGTGAGATCGTGACCTGAGCCGAAGCCGGCCACTCAACCGACTGAGCCACCCAGTCACCCTCTTCTACGGATTTTTAAAGTGACGCAGTATATTTCTTTCTTTCTTTTTTTTTTTAGTTTTTATCTTCATATTATTAAGACAAACATATAGATTTTTTCTTTCTAAAACTGTATAAAAATAGCAGGCATCTCAATTCTCCTCCAGGAGAAATCAAAACATTAGTATAATCTTAATTCCCTCCATGCCTGCCTGTCTGGCACTTTCCTGTTTCACTGTCTGAGATCTTGTTTCAGATTATTGTTTTAAATGTTTAAAAATCATTTTACTTTAAACTTATTTTAAAAGTCTTTTACGACAATACACCATTAGGCAACGCATTTTAATTATTCGTTAATACTGCTTTTAGTATTTCACTGCTTCTCGTTGGACTCGCTTTTCTCTTGTTCTCTGGTGGCTCATGTGACAAGGGCCCACGGACAGTATATCTCTGACCCCCAGGATTTTCTTGACCTTCCCTGGATGGTAGCTTGACCAGATACAGCACTCTAGATCCAACTGTCTCTTCCTTCAGCACTTGGAAAATATGACTCCGTTTTTCTTCATGCATCCAGGGAGGCCGGTAATAATCTGGTTTTTGCTTCTTTTCAAAAATTGTTTTTTCTGTAGCTTTGAGGACCTCTCTTAAATTAATGTTCTTGGATTTCTCTTCGGAGCATCTGCAGGGTGAGTTTTGCTGATTTTTGCTGCTCAGCACTTGATAGGCACCGAGGACTGATGTTTTCTCGCAGTTGGGAAATTCTCGGGAATTATTTCTTTACATAACGACTTATCTGTAGTCTCTTCATTCTCTCCTTCAAGAGCCTGAGTGAACATATGTGTCTCATCTCCCTTTCATGTGTTTTAATGTTTACACTATCCCTCAGTCTATTTTTGGAGCTCATTTATTCACTTCTGTTATGTCCAATCTAAAATTCAAAATGTAAATGAATTTTTAAATTTCAGCAATTATATTCTTAATTTCCAATATTTCCTTTGGTTCTTTTTCACTGCTTCG
Organism: Prionailurus bengalensis; assembly: GCF_016509475.1. Lineage (NCBI taxonomy): Eukaryota > Metazoa > Chordata > Mammalia > Carnivora > Felidae > Prionailurus > Prionailurus bengalensis. The sequence goes on along the minus strand of NC_057349.1, from coordinate 151,976,419 downwards.
CCTCGTGCTCCCCACACGGCTTACCTCCGGCGCCCCGCCCGCTCGCTGAGCTGGGGCAGGTGCTGTGGGCCACTCTGAGCTCACCTTCCAGATGTTTCTGTACCAAGCCAGCTCAGGACAAGGGGTGAAGGCCTCCTCCAGGACTCCACATGCGGGTGAGCCTGGCCGGTGGTGGCTGGACTGGGCCACCGAGCGGGCACTCCTGCACTGGTTTTCTAGGCACGTGCCCCCACTGTCTCTGGCCCAGTCACTGCTCTTCTGTCCGGGTGAGGGCAGCTCTGGGGGTGCTGGCGGCCTGGTTCCCCTGTGGGTGTTCTGGTGAGGCTGTGGCACTCCCTTCAGGCTCCTCTGCCCTGCCCTGCCCTCCTCTGTGTGGCTGCCCCCTGCACTGCAGTGGGGTGCCAGCTGTGTCTTTAGTCTGAGCTCCCGGGTCTCCTCCTGCCCCTTGTCTGGGGGCGGGCAGGCCTCTCCCCACATCTGCCGTGTCTTTTCCTGCCGTTTCTGGGTCTAATGTACAGAGGAGAGACTTCGGCATATACTCGGCTGACAGACTTAAAATTGAAAACATGTCTATTCTTTGAAATAGAATGATGAAGTTACGGTCTATAAATAGGGACATGTCTTCTTTTAGAAATGGCTTTACTACAGGGCTAACTCTGTCTATTCTGGAGGAATTGCCTCTTACAGGCTTTGATAACGTGACTAATTATTTGCTAATTTATATATGTCTTCGGGATGTGTGTTTATATATTTATGTTCTATAAATTGCCTGTAAAATTCTCTTCTTGCATGATGGTTTTCCTTTGGAAGAAAATAAAGATCCAATAAAGAAGGACTGATGACAGCTGAATGTTGGTGAAGAATCCTGCATGGGTTTTATGTTTCCTGATATTTTACTTTGTGTGTTATGCATTTTGAGCTTAGTAATTCTGGCAGTTTCATTTGCTTGACAGACTTAGTAGAAATCAGTTTATAGGGCGATAATGCACTATTCGGTGCCACTGCACTATCCAGGCCACTATCGCAACCTGCCGAGCGCAGATCTTTGTTTAGTGAATGAGGGAGACACACCTGGGAACGGCTTGCACTTACTCACGAGATGTCAGTGCAGGTACCACGTTTCACCCAGCTGTTAAATCCGCATTGGAAGATCAGTATTCAAGAGGCTAATGTTTGCCTCTATCACTCACTAAACAAACGTTTATTGAGTGTCCGGCCCACGCCTCCCTAAGTCGCTGTGCTGGAACCAGGGTCACTGTGAAAAGCAAGCCAAGCTCTGTCCCCCACCGACCTGCCCTCTTGGCAGGAGGCTGTGCACAGAGTTCCGTGCTCAGTCCCAATGGGCCACTCCCAGGGGTGCCCGGGGGGCACCCGGCCAGGACTGGGGGGCTGCTGGACGGGGAAGGTAGCTTCGCAAACACTCTGTGCACGTGGGCCGTGGGCCCCTCGGCAGCCTGCCTCCCTGCTCATGATCTTTCCTGACCACAGCAATCCCACAGGGCTGTGTGGGCTGGGCACTGACACCACCAGCTTCTCCACCAGCATGTGACATCACAAGGGCTCAGTGGCCACGGCAACGGTGGCCTTCAAGCCACACCAATCACCCTTGAATAAAGGCAGTAGGAAGGCATCCTGGGCCCGAGGCAGTCTGAACAGGTCATAGGAGAAGGCGCCCTACCCGCCCGTTTCCGGACTTCAGCTGTACACGGTCATCTAAGGTGTACGCATTCCTTCTAAGACCACGGTTCTTATAGCCTGAGAACTGCATCATTCTGAACTGGGGGCTTGGGAGAGCAATCCCTCTGTGCGATCTCACCACCCTCGGGAGAGAAGAAATGGGACAGGACGGCAGGCCCGGGGAGGCCCAGTGACCTGTGGACGGTCCGGGGCCTGCAGTCCTCGCGCACATCTGACATGCTCCCCGCTGCATCCTGGGAGGCGTGAGCTCCCCTAGACGTCTGCTTGCCGAATGAGGCGGGAGACGTAGGCCTGTCAAGGAGACATGGGTCAGCACGAGAGAGAAGCCGGGTACGGATGTGACGTAGGGGGCCGGTTGGGTATGGGTCCCCAGGGCACCCCAAGAGCCTTGAGCTGGGTGCCCACTGTCCTCTGAGCACCTACAGCTCCAGCCCGGGCCCTGGGGCATCGTGCTAAACAAGCAGACAGCATGGAGAGCCCCACGTCTGAGAAGGGCAATTCTGCTGTTGACGAGGTTTTGATAAGAGACAACCGGGGAGGCGGTGTGGCCAGTTGTCAGGGACACCTGGGGAGGCAGCCTGCATGGTGAGCCAGGAGGAAGGGAGGGCCAGCCCCTGCAGCTCGGGGGAGGGGTGAGGGGCCCTGATGGGGGAGGCCGTGGCGTCTGCAGGACAGAGCCAGAGCCAGTGTGGCCGCCAGGAGCAGAGCAAGCGGGGGGCGGGGCCTCGGATGGGCTCGGAGGAAGGGGAGGGTCCCAGCACCCCACTCATGTTTATGGCTCTGGATTTTGTTCCGAGAGCAGTTACTGCTAAACCCCGGAAGAGAGCCAGCAGGGAGGGGGCGTGACGTGCTGCACCACGAGACATGTCCCTGAGGCCTCCCTCCTCTCGGGGCCTCTCCAGAGGCGTCGGCTCTGGTCCTGATGTCAGAGCTGGTGGCCTTCAAGTGACTGAGGTCCCAACCCTTCTGGGGCCCAGACTGTTGCTCAGCTGCTGGCAGACACCCAGGGAACCGTGGGGCCTGGGGACCGAAAGCGAGGCCTCCTGGTCCCCAGAACACGGCAGCAGGGGGGCAGCAAGACGGGAGTCAGCTTGCGACTATTCTTCGTGCTGGGTTGCACGTGAGTTCTGAGCCCAGTCTTTCCACAAGGGCGCAGCAACCGAGGCCTCCCCTGTAGGCCTCTGAGATGCCGTCACTCGAGCCGAGAGCCTGGATGAGACACAAGGAGCCTGTCGCTGGCAAGGCTGCCTCTTCCCGGAGGCACAGTCCTGCACCTTCCCTGCTTCCCAGAGGGGACGTACGGAAGGAACAGACTTCCAGACTGCCGAGTACGTGACTTCAGGGTCCAAGAGTGTTCGGTTCACGTGTCCTCCAGGCTGGTCCATAGTGCCCGGTGTTCTCCCAAACGCTCGGGGAGATGCTGCTGTGAGGTATTGTTTGGACGAGATTAACTTTGCGTCGGGCCACTTTCAGGAAAGTGGGTGACCCTGCATAACGTGCAAACAGCTGAAGGCCCGCAAAGAAACAGACTGTTCCCGAAGAAGAAGCAACGTGGACATCCTGCCTGAGATCCCAGCCTGCTGGCCTGCTCTGCATAACTTCGACTCGTCAGCCCCAACAACTGCGGGAGCCAGGTCTTCAGGGTCCACCTCTCTGCCTATATACGTATGTGTCGTGTCAGTTTGGCTTCTGCGGGGACCCTGGATGACACAACTGCACCCTTTGAAGTGGTTCCCGTTGCGCCGGTAGATACTGTGACCTTCCTTGCCTGACGCCAGGTCCTTCATAGCAAACGGGCACCAGTTCCGGCTCCCTCAACGCAGTCCTGCGTGGCCTGTACAATGTGGATGCAACCAGGCGAGGAGAAAACACCAGGACATACTCAGTCTCTGCAGCGGGAGTGAGACCCGGGCCCTGTACTCTCAGTCTCCGCACCAGGGACCTGGGTGGTACCCTCGTGGCCACGACCAAGTTCGGCGCGAGGCACTGTTGTCCCCGAGCTCCCGGGCGCTCCTTTAGAGATGGGCTAGAAGGACATTCGAGGGCGACACCTGTGCCTGTCACTAAGCCACTTGGAGGAGGGATGTCTGCTCCCGGATTCTTCACTGTATTCCCAGTGGTAGGGTTTCTCAGGGAAGTTCCAGGGCTTACTTTCTCTCTTTGAACCTGAAAATCTCCCCCCCTCCCCACCTTTTATGTGAAATGGATGTTGGATGCAGGGACCACTAGGCCATCTGAGTTTAGACTGTCCACTGTGTGGTCCGGTCCCACTGCTGAGGGGAGGAAGGGAAGGAGACCAGGAGGGGACCCCGGAAAGTGCCCTGCATTCTCAGGATGGATCGGGATGTTACCCCCACGTCCATCTTTGTCGCAGGCAAAACCCCCACTGCCCTCATTGTCAAGCTCTGTGATTAGGTCTGTGTAGCCCCTTTGATCGGTGTTGTAGCTGTTTACAACCTGGGCAAAGCGTGGCCTCCCGCAGCTCCCAGCCCTGAAGCACCTGCAGCATGGCAGGAAGAGGAAAAACGATTTTATTGGAATCTTCACGGTTTCAATGGCAGTTCTCCTTGGGGAGGGCCCGATGGGATCCCGAACCCTCCTGGAAACACCACCACCTACCACTGGCCGGGGGGCCTCGTCCTTTCTGAATTTATTGGCTTCAGCAAGTCAGGTATGCTCCCGGTGGCACCAGCATCAACGGCGAGGAGAGGGCTCAGCATCTCCTGAGTCTTTGTCACCAAGAACTGAATTCTTGACAGGCATGCTACTTCAGAGTGAGTCCCATGATCTCCAGACAACAGGAGGCCAGAGGCCTCTTGCCCCCGGTCACCTGTGACCCAGGTGTCCCCACCTGTGGCCGCCTGCATGAGCCTCAGGAGTTGGCACAAGCGTCCTGTGGCATGAATCGCTGTCGTGTGTCCTACGCCCCTTGAGTGGAGGCAGGGCCCAGGCAAGGGCTGGAGCTGCACAGAGGCTGGGGGTCCCTGGGGAGCCCCTGGGGGGATCTCCACTTGCCTGGAAACCGATCGGGCTCACCCTCTGCCGGCTGCACTGAGTCAGAGCCCTCCCGCCCCGTGGCCTGCGGCCCTCGGCCGTTCAGCTCCTGGAACAGCTGAGCTCTGGCCCCGGCCCAGCGTCCTGCCGGCCCCGTGGAAGCTGCCCCTGCCCACAGATGTCCAGACACCTGCTTCAGCAGAGGGATGGCTCTCGTCCTTACCTGGCAGGCACATAAGAGATGAGCCTCGCCTCCTTGCCTGCTACGAGCAGCCGCCCAACACTCACAGCTCGGGCGGCCGTGGCCTTGGCAGAATCTGGCACTGCCGGTTCCTCTACCAGGATTCGGGTAAGACCTCCAGCTGCTGTGCCCTGTAAGCACAGAAGTGGACGAATGGTGTTGCACGTGTGGACGGCACAGGGTCCTGGCCTCAGACTCGTGTGTCCTCTGTCCCCCAGGCCAAAAGGCAGTGTCCCGGAGCTCAACAGGGGCTCCGGCAGCAGGAGGTGACCATGGCCCTCTTGCTTGGCTGTGGGGTCCACAGGCTGCCCCACGTGCACCTCCTGTGCCCCTGAGACCCTGCTGTACGTCCAGACCCCTCGCCCGGAAGAGCAGGCGAACGTTCCTGCCTGTGCGGCGGTATGTTCTTGGGATTCTTCGAACCCTTTTGACAAATCAAGATGTTTATTTTTTATTTTTATGGCAAATTCTAACACTTCTCTTTTGACCTGATATTTTGCAAATTGAAAGGTGTCTCAGGGTTGGTTGCTAGGGAAACAGGTGAAGGTTTGGGCAGGAGGCCAACAGGGAGGCTGAGTGGCTGTGTGGTGCTCCCGAAGCGTGCAGAGACCCTCACACAGAACGTGGTGGCATCTTTGCCGAGAGGGCAGCCGCTCCTGCGGTCTGTCTGCTCCTGAGTTTATGGTCAACGGCTTCCCTGAGGAGCCAAAGGGCTAACTTGGCCTGGTCCCGACAGTGTGGGCTTTGCATGGACCAGCACAGCGTCTGCTGCTCTGCTCAGGGAACCTCAAAACCCAAAGTGTCCTGGGGCGCCTGGAGGGCTCAGTCGGTGAAGCGTCCGACTTCGGCTCCAGTCGTGATCTCACGGTTCGTGGGTTCGAGCCCCGTGTCGGGTTCTGTGCTGACAGCTCGGAGCCTGGAGCCTGCCTCAGATTCTGTGTCTCCCTCCGTCTCTGCCCCTCCCCGCTCGCACTGTCTCTCTCTGTCTCTCAAAAATAAATAAATGTAAAAAAAAGAAAAATTAAAAAAAAAAAAAACCAAGGCGTCCTGGGGTTCGTGAGGAGTCGCTCAGCCATCTGGCCTCTGCTCACTGGGTTTGTTCGGGAACAAAAGGTTTGCCTTGTCTCCCTCTGTGACCTGGCCTCTTGAAGCCAGATCCCAGTCTTTGTCAAGATCAGACTTTCCCACCCAAACTTGCAAACCACCACGTGGGATCCTGGCCGGGAAGACGCCTTACATCAGAAGAGGTGGGGTCGGAAGGAGGGAGCCTGGGGGGCCCAGCCTGTCACGAGTGTGGGCAGGTTAGCGGGCAAGATGCGTGGGCCAGGCCCGTTTCGGTAACTCCCGTTTCCTAAGTACAAAGGCAGTAGACGCCGATGCCTGAAGATGTAGCGCAAGAGAGAAAGAGAAGTCTCCACGGAGAGAATTGTTCCCGACGTTGGGCCGTCTCCCCACGGTGAACAACCATGGGACGGCCCCTTCCCACTGAGACAAGCCCCTTGGCTCCCCACCCTGGGCCCCGCTGCCCTCCTGCTCAGTCCCTGGTGGCACCACCGCCCATCGGCGATAGGCAGCCTGGCTCGCCCCACCCCCACCCCCTCCCAGGACCCCTCTCACCTACCAGCCGGTCCTTAGTCTCTCCACCTGCTTCTCTGGATTCATTCCGTGGGGACTTGTTTAGGTCACGGCCCTCAAGATGATGCCAAACTTGTCAAACGTGCATCTTCAGCCCGTCCTGAGCTCCCCAGTATCTGCACTCGGGTGTCCAGGGAGCTGCCCCTGCTCACTGAGCTCGTCTGCTTCTCCATAATCTTCCTCAAGCCAGCAGTGGGTGCCGCGCGGACTGACAGCCCCGGGGCCACGTCCCCGCGTCTGGTCTCAGGCGCAGTCTACGCACCGGCCCCTCGAGGGTCAGCGGGCTAGACTCCATGCCTCCCGTGGTTGGCTGCAGAGCCCTGCCCACGTGCCCGCCATCTGCACCCAGGTCAGGCCACACCCCGGGCTCCCAACGCCCCGAGGGCTGCACCGGAGAGCTCTTGTCTCCCGTCTGGCCCAGGGCTCCGCGGCCCGCTCTCCCCACAGGGCCTCAGACTCGCTGCTCCTCTGTCTGTTTCCCCGACACTTCACCGCTGGCCCTGACTTCATTCACACGCCCTTCAGTGTCGCCTTCCAGAGAGGCCTCCTGGCACGCACAAGGGAGAGCCTCATCCCAACCGACTCTCCTGCCTTATTTTTCTCCACGGTGCTGACCGGCTGTCACCCCACTGTGTGCTGACCAGCAGTCGCCCTGCTGTGCATCTGTTTATTGGGCTGTCTCTCCACAGAAGACAGTGAGCCCAGGAAGGCAGGGCTGGTCCCCAGCACCCGGTGGGGTACCTGGTGGTGGTGCTCCTGGATGGGCAGGTGCAGGACAGGCTGCTTGCATCCTGAGACGTGCACTGTCATCCTGGGCCCTCCAGACTGCTTTCTCCAGCATGTCTCCTAGTCCTCGTCCTGCGCTTCGTTCAAACCACACTCAGCCCTGAAGCATTACGAACAAACCGACAAGTGAACTCAGGAGTCAGACAGGGGGTGATGTCCCAGCCGGGGCTGGACGGTGACGGTGGCCTGAACGAGGCCGGGGCTGTGGGAAGCTGCTTGGGGGCAGGCCCCGGGGGGACTGAGGGCAAAGGCTGAGTGCTGTCTGTGTGCTCTTTCCGTGGTGTGGCGCAGCCAAGGGCTCGTGGGGAGGCACGTGGACGTGTTTCCTCAGCTGCCTGGCCACGCAGCACAGGGCTGACAGAGGCCTGACCCTCCAGTGGTCTGAGACCAGAGGAAGAGTCGACTCTCACAGTCCTAACACGTGAGAAACCTGGGGGCCGCTCGCCCATTACTTTGCGGAGAAAGATGGGCCCTGCCTGGGGCTGAGGTGCTGGGGTCACCAGTGTGTGGAGATGACCCCAGCCTTGCTCCCTGCTTACAGAAGGTGCGTCATCCAGTGGCTGGTGAATGAACAAGGGGACCGCTATGGGTGGAGTTGTGCCTCCCCCAAATTCTTACGTTGAGGTCCTTACCCCTGGCACTTTACAATGTGACCCTATTTGACATAGGGTCCCTGCAGATACAAGCAGTTAAGATGCGAGCAGGGAGCAGGGTGGGCCCTAATGCAGCCACTGTCGTCCTTACGGGGAAGGACTCAGAGGAGGACAATATGAAGGCGGGGGAAGGCCTGGGATGGGTCCTGACTGGACGCCGTGGCCCCAGCTCGGGTCTCCACGGCCGTGAGGTGGTGTTTGTCACGGCCTCCACGGCCGACTCGTAGGCCAGGAACCCGGTCGGTGTTGGTTCCTGGGCGGGTGGACACGAACACACGGGGGGCTGTGTTCCGAGATGTGCGTGTGTGCATACGAGGTCCCCCATGATTCAAAGGCTCATCGGTTCCCCATGGACGAATACTATGGCCAACGATGCGTCGGGGCGCCCGGTGTCCTACAGCACAGACCGGACAGCACGGTCTCCTTACGGGCCCCTGGCCGGGACTCGCCTGCATACAAAGTCTGCTTCCTCTGGGTTCTTACCTGACTCACATTTTTGCCCACCCGGGAGTTTGGGTCGGACTTGGGGAGAAGGGTGGGTGGAAACCCCTGGCCCAGGACGGCTCTGGGGTCAGGAGGGGCCGTCGCAGGGCCAGCGGGCCGAGGCTTCTGCCTCCTTCTGAACCCATCAGGTCTGGGCGCGGTGAGGTGGGCAGGTGAGGTGGGCGCCGTGTCCTGTCTCTGGCTGAAACAGGAAAGGAGAAGAACCTGAACGAGTGAGGTGGGAAGCATGGGGGATGGGATGGGAACTTCCTGCACCAAAGCTTCTGAACTTCAGAAGAAACCGGCTTTGATGACGGTCGTCCTGACCCCGCCCTCTCTGCTGTAAACATTGGTTTCTAAAGCATTTACAAGGCAGCTTCCCAGGGCAAGTGGGAGAGACCGGCATGACAGAATGAGAGGCGTGGCTGTTTGCCTGTCTCACTGGGACAGGGACCCCACACCCGGTTTCTGCTGCTGGGCCTGGATCCGGACCCACATTCAAGCTGTGCCCAAGGCCTGGCCCTCCTCGTCTCTGGCCTGGCACCAGAGGGGCCATCCGTCCCTGTCCCAAGGAGCCATCGTGGTGATGGTTTCATTTTAGGAGTTAGCTGCCATCCTTCGGGCTGAGGCAGACAGACGGGTGGTGGGGTGAATGGCCCTGTCCCCAGGGAGACTGCAGGACAGGACGGGACACGGAGCTCACGCAGTCCCCGTGCACCTGTACAGCCCTCACAGGAAGTCGTCATGAACACCGGTGAAGAGAGAGTCCAGTGGCCTCCTGCTGCCCGACTGGCCCCGGGCCCCTGAAAGTTCCGGGAGATGGTCTTCCTCACCTGGTGCACGGTTGCTACTCACTTACGTTCCTTTTGCTACCTTCAAGCTTTTTGCCTTTGGAGGAAAGAAGAAAATAATAAATAAGTACTTAATTTTTTCCTTTTTGGTGAAAAACTGGGAAGCCCCGCAGTGAATTCTTTGGGCAAAGCCGGCCAGGAACGGAGTCAGGCACGTCATGGGCTTCCGAAACGGGATCACACGGCCACGCCGTGGCCACACACTGCTTCTTCCTCTTTCCCAGGGCTCCACACGTGGCGGGACCGAGCTTCGTGTCCCACCTGTTGGATTCACGATTCACGCGGGCCCGAGGTAAGCTACTATTGCCCGCCTGCTAAATTCACATCGACAATGTGCATGGTTGCCGAAGGGACAGGGAAGGGTGAGCAGGCTGTCTTTTTTGCCTCAGAGGAGGCAGGAGCCAGCACAGGCCTCTGTCCCTCCCTGTCCCTGTCCCTGTCCCTGGGCATTACCTACAGGCACACAGGGGCTAGTAGGCTGCTTTTCGCTGGAAGAGAAGAGACCCCTTAGTCGTCACAGTCCCTGGGCTGTCAGCAGTCACCCTACCTACTGGACATAAACTGCAGCCCAGACGGGGTCACCTCAAAAGGACACAGAGACCCCAGGCTGTGTGCCCTGATGCCCACTGAAGTCCAACACAGGGCTACGGGATGCCTGTGAGTGCAGACGACACTGCGTCTACACCTGCATCCACACCCGAGTGAGGACCTGAGACACTGTGACTGGATCTATTTACTCTCTGAAAGTTTTAGCCAGTTGAGCATTTTCCTATGGAAAGCGAAAAGGGTGGGGAAGCATAGTTCACAAGTTAAAAAATTCTTTAGAGTTGGGAAAAGTAAGACAGTCTGTGTTCATATTTAATCTCATATTTATCTAGGTGGTACTCCTATACGGGCCAAATAATTATCAAGTCCCTATTTTTATAATATATAAGCAAGGAGTTTTTTAACTGTAGATTGTTGTGATTTCTGTTTGGCCGCATAAGGACACAAACCCTGATTGTCCATTGTTTGTGTTGTAACTAAAGCACAGAGGTGCTGTGATGGGCCCCCGGGGCCCGTCTCCTCCCGCAGCTGTGATGGCCCCCAAGGCCTGTCTTCTCCAGTTGTGGTGGCTCAGATACTCTGGATCAACCTGACTGACTGTAAGTCCCAGACAGAGAGCTGTCTTTGGCACCAGGAAAATGCTAAGTCACAGAAACAGAGCTGCCACATGTCTGGAAAGTCCGCACGCTGAAGTCACAGGCAGGGGCCCTCCCTGCTTCGTCTGGGTGACTCAGGATGTAGAATGTCCCTCCTGGAGCAGGCCCTCGTCAGTCTCTAGTGTTGAGGAAGGGGTGCAGCACAGGAACAGGAGAGGCCTTGTTCTTCTAGCTTGGATTTTGGCTGACAGTCTGGTGGGGAATCCACCCACATGACCAATTAAAATCCTCGGTAAAAATCTGCTAGCTGTTTTCTCCAAACGCCCCTGACCTCAGGACACTTTAGGGAGGAGGTCTCACTGGGGACACCCTCTGAAAAATGTCCTCTTTGTCCTCGAGCAGGAGGGCCAGGTGGCAGGATTCTTTGTGGGGACCGGGCACATTTCCCAAAGAGAGTTTTGTGGAACCCCAGTTCTGGCACGGGTGTTCCTGGGCGGGGTGGGGGATAGGAGATGTTACTCATCCCGCCCTCAGGGGACCCATGTTGGGGAGACCCACAGGGAGAAAAGCTGTCTGACCACAGAAACGCACCCTCTTTGTTTTTTTGAGAAATAGGTAGAACGTATTGAGCACTGGTTGCTCCGAGTCCTTCGGGTGCCCCCCTCGCCTGGCGCGTCGGTCTGGGGCAGGGGCACAAGCAGAATGTGCTCCAAGGAGAGCCGCACGTGGGGAGCCTGGAGTCAGACCAGCCTCTTGAGAGGATTTTCTCCTCTTGCTTATCAGCAGCTGAGCTCCCCGGTGACGAGCGAGAGCAGCCAGGCCTCGGGGCAGAGGGTGTGGGCTGGCGGGCAGGTGGCTGGGTCCCGTTCCGGTCCAGCCCGGCTTCTGGGTGCTCACCCCCCGGACGCCTGCAGGGAGAAGCCTAGGCTGACGCCCCCCCTTGGCCGGCCGCCAACCCGTCCCCGAGCAGAGCAGCGACCGGCAGACACGGGGCCCCGGAGGAGTTCTCCCGCGTGGGCTCACGGACATCAGTGCCATCACTTCCTCTCGCTTCCCCCCTTGCTCTGAACAAAGCAATAGGAGTTTGTGGTGTAAATGTCTTCTGTGGAGTCAAACAGCCCAGCACCGTCGTGGGCAGAAACTCCTTCTCATTTATTTTCAGTTTCTCTTTCTCCTAAAAAGACAGCATGAAATTGTCTTCCAAAACTGTTTGAAAGAAATGTTAAAAATCGAAGGCTCTTTGAGAGTAAAGATAAAGTATCTCTAACTGTTGTCTCAGGTTTTACCAAATTGTTCCTCCTTGGGCTTCACTAGCCCCACCCCCCAGTGCCGTCTCTGTTTACGCGATATGCTGGAAGCCGCTTCTGTCCCCACCGCCCTAGCTGCATCCCTGCAGCTCCCTGAGCAACCGGGGCGCTGTTGGCCCCTGACCCGAGGTTGCTTCTCTTCGAAACCACATTTGTCCCGTCGTCCCGCCTGATAAGAGTGTCTTACAGACAAAAAGCATTCTGCTCTGCAGCTGCTTCTGTGTCCACGGCTCCTACAGCCACGGTCTGGGCGGAAGCCACGGCCTACTGAGGACCTTCCCCACTGCAGGCGAGGAGGCGGACGCCAGCTGCCTGCGGGCCGCCCCGAATTCCTGCAGCGCAACCCCGGCCGTGGGCCAGTCTCCCCTGCCCACGACTTCCCAGCAGACTTTATTTTTAAAGCCCCAGGAACGCGGTGCTTGGAAATCGAGGCTCGCAGTGTTGGGTTAGGAGAGGAGAGGCGGGGAGTTTTCTGAATAACGGGGTGTTTCTAAGTGCGAGCTGGACATCTGCGCCCTGTGTGGCTCGGCGTCCAGCCAGAGGGCCGGCCCTGAAGTGAGGGCAATGGGTATGCGGAGCCCTGTCAATGCTGGAAAGAGACCATGTTTTCATCTTCTCCCCTGGAGGCCCAGCAGCCACCACGTTTGCTCTGCGACCTGTGAAGACAACCCCTCTGGCAGGACACCTGGAGTCCCAGCTTGGCAGGAGTCTCCCTTCAACCAGGAAAATGCAGTGTGTGTAGGAGGCGGAGAACACAAGCCCGAGGCCACCTCCTTTCCATTCCTCCAGGAACAAACACCAACCAGCAAGCGACAGAAGCTTCCAGTGAGGAGGGGCCCTGGCCTCCCGGATCTGCAGGCCGGGGACAGAGGAGGGGCCCATGGAGGCAGGTCAGCAGGGAGGGTGCACACCCTGAAATTGCAGAAGGTGGAACACAAGAGCCGGGCAGGTCGGCCTGGGCCTGGACGCTGGTTCCTACTGGAACCAAGAAATGGCAGAAGCCTAGGAAGAGGGTAGAGGCCGGGCCGCGAGAGGCCGGCCTCCCCTCCCGGCCCTCTGCTGCTCCAGGTCTGTGCTAGCGGTGGGCGCAGCGACAGCCACGGCAGCGTGTGGGAAGGTGCCGAGCGGGCTGGCGTCACACTGCCCGGAAGCCCCTCTTCCTCACCTGCGGGACGACGGCCTGGCACAGAAAGGACATCCGGGGCCGTGCCCGGTGAGAGCACAGTCACAGCGTCTAGCAGGTGGTTGGCCCCCGGGCACCCGAGGGGCAGTGGGCGTTCCCATGCCGCTGCCCAGCGAGAATCGGGTGGGTCCGGTGCCCGGGGATGCTATGACAGCGGCCCATCCCGCTGGCCTCCCGAGCTCTTGTCCCAGTGGTGACAATTACGTGGCCACCTCCCTCCGAGGCTGACTCCAGTTCTCAGGCCCATTGATGCGTGTGGGCTGGGTGGCCATCGGTGTAGACGAAGGTGGAGGTGAAGGCCCCAGGGGCAAGCACCTGAGTGCAGGGTGTCTTGGGGGAGCAGCCCGGCCTTTGAGGGGCCGCCCGTGCCAATCCCTCATAACCGCCGCGTGACCCCGTGTGACCCTGCGTGACTCCTCACGACCCCACCTGCCCTCCCCCCACTACTCCCTAGGCTGTGAATAAAGAAACCAACCTCCTGCCCCTTGATGGGTGTCCAGTTCTGTAAAATCACTTTCCCTATATTCTTATCTCATCTAGTTTATTTATTTCACCTTTAAAACCCAAAACTGAGGTACAGAACGAGTTTTCCTCTCGGTTTGGGGTGGCTTGAGCAGGGCCTTCACTGGGTTTGCTGGCCTGCTTTCTAGTAACAAAGCCAAGTCCTCGGGAAGTGAGGATGTGGCCCAAAACCAGGACCAGGGAGCAAGTGTGGGTGTAACAGAGGGCAGTGGGGCACCTTCGTGACCACGGCCTGTGGGGGGACGTGGGGAGACGGGCTGGGACCGCTAGCCGCCCCTGACCCACCCACGGGTGCCTGTTTGCGGAACGCCCACCCTGAGCCCCTGTGCTTGGAGTGCTACAGGGGGCGGGCGGCCAGCGGGGCCTGCGGGCTGCCGTCCACAGCCATTGGTTCGGTGAAGTCACCACTTCCTGGCAGTTGGCCATGAGCTCGAGAGACCCATTCCTTCCGGGTGATGTGCTGGGGGGCCAGCCTTGGAGCTCGCAGCAAACGGGATTAATGGACGGACGGTGGTGTAAGCACAGCGTGCAGGGATTTCCGCAGCACTTCTGAGCCCAGAGCCCACCGTGCGTCTTCGTGCGGCCAGGCTGCCTCTGCCAGAGCCCGACCAGCGAGCCCCAAGGGCTCCGGGGACAGGCCTGTGGGGAGAAGGAAGACCGAGCCTGAGCTTAATGTGTCCCCTCTTCCTCCCCCACACTCACATTTCTAGAACTCTTTAAGATCCCTGGAGGGCTGCCTGATGGAGAAGGTCTTCGGGGCCAGAGTGGGGTGGCAGCTGCGGTTTTCCACCTGTGAAGGGCAGGCGAGCCAGTCACACGCGTGAGCGAGGCCGAGTGTGTGTGCACGTGTGAGTGAGACCAAGTGTGCATGTGCACGTGTGAGCGAGGATGAGTGTGTGCACGTGTGTGAACAAGGCTGAGTGTGTGTGCACACGCATGGGTGAGGCTGAGTGTGTGCACGTGTGAGCGAGGCCGAGTGTGCGTGTGCATGTGTGAGCAAGGCTGAGTGTGCGTGCATGTTAATCTGGCAAATGCTGAACTTCTCCTTGAAATGAGGACTGAATTAGTTAACCATTGCCGCTGTGACAAATTGTCACAAATTTGATGTCTCAACAACAACCACATATCTCCCACAATTCTCTAGGACAGAAATCTGACCTAGGCCTCACTGGGCTGAATCCAGCTGTCAGAGGCTGGTCTCCTCTGGAGAAGTCATCTTTGTTCCTGTGCCTTCTCCATCGTCCAGAGGCCCCTGCGTTCCCTGCCTCCCAGCCTCTGTCTTCAGAGCCAGTGACGTAGGGCTGAGTCCTCTGCCTGCTGCCCGGGGCCGCTCCAACTCAGATCAGCTGATTAGCAACCAGGATCCGTCCACTAACACAACACAGTCACGGATGCCAGAGCTGGGGCGTGACCGTCTTTGGAGAGGAGGGGTCATTACTCTGCTATTCTGCGCAGCGTGGAGTGATGCTCTCTGATACTTTTAATAGGAAGGATGAGGTAGACGGAGAATTAACACGTTCGATCCTGAAACCCAAGCACACGTGTGTGTATAAGTGCAAGTACCCTCTCGGCCTCTGGAAACTGGGCTTATCTTGTAGCACGCATGTGTGTGTGTGTGCATGAGCGAGGCTGAGTGTGTGTGCACGTGTGAGGCCAGGTGTGCGTGTGCACGTGTGAGCGAGGATGAGTGTGTGCACGTGTGTGAGCAAGGCTGAGTGTGCGTGCATGTGAGCAAGGCTGAGTGTGTGAGTGCGTGAGCCAGGCTGAGTGTGTGTGCACACGTGTGAGCGAGGCTGAGTGTGTGTGCATGCGTGTGAGCAAGGTTGAGTGTGTGCACGTGTGTGAAAAAGGAGGAGTGTGTGCACATGTGAGGCCAAGTATGCGTGTGCACGTGTGAGCGAGGCTGAGTGTGCGCGTGTGTGAGCCAGGCTGTGTGTGTGCGCATGTGTGGGTGAGGCTGAATGTGTGCACTTGTGAGAGAGGCTGAGTGTGTGCTCATGTGAGCAAGGCTGAGTGTTCATGTGCATGTGAATAAGGCTGAGTGTGCGTGCACGCGTGTGTGAGCCAGGCCGAGTGTGTGCGCATGTGAGCAAGGCTGAGTGTGCATGCGCATGTGAATAAGGCTGAGTGTGTGTGCACGTGTGAGGCCCAGTGTGCGTGTGCACATGTGAGCAAGGATGAGTGTGTGCACGCATGTGGGTGAGGCTGAGTGTGTGCATGTGTGAGCGAGGGCGAGTATGTGTGTGCATGTGTGAGCGAGGCTGAGTGTGCGTGCGTGTGAGCAAGGCTGAGTGTGCATGCACACGTGTGAGCGAGGCTGAGTGTGTGCACATGTGTGAAAAAGGAGTGTGTGCACATGTGAGTGAGTCCAAGTGTGTGTGCGCATGTGTGAGTGAGGCTGAGTGTGCGCGTGTGTGAGCCAGGATGAGTGTGTGTACATGTGAGCAAAGCTGAGTGTGCATGCACATGTGAATAAGGCTGAGTGTGTGTGCGCACGCGTGAGCGAGGCCAAGTGTGCATGTGCACGTGTGAGCGAGGCCAAGTGTGCGTGCACGTGTGTGTGAGCCAGGCTGAGTGTGTGTGCGCGTGTGTGAGCGAGGCTGAGTGTGTGCACGTGTGTGAAAAAGGAGTGTGTGAGTGAGTGAGGCTGAGTGTGCGTGCATGTGAGCAAGGCTGAATGTGCGTGTGCACGTGTGAGTGAGGCTGAGTGTGCGTGCATGTGAGCAAGGCTGAGTGTGTGCATGTGTGAGCCAGGCTGAGTGTGCGTGCATGCGTGTGAGCGAGGCCGAGTGTGCGTGTACAGGTGTGAGCGAGGCTGAGTGTGCGTGCATGTGAGGAAGGCTGAGTGTGTGTGTGTGTGAGCCAGGCTGAGTGTGTGTGCATGCGTGTGAGTGAGGCCGAGTGTGCGTGTGCACGTGTGAGCGAGGCTGAGCGTGCGCACGTGTGAGCCGGGCCGAGTGTGCGTGCACGCGTGTGTGAGCCAGGCCGAGTGTGCGTGCCCTCACCCGGAACGGACAGGGTGGGCTCAGCACCCAAGCAATAGCGCGCTCGCCGGCTGGAGTCGGGGTCTGGGCGGCACGGGCACCAGGCCTCTGCCTGCTGTGTGTTCTCATCCTTCACCACGTCAGCGCCCCGGGCTCCGTTCCGCACCCACCGGCAGCAGCTCTGACAGCGGGGATGCTGTTACAAAAATGAAAGTGTGTAAAACGAGAAGCCATCTGATGCCACCCTTTCGGTGGAGAGCAGATTTCGGCTTAAGGCAGCTGTTGCCGGACCGTTGGTGCCGCCATGTTCTGAGGCTTTGGGGGTGCCTTGCAAGTGGATATCCAGGCAGCGGAATCAATTAGTGGTCTTCAAAGCAGCCCCACGACATTTTTGTGCTGACCTGATCTTTTTGTTGGCTGGAGAGGCACATTTCATGACTCACCGTACGAGAAACGTATATAGATACCCAGTAAGTAAATGTGTGTGCGTATACATATGTGTACACAAATACATGCACGTAACACTCACAGGAGATCGTTATAATAGTTAGGGTCATAAAAGTAGACACTGAGATCAGAACTTGCAAAAATACATCTTCCCCACTGGACCAGAATTAGTCCCGGGTGAAGTGACCGGAGAAAGGGCTGCGCCCGAGGGTCAGTCCCGCTAGTTGTTTGTAGCCCAAAGGCAGGGGCGCGTCTCCGGGCAAAGGGACAGCCAGGTTCCCACTGTGTGGGTGAGACAAGGTCCTCAGCGCCTGTTTCCATCTGTGACGGGTAATGACAGCGCCTTCAAAGGGTGGTCCTGGGGGTTATGTGAAGCCATTTTATGCGTCTGAAGTACTCGTTATGGTTTCCGGTACGTAAGGGCACGGGAGTCTGAGACTATTACCAGGAGTGGCTGCTGCCACTGTTGGGGTGCGTCAGTGCACGGGGCTCTCCGGATGCGGCACTGGCGGCCTCCGCTGGGTGACTGGGCTGCAGCTCAGAGCGCTGGGGACTGTTGAAAATCCTGAACCCAGGGCCACGCCCCAGAGGACCCGCACCACGGGTCCCTGGGCACGGAGGCCGGGGTACGTGGCCGCCCCGCTAGGCAGGTGAGTGGCTGGGCACGGGGCCCGTCTCATAGTCTCGGCCTGTCACTTAGTATTGGTTAGACCATTCCTTGTACGTAGAAAGTCTCGGCAACAAGACTTCAGATTTGCTCTTCTTGCCAAATTGGTAGCCCTGCTTTTAGTCCCACGTACCCTGGCGCGTAGCGAGTCTTAGGAACACCTGCCGTGTGCGGGGTGCCCTCAGCCCGGAGCTGTGGTGACCCCAGATGCCATGGCTCAGGTTTTCTGTCTGAGGAATAGGGTAGTATTTCTACTACCCTGGCCTTTGAGAGAGTAAATGACACCTGCATGCAAAGGATATTTTTGCAAAAACAGTCCGCAGATGCAGGATGTTATTCCGGGTGACAGCACCCGTATCCTAGAGCACAGAGCGTCCACAGCCCTCGCGTCTCTCCGTGGACGACCTCCGTATTCAAACACCCTCAGGAGTCTGGCGCGAAGGGGCTTTTGCGTCACCCCAGGGCTGCCTGGTCGTGTTTCGCCGCTGGCCAGGTTTTGAGAGCGCTCTCCCTGCACAGCCCCCTCTCTGGGTCGAGCTCACACGGGTGTGTTTGGATGCCTTCTCCTCCACGGCGTTCCCCCAACCCTTGGGTAAAGCCGTGGTTGACACTGACCAGAACCCAGTGTGACTGAGTGACCCCGGGCACACTGGGCACTGTGATTTGTCAGCTTGGGGAATTAATCTGTGGAAGAATGAGCGGAGGCAGGGGTCAGGCAGTAGGAGGCCGCCCCGCTGCTTGGTCGGCTCTCCACGGGGGGCTAATGAGGCCCCCACGCCGGGCAGACTCCCTGCCCCTTCCTGACCAGCTGACGGCTGCCTGTTCTTAGGCCGCTCTGTCCCCTCGGTGCGAGGGGGACTGGAGGTACGTACGTGTCACCTCTGGGAGCAGGCCCCGGGGCGGGCACAGGGTCTTTCCAGGGCACCCCGTCTCTTCTGCCTGAACTGCCACCAGCAGGATGGTTCTGCCGGTTCAGTTTTGTTCCCGGAAAATTCTGACGGCACATAAATCCAGACGGTAAAACCATTCCCGAACGGGAGACACGCAAGTTGGATTCTTGTCATCCAGGCCCCAGGGCGATCGTGGTGGGATGGCGGGACGCACACCCGCGGGAGAACACGGTCTGAGGGCCCCCAGCTGCGGGGCTGGCGCCGAGTGAACCCGGCACCCATTCCCGTGGTGTGGCTTCCACTCCGGACGTTGGCCAAGGGCGGGGGCGCGGGCCCTGGAGGTGATTTGAAAGCCGTGCTCTTCCCGGGAGGGCCCGCGAGAGTCGTGCGTGCTGAGCCTGGAGATGCTCTCGCTTCCTGTAGGTGCTGACTCTCTGCGTGTCGACCGGTCTGCAACACGGCATCTGGATGGGACTGAGCCATGGGCTGGAGCACTGTACTGAAAGACTGCCGGGTTTCGGAGAGCCGGTGTGGGCGGTGTGGGCTGGGTGGGGGAGGGTGGCGGCGGGCGCTGTCCTGCTCCTGCTCCTGCGACAGTACTCACAGGCCGCGCGCACGACGGTGAGGCTGCGGGCGGCCAGCGCTGCTGATGCCGAGCTGTGTGCAGGGGGCAAGCGGCCTGTGGGCGGGCTTCCTGCGCCACGCCTCCGTTACACGAGAACATGTCATATATACGTTACGCATACACACGCGTGTGTAAATAGAAAAGGGTTTTCAGTTTAAAAAAAACCCCAGTTAAAGTAAATGTCAAACACGTGAGTTCTCTCGAAGCCTTTTAGGAAGCTGGTGGGTTCTGGAGACCTAAAGTCTCCAAACTCCAGTGTGATCACGACTCATCATGTGACAAATGTAAACACACACCTCTCAGCCTGAATCTGTGATTTGGTCGGTTGGACGAGAGCTGTTTCCCGGCCTACAAGTCAGCGGCACCAGCAAGAGCCAGGCCACACCCAGTGGTCCTTGATGCTGGCCTTCACACAGCAACCCTCCCTCCAGTCCGATGTTAAGATGCTTACGTGACCCTGACTGCCCTCGACGCCGTAGACGTCCTGCTCTCACCTCCCGTGCCAGGCGGTCTAGTCTGGCCAGGGAGCCTCACCCCTTCTGCAAGCCCTGGTGGCCAGACCTCCACTACCACCGCTGGCCCCATTTACTGCTGCCAAAATTAGGGTATTCGGTTCTAAGTCTGTTTATGACTGTTGTTACTGTGATTATGTAATTTATTTAAGTGGCATGCAAATCAGTAAAGTCTGAAAAAAGAAAGATGTCTTTATGAAGATTGAGTTGAATGTTTTGGGAAGATTTGATGAAGTCAAGTTGCTAAAAACATTGCTTCTACATTTGCAGTGGGTAAGACAACTGTCAAAAGATTGAGGGTGAAAATATAGACGCTTCATCTTTGACTTCCAATCCTTGCTTAATTTTAAAGAAAGATAAACTGGGAATTTGTGGGTGAGGCAAGAGAGATGCCAGAAACACTCCCCTGTGGACCCACACCTAGGGAAAAGCCCTTATCAACTTGAAGGGTGGGCGAAGCTTTGGCTCCGTGGCTTAGGCACACATGTGACAGTCACATCGGACTCCCTGTTTCACTCCCCCCCCACTCCCAGGCCCCGCTGTACAGCATGAAGGGCCTCCGTGCAGCTGGGTGGGCCAACTTCATTCTCATTTTCCATGTGCTTTCTCACAGCCGCGTTGGGATCTGTGTCAGCTGTGTTCCTCTCTTTCTTGCTCTTTGGTGCAGCTGTCACCAGGCATGACGATGGGACATGTAATCATGACAGGACAGTGTTCCCGTCACGATACAACATTACCTCCATGTTGTAGTGTGGCCATGATACCATAACGTGATACAGGGCTTCCGTCATGATACAGTTCCCATCAGGATACACTGTTGCCATCACATTACAGAGTTCCCGTCATGGGACAGTATTATCCCTGATCATTTCCTTTTTCTTTTTTTAAATGTTTACTTATTTATTTTGAGAGAGAGAGCCAGCGAGCGAGCACACGGGAGTGGGGGAGAGGGGCAGAGGGAGGGAGAGAATCTCAAGCAGTCTCCATGCCCAGCACAGAAACCCGGCAGGGGCTCGACCCCATGACCCCTGGACCACGACCCGAGCCAAAACCAAGAGTTGGACGCTCAACTGACTGAGCCGCCCAGGCAGCCCAACTGGCCGTTTTCTGCAGCTGGTCACTGAGAGCAAGACTTTCTCCTTCACTGAAGATTCGTGTAGAGTCAGAAGACATGGTCTCTGAGACCTCAGTCAGTGGAGATAGTATGTAGGTGATACCTGAGTTCCAGGTCGGTGTAGACCATCGGACGGGGTTAGCTGCATGTGCTGACATCACCCACTGTGCAGGGCCTGTCTGGGCCCTCATCCTGCAGCCCCTGGTCCCCTTGCTGAAGGACTAGCTCCAGGGTGGCTTGCTTGGTTTTATGCCTTTAGGGAAAGGTAAAGTCGGGAAGGGTGGAAAACACGGGCATCCTGCCCTTTGCCCTGCGGGTGCTGTCCCCTCGTCCCGTCACGGTGGCCTCTTCTGTGAGGGTCGTAGCTCGGCATAGGCCATGGCCCTGGACCATCACTGTGTTTGGGAGGGGAACACAGTTAGGTGCCAGGAGATGGGGATCTGGGCGGCTTTTGGTTGGACGATGGAAGCAGTGTGTCCTGTGTGACCGGCACCTGGCAGCAGCCTGCTGGGGACGCTCACCTCAAAACGGCGGAACTGATGGAGGCCACGCACCGGCCGGAGGGGACGCTGGCGACAGTTACGGCTCTGGTGCCCGCGGTAGCCCCCACTTCACGTCTGCGCGGGCGGGGGGCGGTGATGGACGCCCGCTGCTCCCTAACGAAGGTTGCGCATCACTTTCCGTTCCGAGCCAACGAGGTCTGGAAAACAAATGACTCAAGCCTGATGATCAATCATCCATTTAATCAATCGAGAGCGCGCGCTAACGAAGGAGGCCAGGCGGGGGGCGGGGGGCACTTCCACAGGCCTCGGACGCTGCGCGTCCAATTAAAGAGCAGGTGAGGAGCAGGGCAGGTGCACCGGGGACGGTGTCCCAGGGCCGCAGGGTCCGTTTGTTGTTCTGAGGGAGAGGACGTCCAGACTGTGGTGTTGCTGATGTCAGGAACTTGGTTGGAGCAGGGTTCGAGGGAAGGCTGCCGGCAGGTTACGCTCCAGCAACGCCTCGTGCCTGCAAGGTTTCTGAAGGCCGTTCCCCATGTGTTTTTTCCCGGTTGTTCTCTTTTCAGGCTTTTCTGGGTGTCCGCTCAGGTGAGGCGATGTGAAACAGGCTTGGGGAATCACATCCTTCCTGCTTTTGTTTCTGAGTCTTGGAGAATGAGCTGAGTTTAATGTTGAAAATAATCTTCGACTTTCAAAATCAAAGACGATTCTTCTGCAAACATTTGTCTGCAAACTCTGAGGAGAGTCCTGGTGCGAAGCCCGAGACCGCGCTCTCTCTGCGCTTATAGCCAGCTGACCTCGAGTGTGGCCCTGACCGCGACCACGCCCACCTGCAGACTCGGGCACAGCACCCGTGTTCTCAGAGGCTTCATCTGGAGGCCTGTATGATATAACACATGTTAGTGTGCTTTGTGAGTCTAAATTTGGACACAAATGTGGGTTATTACTATTATTGATCATTAGTCTTTTTTACATTTGATACGATGTAAATAAAAAAACAATTTTCTAAGAAAAAAGTACTTTTTATAGACTCTGAGCTATTTCTCTCTTAAATTCAGTTGGTGAAACCTAATTCTTTTCTAATGCATCTCCTTCCTCTGTGGGGGCCCTACGCTGCTGCCTCGGGGGGTTGGAGGCTCCAGAGGAGAACTTGCATTCACTTCATGCCTTTTCCAGCTTTCAGGGACACCCACAGCCTTTGGCTTGCGGTTCTGTCCCCTGTCCTCACAGCTGGCCACGGCAGATCGAGTCCTTCTCACACATGCCACTCTGACCTCCTCTCCTGCCCGTCTTCTGCCTTTAAGGACCTTATCCCATTGGGCCTACCTGTGAAAGCCAGCACACTCTTTCCATCTCAGAGTCAGCTGACTCCCAGCCTGAATTCCCCTTGCCAGGTACTGGGGATCGGGATGTGGATGCCTAGGGGTGTTAACCTGCCAGCCTCAAAGAAGGGCTCGAGTTGCCCCCTGTGGTCCTCAGCAGGCCGTGTGGGGCCTGGGTTTCTGGAACATCTGTGCTTTGGCTATAATTAGCATTACGCACTCACCCGGGGCACCGGACAAGTGTCCAGACTCTGCGTGCCAGGATGTGGAACATCTGGGAAGCTGGATGAGCCCGCATGGGGCATCCAGGGTCACAGTCACCCAGCTCTGCCACCCGGTAGAGCTTTGGTTTGGTTTGGGCCTCAGTGCTTCTGCAGTTTGCAAACCCCTGCCTGACCAGGGGAGCCCATGGGATGCACAGTCAGACCCGCTATACTCCAGGGAGCTCATCTTATGGGGGTGGGGGCGTGTCTGTCAACGTGGCAGGTGACCCAGTGTGGAGAAAGGTGCTCGCATGGAGTCCGGGACGGGGGGACACAGTGTGGCGGGGTGAGATGCGGAGGCTCTGGTAGCAGAAGCCGGGAGAAAATGTATTTGACAACTTCCCATCAGAGCAGACCCCGGATGTGACCCTGGGCTAGGCTCTGGTGAGGGGTTATTTCTGTGGTTTGGGACCCTTGGGAGATGCGGAGGTCCAGCCCCGGGGGTCGGTGGGACAGGACAGTGGGGGCACCGGTAAAGGCCCAGGGAAGGGGCGATTTAATCATTGCCATCAAAGTATCTCATTTGCTAATAACATGTCAGCAACGCTGGCGAGAACTGAGAGACGCCGGCGAGAAGAGGCCACTCTGAGCGGGGCCTCACAGGTGGACTCGGTGGGGTCCAGGAGATGGCGTCCCACGGAGGGAAGGGCGAGACTGAGGCCGAGCAGGAGCGTGAGCGTGCCACGGCGGGCGGGGGCGCTTCCCCACCCCGACCTGGGTCGGGACAGGCCTCACAGTCCAGCGGCTTTCAAGCTTCCGGAGCTCGTTGGAGATATGCGTCCAAGCACCACGCGTGCTGTGGGCGACAGAAGGAGGCCTCCGCGGATTCCCACGCACCGGTCCCGGGCCCGTGCCCCTGACGCAGCCCAAGGGCCTCTGGGGGTAATTCAATCGAGGCCCCTGACACAGGGAGCTTATCCCGGATGTTCCAGGTGGTCCTGAATGCAAGTCAGGAGGGCCTTCACGAGCGCAAGAGGGAGGCACAGTCTGAGAGAAAGCACGGGTGACAACCGCGGAGGCAGCTGGACCGATGCTCTTTGAGGGTGAAGGGAGCGCCCACAAGCCGGGGGCGCCACGGCCTCGGAGGCTGGAGGACGCTCCCGCAGAGCCTCCCCGAGGCAGCAGCCCCGCCGGCAGCTTAACCGGTAGCCGTGAGACGCTTTGAGACTGGTGACCTCTGGAGCCGTACGGTGGGCCGTGGTGCCTGTGTGAAGCCACGGAACGTGATCCTTTGTTATGTCAGCAGCAGGAGCTAATCCACGTACAGATTCGGATTCAGTAGCCGTGGAGGTGGGTCTCGCATCTGTGGCGTTTACACGTTTCCTGGGCGATTCTGATTCACACCAAAGTCTGAGAGCAAGTGCCGTATAAACCAGAAGCTGGACAAAGTCAGCAGTGGCTGTGGGGCGGGGGAGGGGGGGGGGCTGTGAGGATCAGGGGGCAGGGGCCCCGTGCTGGCAACGGTGGGCACTGGAGGGACGCAGGGGACAATTAGGATGTTTGAAATGGCTTAGAAGAGAGATTATAAGGGCCCTAACTCATTTTTAATTTGAAAAATTAAGTCAAATTACTGACCTCCTTGATCCTTTTCACGTATGAACTGACCGGTTGCATGAACAGAATTTGATTTTAATCAGAAATGACCACCTGATTCGGCCAAAAATGACTAAACCCTGTCTCTGAAGGGTCAAGGTGGCATAAAGTAGGTCGTGAGGCACAACTCACAGTGCCCCGGTTCCCTCCTACGTATTTGGCATCTCCCAGCTTCGATCTTGTCTTCCACAGCCTAAATCCTGCCTCTCTTGTTCCAGAATCATTCCAGCCCTCCTCGGTCCCAAGTGTGACGCCCGTGTGTCAGGGATTCTTACAGCTCAGAGTGGCCCTAAGCTGTCACACTCCACGTTAGGTCCCGTTGTGTCACTCAGCCCTTCACTGACTCCACCACTGATGGACTCTGGACAGGATCTTAGCAAGGGGAGCCTCCCCCCTTCTCCTGGAGGCCAGTGGGGGTGGGGGTCTCCCTCCTTCTCCTGGAGGCCAGTGGGGGTGGGGGTCTCCCTCCTGCTCCTGGAGGCCAGTGGAGGTGGGGGAACGTTTCTCCTCTTTCTGGAGAACAGTGGGGGTGGGGTCTCCCTCCTTCTCCTGGAGAACAGTGTGAGGGGAGCTCTGTTTCCTTCTGCCATCCACCAGCAGTCAGAGCTGCTTTCAGAAAGGAACACGAGGTCAGCAAGGCTTGTGCATTGCTTTAAAAGAACTTCGCTCCCCCACGAGACCAAGAAGGGTTCTTCCTGAAAGTGCAGTAGAGAAACAGTACTTTCCCATGGCCTGGAAGGGGCCACAGGGACACATGGAGTTTGGGGTCTCAGAGAGAACCCCGGACCCGATCCTTCTAGGGGGTTCTGTGGGGCCAGGGGTTCCGAAGCAGTATCTCTCCCCGGCAAGGCCTCTGAAAACGCTCAGTCCCTCTTATGAGAGAGAGTTTACTCACTGTCGTTGGTTTCATGTACTGGGTTCCAGAGTATGATTTTGAACGATAAAGATCTCTGTGACCAAAACAACTTTAATTTGCAAGAGTGGACTTGACCCTAAGAGGCTCAATGGCTTCCCGAAGCCACACGTGCAGTTTAAGGGACCAGGACCTCTGCCGTTTCCGGGGCTCGAGTTCCGGTGTGTGCCAGGCCCCCTGCTCAGTGCCGGGAGGGGAAGTTCCTGCCCAGGGGCTTGGCCCGGCCTGGGGCTGAGACAGGGGCTCTCGGGATATCCTAAAAGTCGTCAGAATAGGTCCATTTTCTCCTCTCTCTCAGGACGATGGAAGCCAAGAATGCCTTGCTTCCCTTTGTGGGGTCCTGGCTTGGCATGAAACTTGATGGGACCCCAGAAGGATCTGCGAGCAGGGGTGGAAGAAGGAGGGGTGAGACTGTCGTGAGCAGCCCCCATCCAGCAGCCCCATCCAGCAGCCCCCGTCAGCGTGAGCAGGGTGTGCTAGCATCCAGCACGCCGTGGGGTCAGGCACCAGCCCTTAAGGAGTCTGCAAAAGATCACCAGCCTCCTTCCCGGCCTGGCTTACTAGCAAGGCCCTGCCCAGGAAGTGTGGGTGTCTCAGACCTGGAGGGGTGCAGACAGGTGTGTGTGATTTCTAACGTACACACCGCGGAGCACGGGCCAGCGGCTGTGAGACACAGGCAGGGGGAGGGCGGGCCTGGGGACAGGGTCACGGAGAGCGGTGGCTCGACAGGGCCCTCGGAGCACGAGCAGACAGGACAAAGTCCAGACTGGCCATGGTGTGTCCCTCGCAGCCAGCACCCCCGCAGGGACACGGGGTTGCAGAATCAAAAAGGAAAATCAGTGGGATCCCAAGTGAGTAGAGGTGGGAGCCTCCCACTGGGACCCCCTCTGACGGGGGTGGGGATGCAGGAGGAGGTTCTGGGCAGGTGGCAAGGACACTCAGCGTGCCTGTGGACGTGGGCCAGCCCCTGAGCTGCGTCACAGCGCTGAGGACGCGCCCGGGCGCCTCTGGTGAGGACGAGGAGGCTGTGGCCCCCAGGGGCTAGCCTGGCATTCCGGGCCTCACACCTGCACAGTGACTACCAGCTGTCTCCTCTCTGGGTTGGACGCCGGCTGGGAAAGGGAACGCCAGCAAAGACAGGGGTGCTTGTGGGGGTCACCGGGGGCCCCTTTCTGCAGAGATAGCCCGGAGTGGTCTTTGTGTGGTGCTCCTGCTGGGGGGCGGTCCTGGTGTCTGGTGAAAATAGTCTCAGAGGCCTGACTTCCTGGGAATGGTATTTCTTTCCAGAACCTGAGCCTCACATGAAAACCTCATGGCTAGCTTCCCTCACCCCTGCAGCCCCCACGGGTACAAATACGGAGGACCGAGGGGCGTCGTTGGGACAAGGTCACGTGGGGCTCCTCAGGTACAGAAGTCCTTCCTTCTGAAGTTCTGTGGCTGTGGGCTGGCGGCCAGGCCTCTGGGAGCCTGCCGAGCAGATCTGCTGACTCATCCTGGATAATTAGGACATGGAGTGTGTCGGATCCGTGCCACTGGACCGAGGCCCCTTGCTTTCTTAATGGTGAAGCCGCTCACAGAGAAGACACAACAGATCAAGTCGCAGTGCCTGGCTCCTGCCAGGCTAGCGGGGCCCAGTCCTCTGAGGCAGGAGGGAGCCTGAGTGGGGCTGGGAGGGACGGGGACGGCCTCGCTCCCCATACCCAGGCACAACATGGGGGCCAGGGGCCAGTTTGGAGGCTAAACCACACCAAGTTTGACCCTGCAGAAGTGACTCCTCTCTTCGTGTGGCTTGGCCTGCGCACCTGGCCCCTCCACTAAGCTGTTTTGACTGATGGGTGACAGCAGGGGAATTACTTGCACCCTGGCCAGCCTCGTCCCCAGCTTCTGATCCTTTAAACCAGGAGCCTGTGAACACCTGCCGGGCTGAGGTTGTCTGAACACTGTCAGGTGGGCTGACTGTCCTCGGGAGGGAGGATATAGGACCGACCCAGGAAGGAAGACTGTGCCCCTGGAAGGGGGACTGTGTCCAGGGAAGGAGAACTTTGTCCTGGGGAGGGAGGACTGTGCCCCTGGAAGGAGGACGGTGTCCAGGGAAGGAGGATTGTGTCCTGGGGAAGGAGGACTGTGTCCAGGGAAGGAGGACTATGTCCTGGGGAAGGAGGACGGTGTCCAGGGAAGGAGGATTGTGTCCTGGGGAAGGAGGACTGTGTCCTGGGGAAGGAGGGCTCTGTCCTGGGGAAGGAGGACTGTGTCCTGGGGAAGGAGGACTGTGCCCCAATAAGGATGATTGTGTCCTGGGGAGGGAGGACTGTGTCCAGGGAAGGAGGACTGTGTCCAGGGAAGGAGGACTGTGTCCTGGGGAAGGAGGACTGTGTCCTGGGGAAGGAGGACTGTGTCCAGGGAAGGAGGACTGTGTCCGGGGAAGGAGGACTGTGCCCCTGGAAGGAGGACTGTGTCCAGGGGAAGGAGGACTGTGTCCAGGGAAGGAGGATTGTGTCCTGGGGAAGGAGGACTGTGTCCGGGGAAGGAGGACTGTGCCCCTGGAAGGAGGACTATGTCCTGGGGAAGGAGGACTGTGTCCAGGGAAGGAGGATTGTGTCCTGGGGAAGGAGGACTGTGTCCTGGGGAAGGAGGACTCTGTCTTGGGGAAGGAGGACTGTGTCCAGGGAAGGAGGACTGTGTCCTGGGGAAGGAGGACTGTGTCCAGGGGAAGGAGGACTGTGTCCAGGGAAGGAGGATTGTGTCCTGGGGAAGGAGGACTGTGTCCGGGGAAGGAGGACTGTGCCCCTGGAAGGAGGACTATGTCCTGGGGAAGGAGGACTGTGTCCAGGGAAGGAGGATTGTGTCCTGGGGAAGGAGGACTGTGTCCTGGGGAAGGAGGACTCTGTCTTGGGGAAGGAGGACTGTGTCCAGGGAAGGAGGACTGTGTCCTGGGGAAGGAGGACTGTGTCCTGGGGAAGGAGGGCTCTGTCCTGGGGAAGGAGGACTGTGTCCAGGGGAAGGAGGACTGTGTCCAGGGAAGGAGGACTGTGTCCTGGGGAGGGAGGACTGTGCCCCTGGAAGGAGGATGGTGTCCCGAGAAGGAGGACTATCTGATGCTCCTATGGGGGTGACAGACAGTGGCTCCAAGAGCCGTCAGATCACTGTGGGTGCCAGTTCGATGCAGGGGCTCCTCCCATCCCCAGACGGTCGGTGTGGTCTTGGAGGGGAAAGCTAGTTGGTAAAGAGGAGGGGGTGGGAAATACTGACAGCATTCTGGCCTGGCGGCCAGACCTCCTGCTTCTGGGGAACCAAGAGCTCACTCTGCTTCCCCACGTGACCTGCGAACTGGTGGGGGTAGTGCCCCCAGTGGCAGCATGGCTCTTCCTGTTAGGGACGCCCCTTCCCCACACTCTGATGCTTTTCCAAGTTCCCTTGCCAAGTTGCCTGAGGTTTGGCCCCAACATCGGCCAGACTGAACCTGAGTCCATCCCAGCCAACAGACGACAGGCGGGGAGTGAGCAACCTGGGCCCCAAAACCTGGTGACAACAGGCATTCGATCCCTATCAAGTACTTTCCAAAGGAAGTCTCTGGTCCTGAGCTCCTCCCCCGGCCTTCCCACTCTCTCCAGTTCCCTCGCTTCGGCCGGCCTAAGTCGTCACGTCCCTTTGTGCTTTGCACAGTTCACTCTATGCAAATTACATCTCGATTAAAAATATGGAGATGAAAACATTTTCGAGGCCCGGGGAGAGGCGATAGTTGGCCCCTCACTACCCACACCCGTCAGTCCCGAGCTGGCCGGGGGCTCGCGGCGGACGAGCAGGTGGGCCCGCACGACTGGCAGTGGAGACGCTGGTCAAGGCTGCCCGTCGGGCCTCTGCGGGGGTCTCTGTCCCTGCAGGGGCTGCGTACTCACGCTGACCCAAATGTCCACCACTTGTGCCCGCAGGCAAACAGGTCCTAGGAGGCTGTGGACGGGAGGAGGCTGTGGGGCAGGAGGCCCACGGCTGAGGGACAGCGAGCCGCCTGCAGAGGCTGAGCCCTCGTGTTGGGCATGACGGGGATGACCTTGGTCAGCACTCCTCCCGTCGCTGAGCCAGGCTGCACGTGGGGACACTAGGGCCGCCGCTGCCCGACAGCCATGCCGGTGTCCCTGCTGTGAATGTGCGCCAACTCCCGCTGCCCCGGACGCCTGCCCTTACAGGGTAGACGAAGGGTGTCCGGATGTGCACACAGCAACTTGTGGGGCACCCTAGCTTTTTAAAAGGTTCTCATCAAAGTCGTTCAGCCGAGAGAACGAAGCCCCCGCTTCTCAGCTAGACCACGAGGAGACCCAGGCTGCCATGCAGAGCGGGGAGAAGAGCTGACTTTTGTTCTGGCTCAGCTGAGCCTGAGCCGAGCCCAGGCCAAGGGCAGGACGCCCGTGGCTGACCCGAGGCTGGTTCGGGGGAAAGTGCCCACCCACATCCTCGTCTCTGCCCCGGCGACAAGAAGCCACAGAAACGAAAATAAACACAGCCCCCAGGAATTCTTCTAGATGCCTCCTGTGCCCATCCCCCCAGGATCGCCGAACACTCAGTTGCAGCCGGGAAGTGCCCAGAGCTGTGAGTGCACACAGTGTGTCCCTTCTCTGCACCCACAGCCTCCACACTCTGGGAACCGCAGTCACCAGCGTGACCAGCGTTGTTTTTCTCCTGGCTCCCCAAGAATCCCGCACATTTTAATCCTTCAGGAGGCCATTAGGCAACTCGCTCCCCAGGGCAAGCCTGGATTATACAGCCGTGATTTCCCGCCACTCACGGCCCGCTCCTGAATTAGCCAGGAAGTGGCATTGCCTTAGGGGAATTCATCACTCATAATTTATTTTAGAAAAATATACAAACATTTTCTTCTTTAAAGAAATAAACTTCCAGGGTTCTTCTAATGTCAACAATTTGGGCCCTGTCAGAGGTACATTTTGTTGAAAGTCTGGCGATTAAAGGGTGAGGCGTGGGAGGAGGCGGGGGCCCCGCAGGCGCCCCGGATGGAGCCGCGGGGTGCAAGTTGGTGCTGCCCGGGGGTTGGCGTCTTTCTGCCTTGCCTTTTCCCCCGTGTGCGCGCCCCTCCACAAAGTGCCCAAGCAGTGGCAGTAGAACCCAGGGACCGTCGCGCACACACAGGGCACCTGCCGGTATGTCGTGGTGCCCTGTCACCGCGTCTCCAGGGGAGGGGCTTCTGGAGGTGGGCGCTAAGTCACCAAGCCTCTCCTCCCAGCAAGGGACAGCATGTTGTCCCTGTTCCACCCAGAGGGCCCACCACAGCCAGGTTGTGGGCTGGCCTCGGGGACCGTGTGGGTGATGTCACGGAACATTCTGGAGTTCTGTGGTGTATTATTGCAGTCTCCTCCTCATGCAACAGCTGTGTACCCGCACCACTCCCCCTTGCTTCAGCCCCGTGGCCACGACAGACACGGAGCACTCCTTGCCGGAAGCCACTGGCTCAGGGTGGGTGTGCTTCTGCAGGCATTGGAAAGGAAAGTGTGGGACCACGGTCACCTCGTGCTCCTGGGAGAAGAATGGCGTCCTGTGTGACACCCCAGCCGGACCCCCTGCGTCTTCACAGCGGTGTTGGCCCCTTTGCTTGATTTTAAGCGAAAGGCAGGTTTTGAAGCGTATGCAACGATCGCCTGCACTCAATTTGGGGTCGCTCCAGTGTTGGGGGGGAGACGGCCCTTCACACTCTGCCCTGAGAGCGCTCACCTGGGCGCTTGCCTGTGCTTCTCCGTCCCGCACCTTCTGCTAACTGCGCGGACCAC
The DNA here is from genome assembly GCF_016509475.1 of Prionailurus bengalensis. Lineage (NCBI taxonomy): Eukaryota > Metazoa > Chordata > Mammalia > Carnivora > Felidae > Prionailurus > Prionailurus bengalensis. The sequence continues at coordinate 151,945,320 of NC_057349.1, read as the reverse complement.
ATGGGACCCGCAGGCAGGGACACGTGAACTCATTTTGTTTTCCCTACGGATCTTTCGGAACCGTGGACAGACCGTGCCCACGAGGGGAGCAGCCGTTGGGGGGGCCTGAGGGAATGTTCTGTCTCGTGGGACAGATGGGTAAGCCAGCCTTGCCTCCCTCCACACCAGCCCCCCAATGGCACCTCTGACCACACCTTGGCCGCATCCTGATACTGAGAAGAAGATGTTAACATTAAAAAAAAACAAACAGGTATTTTGACTGCACGAGTTCTTATATTCAGGTACTTGGGAACATCCGTGCAGGCAATTAAAAAAAGATCTTGGCCCCTAAATTGATTATGAATTTACAGGAAAGACTTCAGCCTGGTAGGGGCCTGGGGTCATCTGTATTAGTGGCAGGGCCTGGGAAGGAGGCCGGGCCAGAAGAAGGTGGAAGGAGGAGGTGGGGGTGCGAGGTACTGAGGATGTGGAGAGGCGAAAACGTCTGGAGGCAGGCGAGCAGAGTCATGGGGCCGACCGTTGGCAGAGGGGAGAGAGGCCCCAACACGCGCGGTAGGGCCCGGGGACAAGAAGAGCGAGAATGCGGAGGGTGCGCTCCCCGTGCTGCGTGGAAAGACTCGTACCCAGAGCAGCTGTGCTGGTGGAGGGGCCGACGTGATGTCAGGCAGACACCCACGGGAGGATGCAGGTTCCCAAGCAGCAGTGACGGCGGGGGCACAGGGAGGACAGCCTCCAGGACCGTGGTACTGGGGCGTGGACGCTGAGGAGTGTGCCTCGGGCAATGCTGAGGGGTAGATGGAAGCCAGAACGGTCGTCCCCGGAACCAGAACTTTCTCTGTGGCCACACCTGGGGCTTGAACCCAGAGGCACAGGAGGGTGCCTGGCGTGGGCCTCAGTAGCGCCCGTGGGTGGTGGACATCCACGCTACGCCTCTCTCTGGTCTACGCTGCTGGCTGGCGGGACCCACTCCCAACTGAGGCCTCCCCTGCTGGTGTCACCAGACCTCGCAGGCCAGGGGGAGCCCACCTTCCTAGGGCCTCTCTGTAAAGAGGACAGGCAAGGACCCTCACGGCCTGGGCGGGGCAGAGGTGACCTCACGGGGCCGGTGGGCAGTGACAGCCCAGGTCCGCCCCGCCCCTCAGGGAGGCCCGTGGTCCTCTGACTGGTACTTCTGTGGGGTTCCCTTCCTTCTCCTTGCTTCCCAAGTGGGGCATCTGGTTTCTGGGAACTGCTGACGAGTGCTGACTGTTTGCTGTCGTTGCCTTGTTAGAGAAGAGTGTGCCCACCCCACGGTTCCAGTGCACTCACCGGGGCTCACGACTGACATTCTGGAAAGCGCCACTGCCCCATGTGCCGCCCCTGCAGTGGGGATTTGGGAAAGAAGTAGGAGTTTGCCTAGCAGTAAGAGGCTCCTGGGTACGCGTGCCTCCCACGCTGGCCCCGCGGGTGACTTCGGTCCCTAAACGGGGCAGAAGGCGGGCTTCCCTGGCCCCGCGAAGGCCTCCTTCTGGGGCCAGACTGGGCAGGCTGATCAGACCACTGAGAGACAAGGGGAGAAAAGATGGGGGCTGGTAAAAAAGAAACAACAGTGGCCCCTGCCCTTTCCTCAGGGTTCTCGTGGGTATTCATCAGTGGTATCGGAGTAACTGCAGAGACGTGGATGAAAAATGGACCGTGTCAGGGATGCAGGAAAAATGGGTGCTAAGAAAAACAACTTAAATGAACAACAACTATGGTAACGACAGTAAGGGTACTCACGGACATCTTTGTTTCCTAACGAAAGAGGTTAAGGAAGGGCAGGACAAAAAGAGAATTCTAAATGCCCTCCACCTTCCCTCCCCCTCCATCCCTTCTCTTCCGTCCAATAAGAACCAGCTGGACACTGCGGGATGCTCTTTGGCAGCGTTATTCCTCAGACTGTGGAACTGCCATCAGCTGAAGGGGAAGGGTGGGAGAGGGTGGCAGTTTGGGAAAAGGGAAGGTAGCTAACAGGAGGAGAAAGTAGGGACAGGAGAAGGTGCGGGCAGGAGGGGAAGGTGGGGAGACAGTGAGGGAGACACAATCCGAAGCAGGCTCCAGGCCCTGAGCTGTCAGCACAGAGCCCGACGCGGGGCTCGAACTCGTGGACCATGAGATCATGACCTGAGCCGAAGTTGGACACTTAACTGACTGAGCCACCCCGGCTCCCCTAAATAGTGTACTCTTATCCACATTTCTTATAATTCTTTAGTGTTTTTGTTTCCCTGGGACTAATGACTAAGGCACAATTTTATTTCCTGTGATGTCTCTGCACTGGGCAAGTAATTCTGCAAATCTGTCGAGGTCTGGCGATAACTCTCACGCAAAGCAAACACACATCACCTGCTGGTGGCCACTCTCCTGGCCCAGAGCTCTGAGCTGGGGCTGCTGTAGCCTGAGCGAGCATTGCTTTTCCCGGGTCCATGACCGTCCCCTTCGGGACCTGTTTCTCCACAGCCCTCCCCTCCACTCGTGCACAAGGAACAGTATTTTGAGCCCTTGCATGTGAAGTGTCTTCATTTCAGACTCGTACGTCACTGGCCAGACATCATTGCTTGATATGACATTCTTGGTGAAAGTAATTTTTTACACAACTTTTAGGTATTGTTTTGTACATCTAGTATTGCTGTTGATAAGGCCAATGCCATTTAAAAAAAGTAAATTTTACTTTGGAATAATTTTAGGTTCATAGAAATGTTGCAAAGATGGTAAGCTTCCTACACCCTCAGCCAGGTTCCTTCCTCAGGGCACCTGTGTGTTACCATTAACCGCACTCGTGACTTTGTTTGAGTTCCACTTGTTTCCCTCACATCCCAACTCTGCTCCTGGATCCCATCCAGGGACCCACCACATGGCACTGAGAGGTCCTCCCGTCCTCTCAGGCTCCTCTTGGCTGTGGCTCTTTGTCCGTCTTTCCTTGGTTTTGTTTTTTATGACCTTGACAATTTTGAGGGTACTGGTCAGGGATCTTGTAGAATGTTCCTAAATTTATGTTTGAGGTTTTTCTCGTGGTTGGACCGGGGTCAAGACATGAAGGTAAGACGACCAGGAGGTGCCCTTTGCATCATGTGCCACGAACACAAGTCACATGGTCGGGCTGCCCCGGTCGCCTGGCCTTAGTCCTTAGGACCAATGCCACCTACATTTCAGATGGCACTAGCCACTTTTTATCTTCTCTGGAAATTTTAATTTTGATTCCTAGTCTTCTGAACGTTTACTATGATAACTGGCTTTGCCAAACTCCCGTGTAACATTTAAGATTGTTTTTCTTCTAGGGGTGCCTGGGTGGCTCAGTCGTTTGAACGTCCAACTTCAGCTCTGGTCAGGAGCTCATAGTTCGTGGGTTGGAGCCCCACAACCAGCTCACTGCTCTGGATCCTCTGTCCCCCCCCGCCCCCCGCCACCTGCCCCTTTCAAAATGGGCAAGTACTGGGGCACCTGGGTGACTCAGCTAAGCGTCCGACTTCACAGCTCATGAATTCAAGCCCCACGTCGGGCTCTGTGCTGACAGCTGGGAGCCTGGAGCCTGCTTCGGATTCTGTGCCTCCCTCTCTCTCTGCCCCTCTCCCTCACACTCTCTCTCTCTCTCAAAAATAAGTAAACCTTAAAAAATTAAAAATAAATAAAATGGGGAACTACTGTCCATTCTTTCAAAAATAAATTTTAAAAAACTTATAATGAAATTAAATTGAGCTAAATTTTACATGAACAGAGTAAAACACACACATACACACACACATATATAAAGATTTTTTTCTTTTAAAGATCATTATTATAGCACTACAGTGAACACCTCCGTACACAGCCTTTGTCCTCAGGAGGGTCCTTGCCTCAGATGAAGCATCCAGAGTGGAAGCTGGTACCCTCCATCCAATGCTGGAGTGACATCTGTGAACCCCAATCCTGGGGCTGGAGAGAGGGCAGGTCAGGGACTGGCAGTGGGCAGGGGACTAAGAAGGTCTGGGGATGGATGAGGGCACAGGGTCTGCAGAAGGGGCACACAGGTCTACTCTCTAGCTGGCGGTCCGGGGCCAACAGGCGCTCTCCGTGTGCACGGGGAATGTGGGGGACAAGATCACCATTTTGCCTCTTCTGATGGCAGGATGGGAAGGTGGTAAAGTGAGCCAGCTTTGCAGCGGGACCCACGGGGGTGACAGAAAGCACGGATAATTACGCACGGGCCTCAGCCCACTGTCCACTCAGATGCGCATGATTGTGGTTTCTCAGAGCCGGGCCAGAGGCCCGGGGAGGCCCGTTCCCTCTCTCCCTCTCCCAGAGGCCAGCAGAGGCATGCCTGTATCCCGGAGGCGCTGGAATGTTGTCCGAAGAGAGATTTATCTGTGCAAAGAAGCCGGTGTGACCTTTGGCTCAGGGGCCACGTCTGGTGGAAACGTAGGAAGACAGGGCCACGGGGAGCCCTGGCCTCAGCCCTCAGGACACCTCTCGTGGGGAACACATGTCTGAGGCTGGCTTGCCGTGTCCTCCGCCCCCGTTTCATCGTGAGCGGGCTTTCTGGGTCAGAATAGGCCAGAACTAGGCACTGAGAACAAGGTGTTCGCTCACGGGGGGAGAGGGGCCTGGTGAGGAAGGGGCCCTCGGGCTGTGCAGACGGGGCCCTGCCAGGATTCTGACCTTGCCATTTCTTCTCTTCACCCGAACGTATTTATTCATCCCCACTTTTTCTGAGTTAGTTTGAATTTAAGAACGAAATAAACCGCGAAAACCGGAAACACCGTGTCCTCCCTGCCTTCAGTTCCTGCAAAAGGCACCTCTTGCCGGGGCTCTGTGTTGGGCCTTGTGACTCCTCAGGCTAGATCAGGGTCCCTGCAGGCCCTGACCTCCAGCGTGAGCAGAGAAGGGGTCTGAGATCCTGTCTGTGGCGCACTGGGGACTTCTCGTCCTGAGGAAGCAGTTTGTGGTCTCGTCCTAACAGCGGCTGCTCCGGCCGTGGGTTTAGGGGGGAGGAAAGGACTCAGGGCTGCGTGTGCGTATTTGTTACAGCCACTGGTTTCCTGTTGCTGCTCCATGGCAAGTCCTGAGTCAGGACAGGGGAGCAAGAATAACCTCCTAGAATAAAATGTCCCGGGGGTGAGGGTGCCCGGTGGGGTGTCTGTCTTCCTGAGGCTCCCTCGCAGGAAGATTAATTACCCTGGTTTCATCATAGGATTTCTCAACCACAGTCTTGCCTAACAATATCGTTCAGCAAAACTAGAAAGCAGTCCAATACATCTCAGGATAATTTTTTAAAAGGAGCTCGTTCTAAAATAAGTTGCAAGTGAGAAGCAGTTAAGAGTATCTGCTGGTTGAGGGCTCGCTGTTAGCTCAGCATCATCCAGGTCAGGAGATCTGGGAGGAGTTTCGGGTACAAAACGACCTTTGGGCAGGAGGCTCCAAAGAGCAGTGGCCAAGGGCGCCAGGCCTTCCCGCCTGGGATGTGCCCCACGCCAAGCTCGAGGGGCATGGTGGCTGCAGGTCACACACCCTGACCTCAGGAAGGGGCCGTGCACTTTCTCAAGGTTTAAGTGATGTAGAATTCCAGTGTCAGCGATGACCACGGTGCTCCCTGCTGGGAGCCCAGTGGCTCCGGACCTGGTAGTTCACGGGGAGCTACCGATGATCGAATGCTGAGCACTGTTCTCCAGTTGTTCGTGAAGGGTCGCTGCCTCCGTGCTGGGTACTCACCGTTCACCTCACTGTGTGACCGGTTCCGGGCCGGCACCGTGGGGAGTCAGGTGCTGGAGCACCTTAGTGGCAGCTGGGTGGTCGACAAAGCTCGGACCGTGTAAGACAACGTTCCTCCCGTGCGGATGTCCGACTGGGAGACCCCAGGTAACGGAGGAGTCCGTTAACTCCCTGAATGTGTAACAGAATGCCGCCTTTGCGTCTGGATTGGAGGCGTCTGTGCACGGATTAGAGATAGAGTCGTGAACGATAGACGATGTCCCTGCCCTTGGGGAGTGAGCAGGGGGTGAGGGCCAAAGCGTCTCGTCTCGAATGTCAAAGCCCACACGCTGACCGTACGCTGACGAGGGTGGGTGGGGCTCCTACGGGGAAGGTTTCATTGAGGAGAGAGACCCTGAACTTAATTTTATTGTTTTTTTTTTTTAAGTAAGCTCTGCACCCAACGTGGGACTTGAGTCCACAACTCTGAGATCATGAGTCACGTGGGTTGCCGACTGAGCCAGTAGGGCGCCCCAGAGGACGGAGATCCTGAATTTTAGAGGGCGAGTCAGAAGATGGGAGACAGGCTTCCCGGTGCCATGTCGAGAGCCATGCAAGCGTGCCAGGGGCCCAGGACCTCGCACGGCAACAACGAGAGAGAAGAGGGTCGGCTCACGCCCGCCGAGACCTGACACGAGGACGCCCTGGGGCCCCAGGGAAGAGCAGACACGCCCTCACGCTCTGACAGCTCGTGTGGGGCTGAAGACGCGGTCCTCACGGCTCTGAATTCCCTCAGATGCTTTTGTTCACTCTGACTCGGTATCACTGCGAACCCAGGGCCCCGGGCTCCCGGTCTGGGTGCGGCGCAAAGGACTGCATTCTCGTCCAGCCCTCGGGCAGATGCCCCTCCGTCCAACGTGGGCGTCAGAGGCCACAGACGCCACCTGGTCAGGCCAGAAGGGTGGTCTCAGCGTTGTGTCGGGAGGGAATACCCATGGTATCGGAGGAACAAAGCCCCCTCGAGGTCGGGGCTCCGCACCCGACGGCCCCGGGCCTAACCTCACCGACTAAGTCTTATGGGCACACGGCCACACTCACTCGCCTGCGTATGTTCTGTGCTGCCTCGTGTGGCACTGGTGGCCCTGAGTCGTCGTGACAGAGGCCGCACGGCCTGAGACATTCACTGTCCCGCTTTCCAGAGTCTGCAGACCCCGATCTAGAAAAACAGGAAAACAAAGGGGAATTGTCAGCAAAACTACTCGATTTGCATATGGGCCTGTGTGTTCGCTTGGCGTCTGTAGGGCACCGTGGCGAGGAGGAGAGACGCTACTCGCTGTGTACGTCCGTCCACTTCCAGCTCTCTGACCGCATGGCACCCAGGCGCGGGCGGGTGAGGAGTGAAGCCCCGGAGGGAACCGGAGGCCACAGGGTTGGCGTGCCACACCTCCCAGCCCTCGGCCATGGACAGTCTCACCAGTGGCCAGGGGACGGTCGCTGCATGTGGCAGGGCTGTGTTCTGAGGCATTTCCACGCGTGCGTGCGTGTGGGGCTGTGCTTGTCGTTTCAGGGCTGATCTCATGGGGTTTGGCAGGAGAAAATCTCCATGAGGCCGGGTGTAGGTGTGTCCTCGGAGGGAGACGCTTGAGTACGTTTCCAGCCTTGACCTGAGGGGAGGGTTCCCACGGGTCCCTTGCCTGGTGCTGCTGGGGAAACACGGCCCGGGATCTGGAGCTTCCCATGGGAGGCTTCCTTCTGGGAACATCGAGAGAATCCCTCCAAGAAGGGCTGTGGCCACACGGCCAGGACTCTCCCACAGTGCCAGAGGCTCCTTTCTTCCCTGGAAGGTTCCCAAAGCCAGGCTCACAGGTGGGACGGCCAGGCAGAGCACGGGGGCTGAACCTACACTGTGTGACCTTGGGGGACCACTGATGTCCGGGGGGCACAGCCATGTGCCCACTTCACAGTGTCCTAGGGGCCAGACAGCAGAGCAGTCAGGCTGGGGCACAGAGCCTGGCACCAGGTAACGCCAGGTAGATACCCGCTATCTCAGTCCTGACCCTGCTCTGTCCTCATGGCCATGTCTCTGTCCCTTCTCACGGCCGTGTCTCAGTCAAGACCCAGCTGTGTCCTCATGGCCATGTCTCTGTCCTGACTCAGCTCTGTCCTGACCCTGCTCTGTCCTCACGGCCATGTCTCTGTCCTGACCCTGCTCCCCCCCTCATGGCCATGTCTCTGTCCCTTCTTCTCACGGCCGTGTCTCAGTCAAGACCCAGCTGTGTCCTCACGGCCATGTCTCTGTCCTGACCCAGCTCCGTCCTCATGGCCATGTCTCTGTCCTGACCCGGCTCCCCCTCACGGCCATACAGAGCCTCCCCAGCTTCTACCAGCCCTGCCAGTCACACCTGGTTCGAGCCTGCAGCAGCCGTGCTGTGCTCCTGGCTCCCGGTCACTGTGTGCTCCTCCGACAACCGTCTCGGACCTCATGCCCTGTGGAGAGGCAGTCCCGCTCCTCCTGGGGAGGCCAGGCCCCCAACACTCACTTTGCTCAGGTTCTATGGCTCCAGCTCCGCGAGTGTGCTGTCCCATCACGCTCTGGCAGTTTTTAGTGAAATCTGGGTGGTTTTTTTTAATTTTTAAAATTAAAAAAAATATATTTATTTATTTTTGAGGGAGAGAGAGAGAGACAGAGCACAAGCAGAGGAGGTGCAGAGACAGAGGGAGACACGGAATCCGAAGCAGGCTCCAGGCTCTGAGCTGTCAGCACAGAGCCTGACTCAGGGCTTGAGCTCAGACTGTGAGATGACCTGAGCTAAAGTCGGGCACTTAACCGACTGAGCCACCCAGGCGTCCCTGACGTTTTTTTATTTTTGAGAGAGAGAGGGGTGGGGGGAGGGGCCGAGAGAGAAGGAGACACAGAATCCGAAGCAGCTCCAGGCTCTGAACTGTCAGCACAGAGCCCGACGCGGGGCTCGAACCCACGAACCGTGAGATCGTGACCTGAGCCGAAGTCGGACGCTTCCCCGACTGAACCACCCAGGTGCCCCTAAATCTAGGTTTTCTTCTGCAGGGTTGATTCCTACCTGAGCCGACCGGGCTTTCCTGAGCTGTGTTGGCTCTGCCGATGCTGGCCCCCCTCGACTGGCCACAGGGCCCCCCAGTCAGGTCCTGCCTAACGGGCTTGCCCTGCTCTGGAGCTGCACAAGGCACAGGCCTCGTGCGCCAAACGCTTTCCTGGGAACGTGTTCACAAGGTTGCCGGTAGATACTCTGAAAGCTCAGCGTGTGGTCAGGAGATCAGGCTTTGATTGAGGCATTAGACACTTGTAACTTAAGCCCCTTCTGGCACTTTCCCAGGGAGCCTGGACACAGGCTCGGGCTTGGGCTTCCTCCCCTGCAGCGCAGGGCTCAGAGTATGTGCTCAGTTAACAGCTCCTGCTGGTGACCTGTGGGGGCCGTTATTTCTGTTTCCCGAGCACCGGAGCATTAAGTAGTGAATGCGGGTCCTGGGGCCTCCCGGGGGCCCCAGTTTTACTCCCAGAGAGCCTTGCTGTCACCAGTCACAGGTGTAACAGCCCAGCTAGTCCCTGAGCCGGAACGTCAAAGGACCCGGAGAGCATGTGGCCTCCTAGCCTGGCCCTAGAGCCTGCTATAACCGACCCCCAGGTAGCTTTTCTAGGTAAAGGCACGGAGCAGGGTGGGGACCATGGAAGGGGAGGGGGCAAAGGTTTGTAGCCGAGAACTGTCCCAGTCAATGGGAGCTACTTTCAGCTGCCCTGCTCTCCTGGGCAGGCAGCCAGCGTTTCACACTAGAGCAGGCTGGCCCCCTGCCAGCCCGGCTGGTGTCACTTTGGGTGCCAGCAGAATGCGTGCGGCTTGGAGCACACTCACCACCCCGCTAGCTGGCCGCTCGCTGGCCCTGCGCACGGCGAGCGTGTGCAGAGGCCGAGGGCAGAGGCGGAGGGGGTGGGGAGGCCTCTGAATGCGGGTGGAGATGTGCGCGGAGAAGGGTGGCTGCACGTCCCCAGCACGCCGGGCCAGTCACCTCGTGAGAGCGGGAGGGGGTCGCGGAAGCCGAGATCTTAGGTGCTTCAGGCTTGTCCGGACTCAGCAGGTCTTCTGACTCCAGATCCCAGGGGTTGTCATTACAGCCCTTGAAGGCCGAGGGGCTTCTGTTCCCAGGAGGGACGGGCAGGGACGAGGTGGATGGATGCCCAGGGGCTCTGGGGTGGAGAGAGGGCGTGGGGCCCCTCGTCCGGGGCTGTGGCTGGCCCTCCCCCGACCCACCGTCCCGTCCCAGCCCCTTCCCCGAACAGTCTCGAGAACCACATGGACGTGTGACTCACTGGCCCCAAATGTAAAGTGAGCCCCAAACACAAGTACAGAAAATTCTGGAGAAGAAAGGGGATCAGAAAACGGAGAAGGCCGTGGGTGCCGCACCTGCGTGTGGAGGGGACGCTCCCTGGCCACAGCTCTGGGCTTGCCGCCTGGGAGAGGACATTTCTTACCCCCCGGGCAGGCTGGCTGCACTCCCGCTGGCCCCAGGGAGAAGCGAGAACAAAGAGAAACTCGGCACTGGGTACCCACCGGACCACCAGACGCCCTTCACTCTGAGAGGTGTCGGCTTGGTTCATGGGGACAGACGGTCCTCCTGGACGTGTAGTGTCACAGCCCCGCCCTGTTCGGTGGGTCCTAGGTCGGGGCGTGGGGTGTCCCGCTGCCTGCATTCCCCTCCCACCGCAGGGAAGGTGCTCCTGAGGGAGGGAGTCACTACAGCAGAGACCCCGAGGACGGTGCACGTGCCCCCTGGGTGTCCTGAGGAGGGCACACTGCTGTCACACAGCACACAGGGCCCCACAGCCCCGTTGGTCCAGCAGGGCAAGCGTTTGCCTCATAAATAAACGCTCCTGGTTGGTAATGTGGGCTCGGTCGCTTTTTATGTTTGTTCAAAATGCAAATATCTCTATTAAGCTCATGGGAAAATGCACACCTTACAGCCTAGATTGTCTGCCTATCTGAATAGAAGAATAACAATGAGAAAATTTGCCATTGAGTTTAAGCCTCTAATGCATAACTAGCTGAGCATTCATTTTTTTTGAAATACCTCTTTTAAGTAGCATGACCATTGCAAAAGAACTCAAATCTTCCAAAATCCCACATGAGGAAAAAAATTATTTAACCTTTTATTTATTTTTTTAATCTTTATTTTTGAGAGAGAGACAGAGTGTGAGCAGGGGAGGAGCAGAGAGAGAGAGGTAGGGAGATACAGAATCAGAAGCAGGCTCCAGGCCCTGAGCTGTCAGCACAGAGCCCGACGCCGGGCTCGAACTCATGAACCGCGAGATCGTGACCTGAGCCGATATCAGATGCTCAACCGACTGAGCCACCCGGATGCCCCTTATTTAACCTTTTGATATAACACGTGGTTTACTTAACTTTTAAGGCTGCATTGAATTTCATCTTCTAGATGGTCATTTACATCATTTCTGCTTTTTCACAATTATGAACAATATAACACATCCTTATATATCTGTGCTCGGTTTATGCACATATTTTGGGGTGGGGCCACCATTTGAATTCGCAAAGCCTCACACAGCAGATTTACACAAAACTGATGAAGCTTTCTTTTCTCTCTCTCTCTCTCTCTCTCTCTCTTTTTTTTTTTTTTTTAGGTTTATTTATTTTTGAGAGAGAGAGACAGTGAGATTGCACGTGTTCGGGGGAAAGCAGGGAGAAAACCAAGCAGGCTCCACATTGTCAGAGCAGAGCCCAACCCGGGGCTTGAACCCTCGAACCATGAGATCATGACCTGAGCTGAAATCAAGAGTCTGACCCTCAACAAACTGAGCCACCCAGGTGTCCCGAAGCTGATGAAGGTTTCACTTCTTGGTCCTTATATGCACAGGTCATTTCTAAGGCCCTGTGGTGATTTTATACTCAGAGTTCTGCATTTTCTTAAAACGGGAGGGCTCCCAAGTTATAGAAGTTTCATGTGCTACAAAATCAGCAGCTATCCACTCCTGCCTTAGGTGAGGGTATCACTTAGATTCCTTTTTGCAACCATAGCCGAGAACAGTCATGGCAAAGGGTCCTCATCTCCTGTTAATTTTAAACCGCAACTGGGCCATTTGGAGTGTTGAACTGAGAAGGGTTCTCAGCGGGGATATTGCTCCCCAGGAAAGTGAGCACGGATTGAATGTCCGCGTTGGGTGTGGGGGTCAGAGGCAGGTGCTATGCTTATCAGGTATTTACATCCTGGGTTCACCCCTTTTATGCTCTGTAGGCCAGGAATTGGCAAATTTTTATTCGTAAAGGGTCAGAGAGGAAATATTTTAGGTGTTGCAAGCTATCCAACTCAGTCGTAACCACTTGACTTTGCTGTGGTAGCTGAAAGCAGCCGTCGCCAATAGTGTGTTTTCTGATAGTGTTTTATGTACAAAAACGGGCTGTTGGCCAATTTGCTCAGACACTGTCGTTTTCTGACCTCTGCCATAGGCTGTCGGAATACCCCTGGCCTGATAGGATGTCCACGCCCAAACTAAAAAATGTGCGTGAAACTGATTTTGCCTCTGCTAGAAAGACTTACTTTATTGCGGAGGAAGATTATGGTCTACCTTCTTCTACTCAGACGTCTAAATGTGCAAAATGGATTAGGCTGTGATTATTCGCATTAAATGGACTTTTGCTTTACAAAGGATTTGTCGGGGTTTTGTTAAAGGCAGAATTGTTCTCAGCACATGTGAATGTCTGTTTGCTGCCCGAGACACAGAGAAACCACTCTGAAGCCTTTTTCCACTTGCAGGCCAACCAGAACTGAAAATCCATGAGAAAATAACATAATCCCGCCAAAACCCAGCTTTCACACCTGCCTGTGTGGGTCTGGCTCTGGGGAGGGTGGAGCGATCGCACCCTGACCGCCCACCTTGACAGGGGCACGGAGCAGCCCCGGGCTCTGAAAAGTCAGTCATGGAGGACAGCCTGGAGGAGCAGAGCCCAAAGTGTCACCTGGCTGGTAGTGAGTTTACCTTCTTCCCCTCCAGCACTCCGGGCTTCGCTGAACATGGCCTCAAGGCCACAAGTGGGTACGGAACAGATGGAGGAAACACCGGAGTTCTGGTCCCGGCTCACGGAGCGGCAGAGGGGCCCCTCGTGCCCACTCAGAATGGGCAACGCCATTTTTCTTCTTTTCCTTGGTTTCCTGTGCTCTTGGCCTCGGTCCCAAGCTGCCCCATGCGGCTGCTGTAGCAGCAGGAGGGGGAGCCCACGGGGCCCGGCACTTGGGGATGGGACTTTCCTCTCTGACTGGAGGGCTGGGGTCCCAGGAGGGCACTGAACCCCACCTGGTGCAGGTGGGGTACACGTGGCGCAGGTCTGGACAGCACCGAGCTGACGCTGGAGCCACAACCCACGGAGGTCAGGTTGGAACTCGCTGCTGGAATCCGGCCAGAGGCAGAGGACCGAAAGAAGGGTCCGTGACAGAGCATTCAGAAAGTACTGGGCAGGCACATACACAAGAGGAGAATCACCACTACACGGGGAGGCGCAGTCAACGGACCCCAAAACTCCGACAGAGATACCGGAATTATCTGAGAAAGACTCCCAAGTGCCGTTAGGAAAATTCTCCAACAAGCGAGGAGGAGCACTTGAGAAGGGGAGGATACTAAGTCTCAGCAGAGACAGAGGATGGAAAGAAGAAGCTTGTGGACCCTCAAGAGACCATGAAACACACATCGGCCGAAACAAAACAAGACAGAGCTCTCCTCGGGATGGGAGGAAACAGCCAGGGCGCGGGCCCTCGCGGGCGCCGGGCGGCAGCTCTCCGTCCCCGCAGCCCGGCAGTGGGCCCCTGTCCCCTTCCCTGCGGGGCGCCTGCCGGGTCTGCGGTCAGTCCGGGAGGTGACCGCGGTCCTGCCCCCGCCCCTTCAGAGCCGGCAACGGGCAGCTGCCTCACGTCAAGGCCTGACCCGCCTCCAGGAAGAGCCCACTTCCCCCGCAAGGGCTCACTTGACTAGGTCAGCCTCATCCAGGATAATTGCCTTCCTTGAAGTCAATCGATATGGACCTCCGTTCCATCTCAGACTCGCGTCCCAGCTGCACCCAGATTGGTGTCTGACTGAGCTGTGGGAACTGGGTGTAGACCAGCATGCCGGGCTTGGACATATTAGAATTCCGCCGGGTTCACGGGCACTGACTGAACACTCCCCAAATCTGGCAAGAGACACAGATCTGCACATTCAAGAGGATGAGTGGACTCCATACAAGACAAACGCAAGGAAATCCATCCCAAGACACATCACAATCAAGCTCCTGCAAACTAAAGACAAAAGGAACCCTTGAAGGCAGCCAGAGAAAAGCGGCCTGGAGAAGCCGCCGACACTGTGGCCTCTCACCGGGAACCCCGAGGAGGACGAAAGGGGAAGCAGAAGTACGTTTTCCAAGTGTGGCAGGAAGGAACCCCAGCGGAGCTCGGACCCTTCAGGAAGGAAGGTGGAGTGAAGGCAACCCCCTGCAGGGAAGCTCCGCCCTTGCCGCAGGGGCATCGCTCAGGGGGTTACCGCGGGCAGAAAGGAAGTCGGTGCCAAAGAAACAGTGAGCGCCTCCGCAGGTACCGGGTCCTCGTCCTCCTCTGCGGTTCTTTGAAGTACGTTTGCGAAAGCAGCCATTAAAGTGCCACCCCCAGGGATGTTCCCGGTGCGCGACAGCACGGAGGGCTAGTGCAGGCGGCTGGAGGCGGCAAGATTTCCACATTCCGCTTGAAAGGGCGAGATAGTCGTTCTAGGTGGATGGTGACAAGCCAAGTATGTACGTTGTAATTTCTGGAGCAAAGCTGACAGCACCAACCACGAAGACAGAGCGAAAACACAACAGCTAAATTAGCCGGAGTTCGCGAGTTCAACCAACCCAGAAGAGGCCAGGAAAGCGGCGGCAGAGGACGAGAAACAGAGAAAACAAACAGAACCACGACAGACCGGTGGCTCTGAATCGAAACGTACCAGTAATCGCATTAAACATTAGTAATCTAAGCACATCAATGACAAGACAAATTGTCAGAGCCCAAAACGTGGCCCAGCTCGGTGTTGTCTGCGAGAGGCTCCTTCGGGAAGAATGACGTGGGCCGGTGAAGAGAAAGCCGTGTGGCCGCATTACCATCAGACAGCGCAGGCTTCAGAGCAAAGACAGTTTCCGGAGACAAAGAGGAACATCACATAAGAGCAAAAAAACCCAGCCCCCAAGAAGACACAACCGTCCCGAGTGTGTGCCCAACTGCAGATTCAAAATTCGTGAAGTAAAAACGAACGGAACTGAAAAGAGACAGACGCCAGTCTGCAATTATAATGGGAGACCTCACTCTTGGTTCCATAATCGATAGCGAACAGAAAATCTGCAGCACAGAAGAGCCAACTGCGTCTAGCTGGCATTTATGGAGTGCCACACGCAGCAAAGAAGATGCGTTACATCTGAGTGCTGGGAGGACGTCAGCCAAGAGAGGCCGGGTCCCGGGTCAAAACAAACCAGAGCGCGTCGAACAGAGCGGAGAGCATGCGCTGTTCTCTGACCTTAAGGGTAATAAACAAGAAGTCAGTAACAAAGAGAGAACATGAAAACCTCCAGATACTTCGAAATCAAACAAAACACTTCTACGTAATCCTCGGGTCAAATAGGAAGTCTCAAGAGAAATCAGAAAGTAGTGACACTTAGAGATTAGAAAATATTAGAAAACTGAAAACGAACTTATCATACACCAACCTCAGAGGAGCCAATGTTCAGAGGAGAAAGTATACATTGAATGCTCATAGCATAAAAGAAAAAAAGGACTCAAAATAACAATCTAAGCTTTAAATCTAACAAATCAGAAACAACAGGAGGAGTTAACATAGGAGCAGAAATGAGATTGAAAACATAAAGACATGTTAGAAAAACCGACAACCCCTACGGCCGGTCGTCTGAGCTCTTGCGCTACTGACAAAGGAAGAAAGCAAAGAGACACAAACCCACTCTGGGGAGCGCACGAACCGAAGGCACGGGAGGGTCGGTGAGAGAGCTCCGTGAACTCCAGACCCAGAGGATCTCACTGGCAAACTCTGCCACAAGTTTGCGGAGGCTAGGACGCCGATTCTACAAACTGCCTTCCAGGAAACAGAAGAGGAAGGAAACTTACTCCCTTCCTTTTGTAAAGCCACCATTACCCGGGTGGGCAGAAGCTGCAGATGTCAACATGAGCACAGGCTCGGGAACGCGACCAGCACGATGAACGAGCCCCGTAGTGCGTGTGCCACGACCAGGAAGAGCTCACTGTTGGGGGCCAGGGGTGCTCCCACAGAGATCGACCCCCATAACCCGGAGGACTGACCGTCTGAAGAAAACCCACATGATCACATCAACTGGTGAGGTCAAAGCTTTCGACATTCATCGTCCATTCATGATAAAACTCACAGCAAACCAGGACCAGTCTGGGACTTCCTCCTCTTCATAACGGGCAGCTATGGAAAAGCCCCCGGCTAACTCCGCGCTTAATGGTGAAGGACCGGTGCGTCCAGCCAGGCTTGGGATTCCACTCTCCTTGCCCCCAGTCAGCCTCAGGCGGGGGCACTCGAAGCCAACAGGCACGCAGGTTGGAAAAAGAAGAATTAGGCCATCCATAGACAGCATGACTGTCCACATATAAACCCCTAAGAAATACACCCAAAATAACGTCCTAGAACTAATATGCGAGTTTAGCAAGTTTATAGAAAACAAGATCAACATATAGAAATCAATCCTAATCTATAATGCAATCAGCAATGGACACTGACAATAAAGTAAGGAGACCACTTACACTCCGTGCTGTGCTGCAAGTCCTGAGTAGAGGGCTGGTACTGAAAACAGCAGCAAACCTGGTCCCCCACAGGGCGGCACCTCGAGGGGGCTTGGGAAGGACAGGGCGGCAGGGGCCTGGGGGAGGGCAGGGCTGGGCCTCGGCTCTGCCCAGATGGGTGCGGGTTTGGGGGGCGTCAGATGTCAGCACCTTGGAGACAGCCCGTTCCCCAGGCTCCGGATGCACCCTGCCCTCGCTCTTGTTGACAGAGAGCATCTCGTGGGAGGCAGGCTGTGGGCCCAGCCCAGCCGGGCCTGACACTGGGTCCCAGACCCTGGAAAGCCCCGAGTGTGCCGCTGGGGGGGGGGGGGTAGGCGTGGGCGCTCTGAGGGGTAAGGGCACCTCATTCTGGATGGTTAAGTGGAGGAAATATGAGGTCCATTTGACAGAAATATCCTCAGAGGGTGCGTGCAGGGAAAATGCTTGGAAAACTTACTGTCAACGAGAATAGGCCACTTCAGCCAAGAACAGTGGCTTCTGCAGCTGACCCCAGGCCCAGCCTCCAGCTTGGCCCTCGGAAACACGCCTTCTCCTCGGGGTTGGGCCCTTTCCTGCGCTGCTGCCCTTTCACCTGAATGACCCACGTTGTTCACACTCTCTGTGGAACGCGACGGTACCCCGGAAACCCGCAGACCCCTTCCTCACAGCGTGTTCCCTTTCCCGCTATGCCTGGGCTCTGCCCCAGCGTGGGGCATGGCCACGGGGCGCCCAGGCCGGCCCGGGGAAGTCGGAGGAAAGACACCGTGCACATCACCGGCACATCACCGACGGGACAGGGGCAGAAACTAGCTTCTAGCTCCACACGGCGAGACGAACACCCTCATTCCCCCCGTGCCTCAAGAGCAGAGCCGGCCAGCCGCACGGACCGCACAGGCACCAGCTGAAGCAGAAGATGCTACTGGTTCTTCCCGTTCTCTTGCCTATCAAGCACCTGTTGGATCCAAAACGTCCCATCTCAGTGAGGCCGGTGCTCCGATGGGTCCCTGCCCCCGGAGCCTACAGAATGCACACTGCATGTAGGGTATGTTGGGTGCTCAATAATTGCTCATTGTTGTTCCCAGCAAAGGCACCCTGGAGAGCCTTTTCAGGTAAGAGCGTGTGAAAATGTTGCTGTAATCTGAATTTCATTGTGCGGCAATATCTGGCCAAAAATACTGTCTTCGCTCTCCTGGGGATGGATAGAGAGACACCTTCTCTGGAGGGACCCTTGGCTTGGGAAAACCATGTGCTTAAAAGGTGTTGAACATGGGACCGGGCCTTGGGTTTGAGTTCTTCCTTCTTACAGCCCAGCGCTGAGTTCGCACAACAGATTTTCTCCTGCACTTCCTGCCCCTCGGCGCTCGGCCTCCTGCCAAGGACCCCGGTGCCGTGGGGCTGCAGAGGGACCCATGTTCCCGTCACCCAGCTGGTCCCGGGGGGGCCTGGGAAGGAAACCAGCTGGAGGCTCCACAGCTGCTGGCAGCCCCTGAGACCAGCTCCAGGACGGAGAGTGTGGCCCTGCACCCGGGACCCCAGGACCCTAAGGAGGCTGCCAGGATAGGGATTTCCCAAAATCAAGATAAGAGCTGGCATATGGAGGCCTTTCTTAGCCAGGCACAAGGCCAGCCTTCGTGTGAATCATCCCACGTAACCATTGCAGAGCCATGAGAACAAGGCACAGGGTTTAGACCCCGTTTCCAGTAAGAGCCTTGCGGTCAAGGGTGTTACATGGGTTGCCCGAGGTCACCCGGGCCTGGAGGTCAAGGCCTCCACTGGCACCTTGGCCACAACTTTACGTTGTCTGTTGTGGAATGTTAGCTGTGGAAATTTCTAGAATTGTGGTCCCTGGGCCCGC
The DNA here is from genome assembly GCF_016509475.1 of Prionailurus bengalensis. Lineage (NCBI taxonomy): Eukaryota > Metazoa > Chordata > Mammalia > Carnivora > Felidae > Prionailurus > Prionailurus bengalensis. Next base: position 151,926,956 of record NC_057349.1, on the reverse strand, counting down.
CCTCCTGGTGTTACTTGGGTCCTCGTTAGAAATGCAGAGTCTCAGGTCCCCTCCAGATGTCCTGAATCAGAATCAGCATTTAACAAGACCCCAGTTGGCCCACACACAAGTTCAGGAAGCGCTCGCTAGTCTAAGCTGCACACTTCACAGGCGTGGAGGTGAGACCCGGCCCCCCACTAGTCACCGGGGCTTCCAGCCAAATGACTGTCTCCCCTGTGGCCCTAGCACGGCTTGAGGGTGTCTTATAGGAGATTTAAAATAATGCTCTGGGTTTGGTGCGAAATTGGATTTGATAAATATTTGTTCCCCTCTACAAAGATGACTGAGACACAGGTATTGCCTTCACGGGGTGACAACTTGTGAATAAGTAACACAATTACCGGGCGCAAAATGCCAGAGTGGAAGAGAGGAGTCTGGGGGAGGTGGTGGCCAGGCGTCCCTGCTCTGACGCTGAAGGGCAGGGAGCTTTGGGACAGGACTGTGGCTCTGGGGACAGGGACAGACGAGCCAGAGATCTGCAGGCCTAGAGTTGCCCAGAGACCTCAGGAGGCAGCTCGTGCAAAGGGTGAGGGATGCTCTGGGCGGGAATGAGGTGGCCAAGGGTGGCCTGTGTGGGTTCCAGTGGAAAGAGGGACAGGAGCAGGTGCCCTGAGGGGTGAGGGACAAGGGGAGAGGACAGACATGGGTCAGGGTGCTGCCGGAGGGCGGGAGGGGCCGTGGGCAGGATCTGAGGCTGTGGAGGAGAAGCTGGGGGAGGACATGGGCTGTGGGGACACGAGTTTGCCTTAATTTGTGGGCTGGAGGTGGACCGCAGATGGCGAGTGGACACACGTGTGAATGTCCAGAAACAGGTCGGGGCCTTGCCGCTGGTCTGAGCCCAACAGTTAAGAACAAGGCACCGGGAGGACAGAAGCCAGGGCTGCAGAAGAAACAGAGGCCCGCCGGGCGTGGGCTCCCTCGGCCTCGGGCGTGAGGCCCCAGGGCTGTGGACGGCAGGAGCAGTGGGCAGCGCTCTGGGGCCTGCATCTCGCACGCACCACCACCTGGGGCGCGTCGGGGCCGCACCAGCCCGTCCCGTGGTCTACAGAGCATGCTGACTGTCGCATGCGGCCCAGGTTCTGGCGCTTGGGTAAACCGCTCAGGCCCACAGCCTCGTGGGCCTTGTACCTGCATCTCCATCTGAGTTTGGGTTCGGCAGGTGACAGAGGGTTTCCAGCTGGAAGCAGGACACAGGTCTCAGGAGCTTTGGTGGCCCGGTGAGCTGGTGAGACTGGTGAGACTGGTGAGCCCTCCTCGGCCTAAGAAGAGAACAAGGAGCAGTGGCTATTGGCAAAAGAAGCACAGGTCCTTGAAGTGGCCGCCTCTCCCAGCCCTGGGCTGCTCTCAGCTTCTCGTTGCTTGTTGGGGCTGCGGGCAGAGCCCCTCGGGCCACACGCCTTGGGAGAGGCTCCCATCCCGGCCCCACTGCACACACGGCACTTGGGACACAAGCCCCAGGAGGAGAGAGAGGTCACTGACCCTGGTTCGGAAGGGCGTATTCAACAGTACACAGGATTCTGTATTTGGGGAAAAAGCGATGCACGAAAGCTCTCCAAGAACTTCTTGGCCGTTTGGGATTTCCAGAAGGTGGGGATTTCCTACCCAAGTGCGTCTGGAGCTCAGAGCCCGGGAATGGGCTCAGGGTCCTGACGGGTGACGGTCACAGCCTGCGTCTAAGGAAGCTGAGACCGTGTGCGGGCGGAGGGGGCGCAGGGGGCACAGGTCTGACGCTTTGATTTCATCACCACGCAGTCTGAAGGGCGGCGTTGGCTTGAGTGGAAACGTCATTGCAAAACGGCGTTTCCCGCGATGGCCCTGCACACACCTTCGGGGGCAGTGTTCCGGCAGGAAGGTCACCTCTCCGCAGACACCTGATCGCGCAGCTGCTACAGCCGCTCCCCTCGGGCCGCCAGGCAGATGCCACGTTTCTTGCAGACTGGAGAGGAGAATTTGCCCTTCGAGGTAGCTTGTCACCACAGGGCCTTCAAGGCACTTGTAGTAAGCGTTTGACAAAACCACGTTCTTCTGATGCCTGCAGACTCTTAACTAGCGCGTCGCAAACGCAAAGACCCCACCTCAGTCAGCTGAACCCCACGGGCTCTCCCTGCGCCGTTAAGGGGCTTTGGCTCCTCCGAGTGCAATTTCCGCCACGGGCGGCCAGAGAACCGGTCACGACCCGAGGGCCGTGACGTCGTGGAACCCACGTCTGCGCAGCCTCTGATCAGCCGTGGCCTGGGCCTGCACGGGACTTTGTGCTTGACGGACTTGGATTCGTGGGGCAGGAGAGAGTTCCTGGAGACAGCAGTGCATGTGGCCCGTGGCCTCCGCCCCGTGTGTCCTTCCGCCCAAGTCCAGCCTGGATTCCAGCGCTGGCCTCTGTGCGTGCTCCGCCTGCGGGGGCATCGGGCCTTCTTCCCCCATCTCGCGTGTGTGGCGCTCTCCACCGCCTGCCCCTTTTCCGGGACACCCCCCCCCCCCAGCCTCACGCCCCCCAGAACCTCCCCACCCTCGCCTGGAGGTGGTTCTGCCATAATCCGTGGGTCAGGGAAACGCCCAGGGTCCTTCTGCGCCACCGCCGCCTTCCACGTTCTTCCTCCCCCCTGTCGCCCGGTGGCTCCCACCCGCAAAAGGGCCCAGCAGGCGGCCAGTCGCGGCTGAGCGAGCCTGGCTCTCGTCTAGTTTCCCGGAGGTTTGGTCTTTCGATACTATGTCTAGCAAGCTGGTGCGAGATGGACACGTCTGGAACGTGTGAACCGCGGGCCTGCTTCTGCTTGCCTCGTTTTCATCCTCGTTGCCCGAGAGGGCTGCTCACCCCCCGATTGTGACCCTGGGCAAACGGCTCCCAGCTGCTTTGTTTGTGGAGCGACGGAGGCCGTGTAGTGCAGCGAGGCCTATTTCCAGCAGCGTTCGGAAACAGTCAAAATGCACAAAAGACTCTTAGATGCCACGACTGGTCCTCGCTCTTGGACATTTGGGTAAAAGCAACCTTAAGCTCCACTTTGCCTAGAGCAAAGCCAAAGGAGAGCCCGGGGTGGTGCCGAGGGGGGCAGGGGCAGCGAGTGACAGCACGGGCTCTCGTGTGAGTCGGGACAAACCTTCGACGGCCCGGGGGCCGGTCTTTAGCGGTCGGTGCTGCCCGGTGGTGGGCGGCCGTGGTGCTGAGCCCGTCTCACAAATGCCCCTTGTTGCCCCTGCAACTCCGCCACCTGGACCCAACGTGTCCTGAGGGAAACGGTCTCAGCGAGGGGCAGCAGGGATCCGAGCCCCCAGGCTCGGGGTGCAGCGGTGGCCTGGCTCTGGCAGGGCCCCCCTGGGGTAGCATGAGGCTGTGGGCAGCAGAGGCGTGCCGCCCCCAACCACCCTCTTCGCGTTGCCCATCTCCTCGGGCACCCCTCAAGGGGGAAGCTCCCTCAGGGCCTCTGACTCGCACGTTTGGCTTATGTGTTGGGCCAGGTCCTAAAACCTTGCTGTGCACCTGGAGGGCCTCCTGGACAGAGGGAGCAGAGGCATCCTCACCCGCACTGTGCAGACGAAAAGACCGGCCGTTAAGGAGGTTGGGGGGGAGCAGCCAGCAAGCAGGCACCCAGGGCATCCGTGTCCCCGTGGGCTGCCGGGGCAGGGGTGCGGAGGGCTAAGCGAGGAGCAGCATCCTGGGCTGCAAGCTCGGCCTGGGGACCTTCCCCTGATTAAGGTGGAACTCTGGGATCTTGCATTTTCTTTTAGTCGAGGAGGCTTCATTTTGGACAGTTGCCACGAGGTGAATAATGGTCTCTGGTTTATGACTTTCTCATTCTTAATGCTGGTCTTTCTAGTTAAAGGCTCTGTTTTTCAGGAATTAAAATGGAAGACGTTTGTTAAAGAAGCTGATGGTATAACTTAATAAAACCAATGCTTATAATTTAGTCATGAATTCAAAACTATCAATACGATGGCATCTGTAACAACCCTAATAGCCTTCCACAGAAAAAAAAATCAAGAAATCACAGGTAAATAAGAACGGTTTAATGTAACATTTAGGGAGAAAGGGCTAAGAATGGGAATGCGGAACCGCGGGAGTGACCGTGAAGGCCTCTCTTCCCTCCAGAAGCCGTTGGCTCCTGCCACGAGAGCACGTTCCCCTACCTCCCCCCGAGCGAACCCATGACTGTCGTCCTTTTTCTTTAAGGAACACCAGTCAGTGCTGGGGAAGCAAGATCAGGTGGTAAATTATAAAACATTATCAGAATATTTATTCATCAAAGGGTTAGGACAGGTACCTCCCATCACAATTTACCGCTTGAAGGACATCGATCTTAAAATTTAGGTCAATAAACAGAATTTCAAGAAAGAAAACCAAACAAAACCAGAAGGAGCCTCAACCCTGTTGGCAGGAAATCTCTCCCCGCGGGAGGCAGCAGGTGCCTGCTGGGTGGGTCCCCAGTTTACCTGTGGCCCCAGGAGAGTGCTTCTGGCCCCCCGGCTGAGGTGCAGGGACAAAACACCCATCCTCAGCGGAGACAGCCTGCGGTCGAAGAGTTCTACAGCCGCCAGTGGCCACCCGTTGCCACGTGGAGGGGAGAGTCATGCGGAGGATGAAGTGTCCTGACTCGTTCGGAGGCCCAAGGGCTGGGAGGCTGCTGTCGGCTTCCTCTGAACCTCTGGCTGTCCGGAGCACGGACCCACACTTGGGCTGCCTCATCTCCCGCTCCCCCGCTCCCTCCTTATCGGCAATGGGAAATGCTAGTAGAAATCCAGGTCCTGGGCTGTTTTAATCACCATGTGTGTTAACACAGGGAAGTGCCTGGGGCACCGCCTGTCACACAGCAGGTGCTCAGGAAGCTCGGGCTGCCGCGAAGCCTGGACGCCCCTGGCAGGTGGGACCTGCCCCACAGGGACCCCTGACCTTCTTCAGGCTCCTGGAGCCAGCGAACCTCCTATAGCTTAGGTCTATGAAGCTGGCTTAAGTTGTTCCTCCGGAACCTGCAACCCAAATGTCCCTGATCAATATGCCGTGTGACCTGTGACATCCTGGTACGCTTTAATAACAGAGAGACTTTTGGCTGATTCTAAATGTTGTGGGAATTTCTGGAGCAGGACCTGTGAGTGGCCGTTCCCTGCAGTTAGTCACTAGTGGTAAACCTGTTTCCTGAGCACATACAGGGGGTTACTTCACACCCCCGTTTATTTCAGGTCAATTCCAGCACATGGGTTTGGGATGGGGGGAAGGCAACACTCAGGTGAGACGGCGGAAGGACGGTTCTTTGCCCACTCCAGAGCATAACGGAATGTCCTGGAGGCGATGTGAGGTAGGAGATGAGAATTTTTTTTTTCTTTTCAAAGTTGTTCCTAATTTGTGTTGGCTTCTCTGAACATCGAGCATGACTGTGGTATTTTTGTAGACGGGATGGCCCCTAGAGTCTCTTTTGGCTCCCGCCTCCTGAATTAACTACAGAGGAACCACGGGATGAGTGGATTTGAGCGGCAGAGAGACTGTGAGAAGCCAGTGGAGACAGAACTGCTGTGTGTGTGTGTGTGTGTGTGTGTGTGTTGGGGGGGGGGGTCTGGACGCAGCAGTGGAGGGGTGTGGCGGGAAGCTGTCTATCCTCTGCCTCCTCCCCAGAGGGCCTCCGGTGGGGCTCTCGTATTCTCCCCTCCTCACCCACCTCTGGAGACTGCAGCCCCTCCGGAGGGCCCTTGATGCTTCTCCGAGCTCGGAAGCCAGCCCCCCTCAGAGGAGGTTTCCTGGCAGCTACGCAGGTGGTCAGCTAAGTGCCGATGACGGAGACGATGATCCTGAAACAGGTGCAGGAAGGGGAAGAGCATTTTCTAATTCTCAACATCGTTTGGCACCAACTTGTAGCATCCAACGCCTATTTACAAGACAAACTCTTAAACAGCTAGATAAAAAGAGCTTTAACTTTGTGGAAGTTGTATGCTCCAAATCCACTGTAAGCTACTCTCTGACGAATAAAACGCTGCTTTGAAGACGGGAAACACAACTAAAACGTCTACTACGACTCTGTCTGGGATGTACTGAGCACCCTTACTCACGTTGTGTGCCAGGACAAAAAGAGAGACCCAACTGTTATTTGCAAGCACTGTGATCCTTTAAATAGAGAAAACCGTCAGACGCAACAGACCAATGTATTAGAATTAGCAAGGGAATCTAGCAAATTTGCCAAATTTAAGATAAACTTACAAAATTTCGTGTTTATCCACATCAGTAACCAAGTAGAAAATAGAAAAGATGCATTTACAGTCACAACAACATTTCTAAAGTGTCTAAAGAAATAGCAGCAAGAAGTGTGCAGTCCTGTGTGGGGCACTGAGCTCTGGGAGAGGGCACAGAAGAAACCCTAAGCTCACACGAAGGTGCCCAGTGGAGAAGGCTTGCCGGGGGTGAGTTACTAAGCCGAAGACATTGATTTTCACTGGAACCATATATCAGTTCAAGGCAATCCGAAACTAAAAGGCCAGACTGAGTTCTTTGGCTCAAGAAAATTCATTAAGAATTTCGTTTTCAAAGAAAACATTCAAATTAAATGAGGCTCCTTAGACAAAACACTTAGGGTCAGGGAGGGGAGGAAAGGGGGGGGGGAGAGGAGAGAGGAGGAGGAGGGAGGGAGGAGGAGGAAAAGGAGGAGAGGGGAAGGAGGAGGGAGGAGGGGAGGGGTGGGGTGGAGGGGGCAGGGGGAGGGAGAGAGAGGGAAAGGGGGAGGGGGGAGGAAGGAGAGGGGAGGGGGAGGGGGAGAAGAGAAGGGGGAGGGAGGGACAGGGGAGGAGGAAAAGGAGGAGAGGGGAAGGTGGAGGGAGGAAGAAGGGGAGGGGAGGGAGGGCAATGGTGAGAGATTTTTGAGTTACCCAAACAGACCCCTTCCAACTTGTGGGTCACTACTTTAGTGTTTTTCCCCTAAGATCATTTGCTGTGGAGCAGTTTTAGGATCACAACAAGACTGAGGGGAAGGGACAGGGATGTCCCTGCCCCCACATGTGCACAGCCTCCCTCATGGTCAACGTCACTCACCAGAGGCTACATTTGCTAAAACTGACCATTGCCACCCAGAGCCCATAGTGGACCTTAAGGTTTGCTCTTGCCATTGTACCTTCTATGGGTTTGAATAAATGTATAATGGCACGTACCCGCCATTATGTCGGACGCGGCATTTTTACTTTTGTATGGCCAGCTTTCAGTTCCTTTGGGTAAAGACCAAGGGGCATAACTGCCGGATTGTTCGGTAAGAGAAGGTGAGTTTTGTAAGGGGCCTCACCCCGCCTCGGGCAGGGGCTGGGCCGTCTGCACTCACTGTAGCACTGGGCAGGGGTTCCCGCCTCCTGCACACCTGCACGTCCTTGAGGGCAGCCGATGGGTTTGCTCACTTGTCATGTGCCCATCTTCCCCGGTGAGGCGTCTGTGATGGCCTTTGGCTCCTTTTTTAAGTTGTTTTCTTTTTGTTGAGGTAAAAAGATTTTTTTTTTGATGTTTATTTATTTTTGAGAGAGAGAGAGCGAGCAAGCTAGTTGGAGCAGGGGAGGGGCAGAGAGAGGGAGACACGGAATCAGAAGCAGGCTCCAGGCTCTGAGCTGTCAGCACAGAGCCCGACACGGGGCTCGAACCCACAAACTGCGAGATCATGACCTGAGCCGAAGTCAGACACTTAAGCGACAGAGCCACCCGGGGGACCCCTTTTTGTTGAGTTTTAAGAGTTCTTTTATATTTTGGGTAATAGTCTTTTACCAGATACATGTTTGGCAAATATTTTCTCCCAGTTTGTGGTTTGTCTTCTCATTCGTGGAGACACTGTCTTTGCAAGAGTGGGGAGGGTTTCCATTGGAAACATCTGGAGCCATCACCACACCCAAGGTCATCTGGGTTTCCTCCTATGTTCTCTTCAGGGAGTTTTATAGTTTTGAATTTTGCATTTGGATCTATGACTTATTTTGAGTTAATTTTTTGTGAAGAGTGTAAGGTCTTTGTCGAGATTCGTTTTTCCGTACGTGGACATCCAGTGGGTTTCACGACATTTGTTAAAGAGACGATCTTGGCTCCATTGTGTTTGTCAAGAGTCAGTTGACTCTGTTTACGTGGATCTGCTTCTGGACTCTCTTTCCTGTTCAGTCTGTTCTGTGGATGCCACAACATCTTGGTCGCCATAGCTTTCCAGTGAGTCTTGGAGTCAGGTACTCAGTCTTCCAGCTTTGTTCTCCTTCATTGTTGAACCACTGGCTATTCTGGTCTTCTCTCTGTATAAACTTTAGAACAGGATCGTTGATACCCACAAAGCACCTGGCTAGGGTTTTGACTGGGATTGCATTGAAGCAAGAGGTCAAGTTGAGAAAACGGACATCTTGACGACATTGAGTGCTGCTGTCCATCAACATGGAATGTCTCTCCATTTATTTAGTTTTCATCTGCTCCCTTCATCAGATCTTTGTAGCTTTCCTCATAGAAGTCTTGTCCATAATTTGTTAGATTCAGACCTAAGTATTTCATTTTTGGGGATGCTAGTATAAAATGTATTGTATCTTATCTTTATTTTCAAATTCTACTTACTCATCACGGGCATATTGGAGAGTGATTGACTTCTGTATGTTAAAGCTTCTGTATATTAAACTCGTACCTGCAGTGCTATAATTGCTTATTAATTCCAGGGGTTTTTTTAGTTGGTTATTTTGGATTTTCTACATAGATGACCGTGTCATTTATGAGTAGTTTTATTTCTTCCTTCCCAACGTGTGTATCTGTTAGTTCCTTTTTCTTTTTTTTGTCTTACCGTATTAGCAACGGCTTCTAGACAATGCTGAAAAGGCATGATACGAGGAGGCATGCTTGCTTTGTAACTGATTTTAGTGGGAAAGCCTCAAGTTTCTCACCATTAAGTATGATGTTAGCTGTAGGGTATTTTTTTGTATATTTTAAAGCCTCAGGTTGAGGAAGTTCCTCTCTATTTGTAATTTATTGAGAGTTTTTATCATAAATAGGTGTTGGATTTTTTCAAACACTTTGTCTGCATCTATCATATAGTTATGTGATTTTTCTTCTTTAGGCTGTTAATGTGATAGCTGATTTTCAAATGTTGAACCAGCCTTACGTACCTAGGATGAATCCCACTGGGTCCTGGTGGGATTATATGTTGTTGGATTTTATTTGCTAATATTTTGTTGAATATTTTTGCATTTATGTTCATGGGAGACATTGGTCTGCAGATCTCTACACACACCCCCTCGTAGCATTACATTCTTATCCCCCTAAAGGCTGACCATCAGTCTGGGTGGACTCGGTCATACTGATGTCCAGTGACCCCCGCGTCTCCATTGCTTCTAACACCACTTGCTTGTTTCTTGTCACGCTCCATGTTGGCTGTAGGACAGCCGTGCTGGTTCCACCTCACCTTTATCAGGAGTCAGCCCGCCAGAGCAGGGTTCATCTAGAGAGCCACAGGTCCCCACCTCAGCGGAAGAAGAGCTCCTAGAGACCCCACAAGAGGTGGTCCTTGTCACCCTCACACCTCATTGACTGAGCTGACTCCAGTGAGGGAGTGTGATCTTGCTGAGCGTGTCAGAACCCATTTGGGTCTTCCTCGGGGGTGGGGGTGGGTGGGGGGTGGCGGTTCATCCCTGGAGCCATAATAATTGAACTGCAAAGCTGGTTCACAGCTGGTGTGGACTGACATCAGGTTCAGAGCAGACGTTTTAAAGAGGAAAGGCCTGGCCCTTCGCCCCAGTGCAGTAGGAAGATGCCTCAGCAAGCTCTGGGCTGCCCCGGGGGCCTTGAGATTTAACAGGCCAAGATAGATCACAGGCTGCTGGCTTGCTTTCTTCCTGTTTTTAAATTTAAATTTCAGTTAACATACAGAGCAGTGTTGATTTCAGGAGTAGAATTCAGTGATCCATCACTTACAGCACCCAGGGCTCATCACAAGTGCCCTCCTTAGTACCCATCACCCATCCAGCCCAGCCCCCACCCACCTCCCTCCATCAACTCTCTGTTTTTCTATAGGTAAGAACCTCTTGTGGTTTGTTTCCATGTCTCCTCTTTCCCCATTTCCCATGTGTTCACCTGTTTTGTTTCTTAAATTCCAGATATGAATGAAGTCGTACGATATTTGTCTTTCTCCGATTTATTTCACTTGGCATGACACACTCTAGCTCCATCCACCTTGTTGCAGATGGCAAGATTTCATTCTTCTTGATGGCTGAGTAATATTCCTGTGTGTGTGTGTGTGTGTGTGTGTGTGTGTGTATCCATTCATCAGTCAATGGAAATTTGGGCTTTCTCCATAGTTTAACTATTGTTGATAAGGTTGCTGTAAACATTAGGGTGCACGTGCCCCTTCATTCTGCACAGTGAAAGAAACAATGAGTGAAACTAAAAGGCAGCCTATGGAATGGGAGAAGATATTTGCAAGTGACATATCTGATAAAGGGTTAGTATCCAAACTATATAAAGAACTTACCAAACTCAACACCCAAAAAACAAATAGCCCAGTTAGGACATGAATAGACACTTTTCCAAAGAAGACATCCAGATGGCCAACTGACACATGGAAAGATGTTCAACATCTCTCATCGTCAGGGAAATGCAAAGCAAAACCACGATGAGATGCCACCTCACACCTCAGAATGGCTAAAATCAACAACATGAGAAACCACAGGGGTTGGCAAGGATGCAGAGAAAGGGGAGCCCTCTCGCATTGCTGGTGGGAATGCACACTGGCTGTTTCTTTCCAAGAGTGGCTGTCTTCACAGAACTTTCTCTCCAATCACTGAGCTCCATGGCTGGCCACAGGGTAGGTAGATAAAACTGAGGGACAGCAGGTGACATCAGGCCAGAAGTCCTCCCATGTCCCCTGCCGGTCCATGTCTGTCTGACTCTCCTTGATTCTTTTCTAGCATGGGTCTGTTTTTGCTTGCACTCGTGTGTGCATTTAGAGCATCTGGTCTTAAAGGTAAGAGACTCATGCTTCTGTGACTCACCCACACTGCTCCTCAGTAGCCTGGCACTTGTCCCTGCCAAACAGTGCCTGTTGGAGGGGTGTGCCCTAACTTGCCCTCGTCCTGGAGACCGCCGTGTGGGCTTTTCCAATTCGGGGTTATTCTGAATAAAGCTAGTATGAACATCTTTCTACAAGTATTTTTGCGGACATATATCTTTATTGCTCTTGGGTAAACATCTTGGATTGGGATTGTTGGTTCATAGGGTAGGTACGTATTTATTTTTATAAGAAAGTGTTAAGCTTTTTTTTTTTTTACGTGCTGTCATTTATGGTTCTGTGAAAGACACGTGGAGTTTTAGCTGTCCAACATCCTTGCCAATATTTGGAATTATTTACATTTACCTTTTTTTTTTTAATGTGTATTTACTTTTGAAAGACAGAGAGAGACAGCATGAGCGGGAGAGGGCAGAGAGAGAGAGGGAGACCCAGAATATGAAGCAGGCTCCAGGCTCTGAGCTGTCAGCACAGAGCCCGACGCAGGGCTTGAACCCACGAGCCGTGAGATCATGACCTGAACCGAAGTTGGACACCCAACCGACTAAGCCACCCAGGCGCCCCTGTGTTTACCTCTTTAAAAGAATATACAAACTTGGGGTGCCTGGGGGGCTCAGTCAGTTTAGTGTCTGACTCTTGATTTCGGCCCAAGTCACGATCCCACAGTTCGTGAGATCGAGCCCCGAGTCAGGCTCTGTGCCACACCCATGTGGAGCCTGCTGGGGATCCTCTGTCTCTGCGTCTTTCTCTGCCCTTCCCCTGCTTGTGCTCTCTCCCTCTCTCCCCAAACAAACAAACACAAAAGCCACCGAAAAGAATATATAAACCATACATTAATCGATAGTCTCACCCCTCTCTCCCACCAGGCCCACCTCCGGAGCCACTGATAAGTGGTAAAGCAGTCCGGTCCCGTGCTCCTCTCCCTGCCCGCCGTGGTCACACTGGTGGGGGGCTGAGGAGAGGCGAGGTCCTCCAGAGGCAAACCTTTAATGCGGATGGAGAGGAAGAGAGGAAAATGCAAGCACGGGTCATCAGAAGTCAGACCCTCTAGGACAAAAATCAGCCGATTTATGTTAAGGAAGATTCAGATACAGGGAAAAGTGTGGGCTTTGGGGTGAATGCACCTGACCTCAGATCCTGAATCCTCCCCTCACTGAGGGGTCTTCCTAACAGCCACAAGACATTCGTGAGATGAGGGTGTCGATACCAGCGCCTAGTGCACGTGGATGAGGTGGGGGTTAAGTGAACCGAGGAAGTCCTAAGTTCGGTGCAGGGCCCGCACTTGGTGGGGCCGCTGCTGACGCTGCTGTTGGCACCCCATGAGGATCACAGACGGGGTTCCCACGCGCTCTGGAGGGGGTGGACTTGCCCAGCGTCTGTGCCCTGCCCGCTGTGGGGGTGGAGGGCCCAGCCTGGGCGGCGACGTGGCGCCTGGAGCCTGAAGCCTGGAGCCTCGCTGCCAGTGGGCCTCTGAGGTCCCTGCGCTGGGCCTTGGGCTTGAGCTGCATTGGACTTGAGGGTTTTGCAAGTTTGGGGATGACAGAAAACACCCCCGGGGCATTTTCAAGTACTCACCTTGCACACAGAGACACCCTTTATTGTTAAAATTCTGCCACGTGATGGGTATCTAAGTAGCCGCTTGACGGGCAGAGTCTGTTCATTCTCCATAAGGGCGTGTGAGGGGGGCCCTGTCCCCTCCATCTTTAGGTCATGCACGGGGACCCGGGGCCCTTGCCCTCTGATCCACAGCCCTCTGGCTGCGTCCTTGTCCCGGGAGGGGGCTTGCAGCTGGCAGGGGCCATCTCCCCCACTCGCTCCGGGCCTGCTTGGCCTGTCCCTGCTCCCCGCACGGGCCGTCTTGAGGTGAGCCCGGACATCTTCCTCCATGGTGTCGGCTCCGGGCCGGGTCCCTTGGGTAGCTGCCCTGCCCTCCACCAGCGGGAGTCTGAGCGGCTTCCTGAGCCGGTGCCCGCTTCCTTTCTGAGGAGCCCCGCACTGGCCTCCGTATCCTCCCTGGCGGGAGTCCCGAGGCCGCCACCCCCCAGGCCAGCAGGGAGGCGGCTACTTGTTTGCTCCCTTTCCGCTCCCCTCCCAGAAGAAGCGAGGGCCCAGAAGACAGGGTCTGTGTAGTTCACACTCTTGTTTACTGAAGTGGAAACAAAGGCACAGGCAGGAAGGCGCACATCGGGATCAAAGCAGTCCCGGCCCCGCCTCCCCCGCCTCCACCCGGGTCACCCTTCCCCAAACTCCTGCTGGAAACCCACCTTCTTTCTCTGCCTTAGGACGGTCTCACCCGTCATGCCGTACTTTCTCAGCAAGCGTGAACGAAACGTACGTGCGATTTAAATGTTTACTCCTTTTTGTGGCTGACAGACAAGCAAACCATCGTCTTCTCAAGAGCCGGGGTCACATTTCGTGCTGCTCTCCTGCTTCTGAGGCAGCTCCCCGACGTTTCATTCTGTCCCCGTCCCTTCACACATAGGATTTGAGATTTCCTATGTATATGCCTTTCCCCGCCAGGGATTTCCTATTGGAATGGGGAGTGAAAATGCTGAACAGGCAGAGACAACCTATAACAGGGGGCTCAATCCAGCGATCTCTGGATCCGGTGCCGCGGCCGTCAGGGCGACGATGTTCGCGGGGGAGCTGTGGGGTCCGCGCGGCTGCCGGGGGGGTGGACGCTCTTCCTGCCTCCCCTGTGGGAGGAGAAGCAGCGCTTCGGGCAGGAAATAGGGACATCCCGCAGGTTTGAAAAGGTGACCAGCTTGGCAAAATGATGTCAAACCTCAGGCCAACCTGGCCGGGACCTGCCACGTGGGCTGGTCAGGGTGAGGGAGCGTCAGCGTCAGGAGGGTGCCAGGCAGGGCCCAGCGTCTCGGGGAGCTGCTCACGGTCTGAATCCTGGGGACGGCGGGCCGGAGGGAACAGCGTGGAGACTGGTCCGGAGCAGAGATGGCGGGCTAGAGGAGCAGGAGGGACTAGGCCACCAGGCGCCGATGCTGCCCGGACGGAGGCTGGAGCGCGGCCGGGATGGGGCGTCCGCGTGGCTCCCTCCCTTTCTCCCGGCACCGCGCAGAAATGACGTGGCAGCTGTAAGTCCGATTCCGGGCGGTCTTCCCACCTCTTGCGAATATCCTGGGGTTTCTCAGAAACTTTCTCGTGACTCCCCTTCTATCCTCAGGGCATTTTCTTCTAAATTCTGGGCCTATGGGTCTGCGCTTGGCTGAAGCCACTGGCGGAGGTTGGAGGAGGAACGGCCCGAGTGGGAGGAAGGCCAGTTTGTGTCCCCGTGCTCCCGGAATGTGGGCAGCAGGCTGCCTCCTTTCTGTGGGGGTGCCGGGCCCGTGGGGCCTGTGCTTCCGAGGGGGGCACACCTGTGTGCTGGGTCCCCACACCCCGTGGCAGTCGGTGGCAGCAGTGGGGTTTCCCAAGTGGTCACGGTGAGCCTGACCACTGTCATCACCTCTTCTGTCCAGCTCCTTGTCCAGTGTGGGCCCCGGCGTCCGGTGCGCAAAGGTGAAGGGGCGGGCGTGTGGCGGGCCGGGCCCGATGTCCCGGGGTCCCCGGGGCGGTGGCTCCCTCCTGGTGAGAAAACCAGCATCTGTCTTTAAAGACACTTACTTGTTCACCTAGTGTTTCCAAAAGTCATGCATTTCATTAGACTTTAATGGCATATAAACTATGGATAAGCAAGCGGCAAATATAGAAAGCACTCAGAAATCCACTACCCAGCATAATTATTACCATTTTGTTTTGTTTCCTATGCTTGTATATACAGGTTTTCTCCTTCCAAAGTGGACGTGTATGGTAGAAACCTGTAACCTATTTTCTCACTTCAAAGTCTCTTTCAATGGCATTTCTAGGCTATTAAACATTCTTCCACAGCCTATTTTTTAATGGCCACGTTTGTATAATAGTCCATTGCGTGGGCGCAGTTTAATTTATCTAACCAGCTCCTCATTGCTGTGCCTTTGGGGTATTTTCCTAACTCTTCACAGGTCCCCGTGTCCCCACACTGACGGCCTCTGCCTTCAAGGAGGTTGCGTAGTGAGGGGGCTTGTGTCTCCCTGGAGAGCGGAGGACCCGGGGGTCGTCGCCTGTAACACACGTTAGAAGCACGTGCGTGTTATAAGCGGGTGCGGCCTGGCCCTCCACACCCCTGCAGGAAAGGGGCTCGGGGAGCCGCACGACTGAGAATGTCGGTGTGAGTCTCTCTAGCTCTCACCCGGATCCCTTGCGTGTGACCCGGGGGTCCCCTCTTTCCGCCACCATCCCTGACCCGCGGCAGCGTCTCTGGCCGGCTTGCAGGTAGGACGAAATCTGACTTCCCACCGTCCTCGACTTGGTGGCCGTCTGACCGTGCAGCGTGGGCAGAAGAGCAAGAGCGGTATTTACCCCCCACCGGCCACTGCTCGCGACCTGCCGCTCACTTGTGAGGATGTCCCGACGTCCTCCCCTTGGACAGGACCGTCGGCCTACTTCACTGCCGATGACTGATGTGTCAGAGCCCTGGCTGGCTGCTCTCCTGGGGTCGGAAGGGCTGCCTGGTGCTCCCGGCTAGTCGTGGGTGCACCGTGGAGACTGGCCACAGCCCTGTCACCCCGCGGGGTCACATGCTGGAGGAAATGCGTCAGCTCCCCGGCCCGCCCTCCTCCCCGTGCCCTTTCCTCACTCGCCACCCCCCTCTGGGCCCTGGTCCTTTCCTGGGAGCCCCTCCCTTGCCCCAGTGGCTCTGTTAAACATGCTGGTCAGGCCTGGTCCACCTTCTGTTGCCAGGAAGGTGCAGGCCTCTGCTGGGAGCCAATTCCAGAGCGGTGAGTGGCCGCTGTGCGTCAGCCTTGGCTGCTTCCTGGGGAGGGACAGGCTCGCACCAGCACTGCGGGGGGGAAGCAGGAACCTCGCCCGGAGGATGGCACGCTCCTGTCTGTCCTTCAGGAACCTCGGTGGAGAACTGCACACTCAAGCCCACACCTGCGCTTCGTCGTGTGAAGTGAGCTCCTCTGTTCCGGGCCCCCCGGTGCCGCACGTCAGGGCCACCGAGACTCAGGCCTGCCCTCAGGGAGCTCCCTCTCTACCGGGGCAGGACTCACGTGGGGCAGAATTTCCCAGAACCTCTTTTGCTTGTGGGAAACCGAGGCCCAGAGGGTCTGGCGACTTGCTGGTCCCCTCAGGTCCGCTGGCCCTCGGGCTGAGCTGCCTGCGGTGAGGACACGTGGGGACAGGAGCTCGTCAGCCAGGCAGGGGTTAAGCGCCGCGGCTGGGAAGAGGCGCCTTCCTCCCGGGCCAGCAAGCTCAGTGTTTTCTGTTCTAAATATGGACAAGGGAGACGGTTATTTTTAGGAAGCAAATGGTAATGATTAGGGCTTTAAGATTCAAGTAGTGATTTAGTCATAAAAGCTGAATTCACATGCTACAGAAAAATAGTCTTTTCCTCTCGTTGATGATAGGGTTCCTTCAAGTGCAGTAATTGTTTGTCTCCTTATGAATGCACAACAGACAAGGGCATGCGATCAGTCTCCGCCCCGGGCTCGTTCTGGAGGACCAGGAAGAGGCTGCGGCCATTCAGCGCTGTGGGCGGGAGGGGGCGGCAGGCGTCCCGCCCCCCGGCACCCCTCCCCGCCCCGACGTCCACCGCAGGTGCTGGCCGCGTCCGTCCCGACCTCAGCACGCGGAGCCCGTACTTTTTGGTTTGGGCTCTAACAGGAAGCCTGCCCAGGCCTCCCTGTGGGGGCTCGCTGCTGCCCCGAGCTGAGTGCTCTGTGCTGAGTCGACCGGCAAAGGCTGTGTGCTCAGGGGCCCTCGGTGACTGTCCGTAACTCGAAGCTTAGGCCTCCTCCCTAGGCCCCAAAGAGCATCCGCCCCCCCAGAGTGCTGGTCAGGACCAGGGACTTGGCGAGGGGGAGAGAAGGGAAACCCGGTTCTCTCTGAGGAGCAGGGCCCTGACGGCCGGGTGCTCGGCCCCCAGGGGAGGCTCTTGGGTGGTTGGGGGAGGGGCCAGGCTCGGAGGGTCCTCGCTGCCTGTGGGGCAGGAAGGCAGGGCATGGGGTCCACCTGGGCTGTAATTCACCTTGGGCACCCCTCCCCCCAACCTTGGTTACTCTGGATGGAGTTCAATTCACTCTCACCTGTTGCCCAAACGGGTCCTACGTGCGTGATGTGTCTTCTTATCACAAGCAAGCCGGGAGTCTTATAGATGATGTGCTGAGAAGCGCAAATAACTCAGGGGAGATTTATACCATTCCTGTCGTTTTCCTGTAAGACGTGGGCATTAGCAGGTCAGGCCTGTGGCGGTCAGCGCTGGGCGTTACCGACAAGAGAACTAGTGCCCAGGGCGGGCCCTGAAGAGGGAGCGGGGAGGCGGCCTCTTTCAAACAGATGTGCAGGAAGCTGGGCCTCATGTCCATGCAGGGGGGCGGGGGGGGGGGGGCCGGCCCCAGGACAGGGTTGCCTGGAGCAGGCCTGGAGGTGGTAGCTCTGGGGCAAGGCTGGGCCTTTTTTTCTTTTTCTTTTTTTTTTTTTTTTAACTTTTTTTAATCTTTATTTATTTTTGTAAGCAGGGGAGGAGCAGAGAGAGAGGGAGACACAGAATCGGAAGCAGGCTCCAAGCTCCGAGCTGTCAGCACAGAGCCGGACGCGGGGCTCGAACTCACGAACCGTGAGATCGTGACCTGAGCCGAAGTCGGACACTCAACCGACTGAGCCACCCAGGCGCCCCAAGTCTGGGCCTTTTGAGAAACAACTCTTGGCCTTCAGGTGGGCCCCCTCCCTGCCCTCTGGTGACCTGGGGGCACTGAGGACAGTGGCGGACAGATCTGTGCACACCTGAGTGTGAGGCCAGCCTGGCTCTCTGAGGACCTCATTCTGGAAGGAGCAGTTTTCCCAGAAGAGGAAGCCCCACAGGCAAGGGGAGGCAGGGGTGCGGTCAGGGAAGCCCAGAGCCCGGCAGGGGAAGCACCTGAGGACACAGCAAAGCAACCCAGGGAGTGAGAGCCCTCCAGCCAGTCAGGGCCTCTGCCCCAGGACCCCCGAGAGTCCCCTCCTCCACGCCCCCGGGGCCCCAGCTAAGCTGGGTGCCCGGGTCTGTGACAGGCCGGGTGGGCGCTCCTGGGGTCCCTGCTGCCCAGCACACCCTCCCTGCATCGCCCATGGCACAGTTTGGGGGCCATCGCGTCCTGCTCAGTGCCAGTGACCCTTGTGTCCTATGAGATTATTTTATAACCCACTAGATTGCTCCATAACCCGACTAGCTTACCTCACAAGAAGCTAGATTAGGGACAGTGGCTCCGGCCTCACTCAGGGCACAGAGGTGCTCAGCGAACGCCCTGGGTGTCGCGGCTCTGGCCCCGCTGTGTTCTCCGGCAGGCTGTCTGACCGCTCGGGGCTTCTACAGTTTCCGCCGCTGAGTTGCTCTGTTTCTGAAAGGGCGCGGCAGACGGCGTCTGTGGGGCTGCAGTGGCTAACGGTACTAACGGTTTTGTGTTTTGTCTCTTTGGTGACCCAGGCCTGCAGCTGCCCTCCGGGGCGCCCGTGGCCTCACACGGCCTCGCGCGGCACATCTGTGCTCGTTTCCTCCGGGGGTTTATGCCGTGGGGGCCGGAGCTCGCCTGTGTCCCAGGGGCTCCCCCGGGACAGCGGTCCCCGTTGCACGGTGACACCCTCTGTGTCTCCCTCCCCCCGACGCCAGCCCGGCTCCTCGTTGGGAAGGAAGAGCATGGAACAGAGGCGGCCTCGCTGTCCAGTCTGGCGCGTGTGACGGTCAAAGGTCTAGTTGAACAACACCAACCCTCACCATGCGGGTCAGACTCGATCACCGGTCTGCACGAGGGACAGACCTCGCCGCTGGCTCTCGGGTCCGCGGACGGCTGCTGCTTCGTGGCGGTGGTGGCCACTGCGCATTCGGTCCACAGACAGCGGGCGTGTGGCCACGCTTCCTCCTTGTATCCCACGTGACCCCGAGGGGACACTGGCCAGCAAGGATGGACGTGCAGCAAAGGAGACAGACTGGAAGTTCTGGGAGGCACGGCCGGCCATGGGCGGGGAGACTCTGGACGGCGGGAAGGATGGGAGAGGGTCACCGACAAGAACAGCCCGAAGCTGTCCCGGAAGGAGGGGCTCTGCGGACAGGGCCAAGGGTCCAGCCTCGGGAAAAGGCCACCGTCCCCAGGCCGCGCAGACCTCCCGTGGGGGTGGCGGGAGGGTGGGAACCCCACAGGGGCCTCTGGGCCGTGCCGACTTCGGGCCCGAGTCAACCTCAGTATGAATCTCCACCCTGCCACCGCCCAGCTGTGTGACCCCGAGGAACGTCCTCGGGCTTCTTAGACCTCATCCCAAATGAGGCCACTAACACGTGCATTTATATCACCCCCTGACGTGTGTTGGTTGGTGACTGAACGGTGATGCGTGTGAGGCAACCAGCACCTAGTGTGTGTTCAAGACGTGTCACGTCTCCTCGCCCCTCAGTGCTGCCGTCCTGAGGAACACCCGGGCCCCCAAACTGGACAGCACTCTGCGGCGTTTAGCCCATAAACCGTGTCCCCGGTACTGTGTCTCTTCAACGACCTTCTGTTCACCTGCTGAGCTGGGGGAATGCCCTCAGAGCTGTCGTCTCAGGGAGTCCCGTCGGGTTTCTGGGAACCTGGCTGCGGCAGGGCGCGATTCTAGATGGTGGGAGGCCAGGGCCTGGGTGGGGAGCGGGGGGGCCCGGTCAGGCGGGTTAGGGTTCTCCGGTCCCGGTCCGCCCCTGGGAGTGGACGGTGTGTCCCAGCCCGGAGCTGGGAAGGACGGTGTCGAGGGCACGCCTGGCACGGGTCACCTGCCATCGTGTCGTTCTGTCTGAGCCCTTTCTCCTTGTTTGTAAAAATGTACTCAGGGAAGTTGATATGTTAAATAAACTATATGGATGCTATACTAGAGGCACTCAGTAAATATTATTTGATCTGAAAAGAGTTGATTTTTCATGAAGATTAAGAGATCAGGTGTTGGTTGAAAATACCAGTCCTGTCCATTCCCAACTTCAGATGTCCTCAGTCACCGTCTGTATTGCACAAGTTGTACCACGGACTTAAACCCGTTGGGACAGGCCCTTCCTGGGCCCAGGTCACCGTGGGGCCTTGAGGAGGCTAGAAGGCACTAGAAAAGTCATCCCTGAGCAGAGGCCTCGCCCTCTGAAACAGAATTGCAAAAGCACAGAAAGGGGAGAGGACTCTGTGTTAGCAACAAGGTCTTCTGGAGACATTGGCAGGCTTTCTGTCATTTGGGCGTGTGGGGTGCAGGCGATAATGTGGGGTGCAGGTGGTAATGAGGGGTGCGTGTGGTTAGGTGGGGTGCATTTGTGGCCACTGAGAAGGACAGCATTTGTAGTTCATCAGGCTGGGACTGGGAAAGCTTGGGGCTCAGGTGCGGGAGGGACAGCCAGGGCTGCAGCAGGGAGGGGGAGCCCCTATTTCTGAACCGAAGGCAAATCGGGGAGGCGCACTCTGGAGCCAGCAGCACCTGCCTGGGCAGCGGGGGAGGAGTCAGAAGCTGTGCCACGTTCCGAGGCAAGTTCTCGACGTCCCTGGAAAGCTGGCTGGCTCCACGAGTGGTCCCAGGGGAACAGCGCATGGAGACAGGGGATCCTGCCTGCGATTCCCCCCCCCCCCGGCGGGGGGGGTGGTGGGACGCAGCCAGGGGATCTTCCTGTCCCCCTCCTGCTCACTTTTTCGTGACTCCTGTAGAGAAAGATGTTCTTCTAATTTGTTAATGGCCTGCTTTCTGGAAGCACCGAAGACGCTGCCCAGGTCTGGGCGGGGGCGAGTTTGTGGGGACCCTCTCAGGTCAGTGTGGGTGTCCAGGACGAGCTCACGGAGCCCTCCTCAGGACGGGCGCCTGTCCTCGGGACACAGAGGCCTGGGAGCAAGGCGCTTGCAGAGAGTGCTCCTCAGAGCCACCCTGAGCCTGTCAAGTTCCGGGAGGCTCTTAGCCTGCAAGAGTCGTGAGGTTGGCAGCTGGAGCCACACCCTCACGGAAGCTCCCTGCCGGTGAGCTCCTTGCCTGTCCCCTCCAGATCCCCACTGAGGTCTGTGTCAGGCCACACGGCTGCCCCTGTCCCTCAAAGCGCTTAGCCGAGGCCTACGGCTGGACCCCTTGGGGCCTACAGCTTTGGGGCCACGGGCCTCGGTGGGGTGCACCTCGATGCAGCCCCCGCGGAGCTCCCGCCAGGCTGGGGGGATGGTCTCAGTCCCCCGTGGTGCTCTGCAGGCTCCGGGGCCCCCACCCACTTCTGTTTTCTTCAGCCGCCGATGCCCGGGCCGTAGCGCCCACTGTGGCACAGACGCTGCCCAGCTAGGGGCAGAGGGCTTTTACTTGGCGGTGGGCGTTTTAGGAAGGTGCCATCCTGTGAGCCGCACACCAGGCCCGCCCCGTGGAGAGGGCTGGTGGCTGAGAAGGGCGGCCAGCCAGGGGAGCCTCTGCTCGGTCCTCCCCCCCACCCAGAAGCGAGACCCTCGCTCCCCAGTCCACGAGTGCCCAGAGAGAGAAGGAGGGAGCTAAATCATGGAATATTTTCACAGACGCGTGCGGATGTGCTGGGATATAAAACGAAGAAGGTGTGTTTTTTCAGACTGTTTGATGTTAAAGGTTGCAATCAACTTTGCAGAGGCAGGGAAGTCGGGGAAAAGGCACAGCGGAGACGCAGTAAATTTTGTTCAGAACAGGAAAAAGAGCAGTGCGATGGGAAAGCCGATAATGGGAGAGAAAGAAAGTCTATTTCCTGTTCAGTACTATCAGCCTCGGCGCAGAGCTGGAGAAAACGGAATCTAGAAGCAGGACAGTCGTGATAAGGGCACCAGGCAGCCGGGGGCAGGCTTCACGCCGGAGCCCGAAGGACGCGCACGGACGAGTGGTGACGGACGGGAAGTACCAGGAAGGGAGCGGGTCGGGAAGCCACGGCGGGGCAGAGGGTGACATAAGTGCACGGGGGCGGGCACAGGAGGAACCTTCTGAGAGCAGGTGGGGAAGGGGCCCTAGTGCGAGAGCAAACCAGACGAGGCAAGGCTGGGCGCAAAAGACAGGTCGGGGTGGGGGGCGGAGAAGCCCTCGAAGACTTTGGGGGTCTTCCGCTGCGATGGTGTCCAGAGCGGAGAGTGAGGGATTCGAAGCCAGCTCGCTGCCTGCTTCTGTCCGGGATTACACGGATGACAGAGCTCCCCATCCGTGACGGCGCACGTCCCCCAGGGACGCACCAGACCCAGGGCCTCCGGGCTCAGACCTCTGCCCCGTCCACTCCAGACCCGCATTTCCCACGGAGGTCCCCGCTGTGAGTGTGTGCCTGGCCCGGGGCGTGCTGCTGACCTGGCGGACGAGGGGTCGCTCAGGTCGGGTTTGCCGAGACACGGCTTGCAGCCCACCACTGTCCCTGACACTGGGGGGGGGGGGGGGAGCGCGCGTGGCAGGGAGCTATGGGCGGCCCCTGGGACTGCGGGTGGCCTCCGGGGCCTCCAGCCCCAGCCAGCAAGGGGCCGGGCCCCTCAGTCTTGCAGCAGGGAAATGAACACTGCCAGCCCGAGGGACCTGGACGGGTCCTTCTGCAGTCAGGCCTCAGGATGAGACCCCAGCCCGGAGTCACCAAGACTGCAGCCTTGTGAGTTGGGCACCCAGCTGAGCCCTGCCCAGACTCCCAACCCACGGAACCCGGGTCCCAACGTGGCATGTTTAAGCCACTGCCTGTGTAGTAATTTGTTACACAGCCACAGAAAACTAAGGCAGGCATCCCAAGGCCACACTGTGCGGATCTCAATACAGGACATCCCCCCGAAGGACCCGGCTTTCCTTAAATACCCATCACACCTCGGTCGTTCTTGGATTTACATAAGCACTTCCGACATGCAGGAAACAAGCAAGAGCGTCTGCTGAATGCCATGAGGCCACGGGCTCCGAGAGCGACCTCCACTTCTGATGAAGGAGGGCCATGCTCCCCAGGTGTGAGCTTTTAGACTTCCGTTTCAGCTGACTTCTGCCCAACCGCCCCCGCCCCAAGTCCTGACGGACTCACACTGAGCCTTTTTCTCTCTGGAGCCAAAGATCTGGCCTTGGTCACCCGCCTTCATTGTCATCTTCTCCTGTGGGCCTTCCCACCGCGACCCCACCTCCTCGCGAGGACGTGTGGGCCTCTCCCTTCACGGCTCACACCATTGTTGATTCTGAACAACACGCGGGACTGGTCCACAGTTTGAAGAGTGAATCAGTTCCGTTTTCTTCAATACAGCAAACTCTTACTTCCGATGGGCTCTGGTCAGGAACTGGGGTTGATCCAGGACAGAAGATGAACACGATGTGGCTCTGGCCTCCAGGGCTGAGTCAGCTGGGGAGGGGTGCGGCCCTCCATTCGCCTCCCTCCATTCGCCTCCCTCCAGCCTCCGTGACGCCCGCGTCACCCGGCTCCCTGCTACGTGGCACACCGAATGCTCTTTCGTTTTTGGCTTCTCCTTTGAGCAACCTTAATGGTGTCCTCAAACCGCGTTGCCAACCCCAATGTCCTAGTCCACTCTGTCCGGGACCAGGGCCTGAGGCAAATTATAACCCGCCTTAGCATCTTTGTTTTATAAGGCAGCTCTCAGGGCGCCTGGGTGGCTCAGTCGGTTAAGCGTCTGACTTCGGCTCAGGCCATGATCTCACGGGCTGTGGGTTCGAGCCCCGCGTCGGGCTCTGTGCTGACAGCTCAGAGCCTGGAGTCTGCTTCCGATTCTATGTCTCCCTCTCTCTCTGCCCCTCCCCTGCTCACACTCTGTCTGTTTCTCTCTCACACACAAATAAATAAACATTAAGAAAAAAAATTTATAAGGCAGCTCTCACCTTCCCAGTGGGAGTCCCACAGGACAACAACAGAACATATAGTGGAACAGAAGACACGTGGGGAGCTGCCCTCCCAGCCAGAAGGCTGGCGCTCTGGGTGTGTGGTCCCGGGGGACATTGGGTGGAGCCAACAGCAGGCACAGAATCGCCCAGAGAAAGGTCGACTGGGAAGCACACCCACTGCCTAAATGTGGTGAGAACCAAGAGCTCCTCAAGGGCAAGGAACACTCGCAGGCGCTTTGTGGGGGGCGAGGCCACAGGAGCAGAGACGACCCCGGCGGCGGGGCCTCCTGCCCGGGGCAGACACCCTGCCGTTCCACCGTCCTGGCCTGTCCCCCCCGGGTCCAGACTGCTGAAGCATCAGGCGCAGAGAAACCACCCGGGGCCTCCGCCTTGGCAGGTGGCCGGTGGTTGAGGGTGACCACGGTCGTTGCACGGTCGTTCCTATCAGCCCTCGGGCCACAACAGTGGACGGGGCCCGGAGCACTCAGCATTATGGGTAATTGGGAAGGTGACCTGGAAGTATCAGGGGAAGAAGGTGATCCAGGGTGAGGGCCTGGTTTCATGGCTTCTGTGGGCCAGGGCGTCTGGTGGGGCGGCAGGGGACACGGGGGCAGTGGGGAAGCTTGGACCAGTCTGGCCACAGCCACGCAGGAGGTTGGAGGGGAAGCTCAGGCTAGTGCAGTGGCCCAAGGTGGGTCTGGGTAGGAAGACATCACTGGCCAGGGGACATGAGCCAGTGTCTCCCTGGTTGGCCTGTCATGATGTGGTGGTCATCCTGGCACAGGGCCTGGGGACCACACAGGGTCACCTCGCATGGGGCCTGAAGACCATGCTGGGTCAGCTTCGCATGGGGCCTGGAGCCCATGTTGGGTCACCTTGCACACTGGGTCACCTCGCATGGGGCCTGGGGACCATGCTGGGTCAGCTTTGCACGGGGCCTGGGGACCATGTTGGGTCACCTTGCATACAGGGTCACCTCCCACAGGGCCTGGGGACCATGTTGGGTCACCTCACATGGGGCCTGGGGATCATGCTGGGTCAGCTTCGCACAGGGTCTGGGGACCACGCTGGGTCACTTCACGTGGATCCTGGGGACCACGCTGGGTCACCTCGCAAGGGGCCTGGGGACCACGCTGGGTCACCTCCCACGGAGCCTGGGGACCATGCTGGGTCAGCTTGGCACAGGGACCTGGGGACGATGCCAGGTCACCTCAGCACAGGGGCGTGTCTCGGCTGATCCAAAGAGACCGCGGTATTGTTCATCCCTGTCCCAGGCAGGGGAAGGAAGTCACTGTCCATTGTCATGAAGAAGCCAGCGACATCTGCAATACTAATTCTTAGTTAACAGACTAGTTGGCCAAAATGAAACGCAACCAGAAAACACACAGAGGTGGGGCGCATCTGCCGTGGACCCTTGTAGCGCAGCCCCCCTCCAACGCCCCCAGACACGGCCCCAGCAGTGCTGAGTGCCGCGAGGAGGGAGAGGTCAGCCAGCCTGGGTTGGCTGTGCACAGGGGGCGGGTCACCTGCCGTAGGGTGAGCGTCCTGGGGCCCGGAGCCCCCCGCTGCCCAATGGGCAGGTGAGGGTCCTGGGGCATCCGTGTCTTGCAGGTGGGCAGGACTGGACACAACTCACCAGGAGGGCAGTAAGCACTTTGCCCTAAGTGCACACGAAAACTTCCAGGGCACGGGATTGGACACTTATGACTGTTGCCTCCCATCAAGGGGCGCATCTCTGCACGTCTGTCTGTCTGCCCCCTCGCCAGGCAGAGGGTCTGCAGGTACGGCAGACCTGCTGATGGGGGATCTGGGTGGGGCCCCGTGGGTCACTGAGCCGCTCAGGCTCCCCTGCAGTTCCCCCTGTGGGTTCCTCTTCAGGGTCCTCTGCGGGGTCCCCTGTGGGGTTCTTTTGTGGGGTCCTCTGTGGGGTTCCTCTGTGGGTTCCTCTGCAGGGTTCCTCTGCTGGTTTCTCTGCGGGGTTCCTCTCCGGGGTCCTCTTTGGTGTCCTCTGTGGGGTCCTCTGTGGGGTGTGGAGCCACTCAGACTGTTCTCTGCCCTCTTCCTCTGGTGGCCTCCTCCCTGGGACACGTGGGCTGGCTCTCATCATAGGGGATGCCAGACACCCGTGGTCTGAACCGCTCTCCTTCCCTTCCAGGTGTCCCTTCCCTGGGAAGGGTGGACAGCTTCCTGACGGGTATGTGGTCTGTGTGCGGCCGGCAGATGCAGAAGCCGGGCCTGGGTCCCTGAGGGGAAGGAGAGCATGTGGCTCTGTAGTCCCCAGTCCTCAGGCCCGGCAGAAAGGTGAGGGCCGGAGCCTGGAGGGCGGTGCTCGACGTGGGGACCTGTGGGCCGTCCAGGCAGGTAGACGTGATGGCAGGTGACTGGGGCCTCCGAGGTGGCACAGGGACATTCTGTGACGTGCAGGCCTCCTCAGGGCCACTCCAGAGGAATTTTAGATGGCTAGAGGCTTTCAGAAGCCCCAAGTCCCTGACCGTATGTACCATTTACAAAATTAAATTCCACAGAGTGAAAGACCTTAGCAGAGAAAACCAGAGTTCCAAAGCAGTAGAAACGGGAGAATATTTTCATAATCGTGGGGTAGGGAGCCATTCTCAGGTAGGACAGAGAAGCCAGGTAGCATAGAGGGCACGCAGGGGATCCCGCTGCTTCGGTGGCACCAGAGCGACCGCGACAGAACGAGGCCGGTGTGGACAGGAGCCGGAACACGCCTCTGCCAAAAGCAGGAGAGAGATACTCCTTATACCTTAGAGAAAAAACATGCGTGACCAACAGGAAATGGCCAAATAAACACGAACAGTTTATAAAGCAGAAATGCAAAGGACTCATAACTGTTTGAAAACAGCCCCCCCCCCCCCCCAGGAGGTCAGGAGACCGCCGTGGAAAACTCGGATTTCCCTCTGGGCCGGGAGGACAGGACGCACGTGGTCTCCAGCCACGGTGGGGCTGCGTCTCACAAATTCTTTCAGAAGGTGGCCTGTAGGACGGGACAGGCTTTTCTTTAGCACCCCTGCCTGAATTCAAATTGCATATTCTACGACCCATCTGTTCGTCTCACCGTGTGCCCCGCAGGACCGTGGACAGGAGCCCAGGCGCGGTGGACAAACACCATCGGAGCAAATGGGGGATGCGGTGTTTCAGCTGCACTCTGGGTGACAACGTGTGCTTGTCTGTGGGGCTTTAAGGGCCTCTACACTGACTCAGAAATTAATCGAAAAGAATAATTTCACCCAGATGTTTGCATACATCACGGATGTATAGTTCCAAGTCTTTAAAAAATACACATTCTACATTTAATATACGTTAAAATAGTGGTTTTGACATTTAAAAGATTATATATAATCCATTTTCTTGTCTAAGCTTCTCATCAAAAGCTTTCTTATATTGGGTGAAGAATTAACAGTAATTCCTAGTATTGCTTTAAGTAACTTAACTGATATTATGAGTTTGGTTGTAAGTGCAGAGATCTTGATATCCCCGGCGCTAATTTCCGAGGCCAGGGCAGCCAGCGGGTTTGGGGACAGCCACACACGTTCATCCGGCCCGCTAACCGACCGTCTTCCTGAGTCGTGTTCCGAGGGACACAGAAGGGGGGCCTGTGACACACGCACTGAGAAGGCACCGAGAGGGGCCCGTGACACGTCCCTGCCGGATGCAGCAGCCACGGGGACGGTCACAGCACTCACAGCCGCGGCTGCCGTGACCCCAGAGCCAGGGACCGGCCACCCTACGGCCGAGTTCTGTGTGGGACGCGTGTGCGCCTCACGGCAGGGACGGAGAAACGGCCGGCCGTCGGTGAGCCCGGGCAGGGGCCGCGGAGGGCAGCACGGGGCCTGCAGGGGGAGGCTGGGGTCTGCCAGGCTGCGGGGAGAAGCAGGTCTGCCCCGCGTGGCTCCTGGGGCCCGGTCAGTGTTGACGTGGCCTCCCTGACAGGCTGCTGTCCTGCCTCCGGGTGTGGGGGACGCCGCACTGGGGCCCAGACTCCCCGTCCGTGCCGCTGTCCCCGCAGGTCCCTTGGCCATGGCCCCACCGCCCACACGTCCCAGGGGTGTCGCCGGCTGAGCTCATGTGGAGCCTGCCCTCACTGCCCCATGTCCAGGCCCGGCCGAGGCCTCAGCGCCCCGCGCCTCCTGGCCTAGAGCCCTTCCTGCGTGGCACCCATGTCCTCCTTAGCGTTTCTCTGTTTCTCCAGAGCCCCACGACCTTGCCTTTGTGGTGATGCCATGAGCCCCCACACCTCACCCTTGCAGCCGTGGGTGCGGCCTGCTGCTCTGTCAGGCCTCCCGTGGCTACGCTCGACCCTTTCTTCTCCCTACCTGCCAGGCTCAGGCTGGACCTACACCCCTCCTCGGGCCCAGTGCAGGTGTCTTCAGCCTAGATCGTAAGCTTCCTGAGGGTAAGGAAACACACCCTGTGCCTCTGGTCTTCCTAGCGGCTCCTGGCAGAGCTCCAAACCCAACGGGATGCCCCATGCAGCTGCCTCAGTGCAGCGGTTGACGGCGGGGCCCGTGAAGGCCCTGTGTCCTGAAGCTAAGGCTCTGGACGGACGGGCGTGGAGCCAGGCTACGTGGCGGAGAGGAGGCCCCGCGCTCCAGCTGACGTGCCGTGCTTCCTGCCGCCATCGGGCCACACGGCCCAGCTCCTTCTGGTCGGCTGGTCTCTCGCTTCCCACGAGAACAAGTCACTCCCCGCCACCACCGTCCTTGGGCTGGGCAGACACCGTATTCTGTGTGGTTTTCTGTGTGAAACACACCCTCTATGATCTGCCGTAAACATAAGTAATTGGTATAAAGCCAGTTGGAAACACTTCATTGAAAATGCAAACGAGATTAACGACATTGTCCTGGTCACCAGCGACTTCTCAGACATTTCACTTCGGTTGTATTCTATTTTCAGCAAATGGAAAGATTAATTCATGGCCCTGTCTCTACAATAGGCTCTTGGTGTCTTAGGCCTGAGAAGGAAAAGTGGGTCATCCAAAATGTAGCACAATGATCTTGCGAGAGCCCAAGCATGGAAAAACTCAAGAAGCATTTTAATCCAAATGTCTTTTATTCTTGGATAAAGACGTGGTTTCATAAAAAGACAAGGACGGGCTCTTGAGTCATCACGGGTCTTTTGTTCAACGCATATTCATTGATGTCCGAGCTGTGCCAGGCATATGTGCACGAAATAGGATCCTGGCTCTTGAGAAAATCACGCTGCGGTTGGGAGACAGAGCAGAAACAGAACAAAGACAATAAATATTGTGTTAAGTGGGAACTGCGGAAAAAATGGTGGGAGCAGATCGTGGAAGTGTGGAGTCTGAGGACCGAGGGAGGCCCGGCCCGGGGAGGTCCCCACGGCTGGGGAAGGGCAGGACCGGCTGGCGGGCTTGGGGTGCGTGCCAAGCGGGGTGCAGACCCGGGCTGTGGGAGCCAGGAAGGGCCCGAGCTTCCGGCCGTTTCCGCCGGCTCTCTGCCTTCCCTCCAGGTGGGCGCCACGACCTCGCGTGCCTCTGTGGCTGTGCGTGGTACACGCGTCTTTGCAAGCAGAAGGCGGGCACGTGGCTGCCTTCCCCAAAATAGCCTCTGTGTTCCCAGCTCTGGCTGACACGGCAGCCTATGATTTGGCCTGTGCTCCTGGAACGGCCCACACAAACACGCTTTCCTGTTAGATGTTCGTCGATGAGGAAAGCAGGGCCCTGGGGAGGGTCAGCTGCGAGGCCGCGGCTGGCCTCGGTGAGGGCCAAGACGTTACCTTGGGCGACGGTGGGGCCCCGGCAGAGCACTCACGACGCTCCAGTCTTGGCCCCAGTGAGGGGAAGGAGCGTTAACCCACACCCCGAGCGGATGGTTCCCACAGATTTCCGGTAATGCTGTTCCCGGAGCTCCTGGGAATATTGGACGTTCTGAACTCTTGCACAGAGTTATTTCAAGGCGTGTAATTAACTGAGAGTACTACATAACACACCTCAACTTTGAAGTCTGAGGGCTTTCTCGAACACAGGGGATTTTTGGATTACGCACCGCAAAGTCAGCGTACTGCTCCTGAGACGATTTGTGTCCCTTTTCCTCTGCAGGGACACACGTGAGTCCTCAAGGTACGTTTACCTCGGGTCCAAACGCTCTCATTTCTACCCAGAGGCCTCCGGCTCGTCCTGTTCATGTTCCCACACCCCCTGCCCGAGAAATGGAGAGGTGGCAGGCCACCTGGCAGGGCCGTGAGGACCGACAGTGCCGAAGCGTGGGAGGCGTGGGGCTACGCGTGGCTCCCGGGAAGCGGCAGCCAAGATGCTGAGTAAGCAAGAGCTTCCTTGTGATGAGCGTTTTCCATCCGCTGATGAATTCGGGGAAAAGTGGCTTGTCACTTTTGTGTGCAGCCACAGCGGTCGGCGCTGAGGACGTGAGACGCGATGTCTGCTCCTCTTCCGGCCGCTGGGGGTCCAGAGGTGCGAGGGCCCCGGCCAGTGCGCTGGTCCGAGCCTGGGGTCTCACGGGAGCGCCCGCCTCAACGGCACCTTTCCCGCTGTGATCAGTCCGAGGGGCTCGTCTGCGCCTTCTACCAGCCCCACTGCCGCCCACAAAGATGCGCTCTTTCCTCCGGAGTCGACCCCGAGAAGGCTCACACGTGGCCTCACACGAGCCATCCAATTCTTGTCCTATTTAAGCCTGAATCTCCGGGAAGGGATCTCTCCCTTGAGCCAGCTCTTAGACAGGCAGCCGTAGGCGGCCAGCGCGCCAGCCCGACCTCCTCATTAACGCTCTGGGTCCCAGACGACGGACGCGTCCTGGGCACTCAGAGTAGGAAGACCTGTGAATAAACGTGTGCCATCGAATGTCCCACCCAACCCATTTCCAACAAATCCACAGAACGAGCCCTGCTGGTTGGATGGCAACAGGGCTCATGGCTGGGCCCTTTACAGGCGAGCTCCCCACACTTTCCAACGCGTCCCTGTCCTGGTGCGGGACAGGTGTCCACTGCCCACCTGCGCACGGGCTCCTCCTGGGAACGAAGCTGCCATGGGGCTTCTGCAAATGGCCCGAGCTTCTGCGGCCTGTGACGCACGCCGTAGGCACACCTCAGGCACACCTCCATAAACACCGACAGTAAGATGTAATTAAAGGAAAAGCAAACGGACCTATGATTAGGTAAAGACGTCGAAAGTCAGGCGCGAGTCGCATGTGGGGCGACGAGGCCCAGCTCCCCTGGCCACGTGGGTGACCGCGTCTGGCTCTGGCAGCCCTGAGCCTCCCTGGGTGAGCTGCTCACCTCTCTGCCTCTTCCTAAGACAAACGAGAGAGAAAATAATGCCTGCTTCATAGGGATGTGAGCAAGGTCAGTGCGTCCTCTGTGCAGCCTTACCCGCGCTTGGCCCTGTCTGAGCTCAGTTAGCTCATTTCCCCCAGAAGGTTTGCCAGTGTCAGTGTCAGCATTAGAGTGGGCATCGGCCGTTAGCTGTGCGCGCCTGCCTGCTCCGCTGTGGGCTTCTCCTCAGGGAAAGGGATGACCAGGGCTCTGTGCCTGTCACAGGGACAGCGCGTGAGGCGGGCCAGCCAGGCCGCACCCTTCTTCCCAACCTCAGGGGAGTTATTTTACTCCTCTGTGGTCTGAGAAACTGTGCGTGTCAAGCTTGTGCTCGTTGGGGAAGGGCAGAGCGGGCGCCGTGGCTTACCGTGGCCACCTGTGGGCGGGGCTGCAGATGTAAGCTTTTCAAGGTCTCAGCTCCCGGCCCGGGGACCGGGGCAGTTCTGGGCCACCTCTCGGGAGCAGGGGATAGTACGGGCCTGTAGCACAAAGATGCTGCCTGATTTAAGGGACTCACGCTGCTTCTGGACAGTTAGTGGTCCCACAGCTGACGTGGGGCCGTGAGCTTTCGCATCCCCTAGCCCGGGGACGGGGGTGGGGTCCTAAAAAGTGCACCCTCTGCAGAGCCGTGGCCGCCTCACTGGTGACGTGGCCCCCGTGGGTCAGTTGGGACAACGCACACGGAGTGCTCCTAGCCAGCGCTACTGGCTTGGGTTTCTGGAATGCTCCCCATGCTGGGTAGAGACTGGAACTTTCCTCACCTCACAAACCTGTTAAGAAACAGGGACGGCGCCAGCCCCAGTCCCCGTGGCCGCGGCCCTCTGACCTGGAGGGGGCTCCAGCTTTTTCTCGGTAAGTTCTGTCCCCACACACTCCTCCTCGTGGGACATTCTCTTCCTTAACAGGCGTGAGGGCTGCACCCGGGAAGCGAGAGCATCCAGCCTAGTCCTCGAAGTGGGAGGGCCCGTGAGGCTACATGCAGCTGCTCCTCTTGCGGCTGCTGCTCCTCCTGCTGCTCTTCTTCCTGATGCTTCTCCTCCTGATGCTGTTTCTCCTCCTGCTGCTCCTCCTCCTGCTGCTCCTACAGCTGCTCCTCGTGAGGCTGCTTCTCCTCCTCCTGCTGCCCCTCCTCCTGCTGCTGCTTCTCTTCCTGCTTCTCCTCCTCCTGCTGCTCCTCCTCCTCCTACTGCTCCTACAGCTGCTCCTCTTACGGCTGCTGCTCCTCCTGCTGCTCTTCTTCCTGCTGCTCCTCCTCCTGCTGCTCCTACAACTGCTCCTCGTGAGGCTGCTTCTCCTCCTCCTGCTGCCCCTCCTCCTGCTGCTTCTCCTCTGCTGCTCCTCCTCCTGGTGCTGCTCCTCCTGCTGCTGCTGCTCCTCCTGCTGCTGCTTCTCTTCCTGTTTCTCCTCCTGCTGCTGCTTCTCTTCCTGTTTCTCCTCCTGCTGCTGCTTCTCCTCCTCCTGCTTCTCCTCCTCCTGGTGCTTCTCCTCCTCCTGCTGCTCCTCCTCCTCCTACTGCTCCTACAGCTGCTCCTCTTGCGGCTGCTGCTCCTCTTGCGGCTGCTGCTCCTCTTGCTGCTCTTCTTCCTGCTGCTCCTCCTCCTGCTGCTCCTACAGCTGCTCCTCGTGAGGCTGCTTCTCCTCCTCCTGCTGCTCCTACAGCTGCTCCTCCTCCTGCTGCTCCTACAGCTGCTCCTCGTGAGGCTGCTTCTCTTCCTCCTGCTGCCCCTCCTACTGCTGCTTCTCCTCTGCTGCTCCTCCTCCTGGTGCTGCTCCTCCTGCTGCTGCTTCTCTTCCTCCTACTGCTCCTACAGCTGCTCCTCGTGAGGCTGCTTCTCCTCCTCCTGTTGTTCCTCCTGCTGCTTCTCCTCTTGCTTCTCCTCCTCCTCCTGCTGCTCCTGCTGCTGTGCTGCTCCTCCTCCTCTCCCTCCCTTATTCCCCATCCTCTCCCTCCCTCCCCCTCCTCCTCCTCCACTTCCACCCTCCCCTTCCCCTTTCCCCTCGTCTCTCCCCCTCCCCTCCTCCTCCTGCTGCGGCTGTCCGGGCACTGAGCCCCAGTGCTGAGGAGAGACTGGGCCTCGGGGAACAGAGCATCCTCCGTGCTGAGCGAACAAACTCTGTGGACCTGTCTGGCCCAGGGGTCAGGAGGTCGCTGCAGGCGGGAGGGGCCCGGGCAGCAGATTGGGAGCCCCCTGCCCCTCCAGCATCATTTAGACAAACAAGCAGATGGCAGGTGTCAGCGGGGACAAAGAGCCATCTGTGCAGCGAGGCCGCCCCACCATTCTCTCACAGGCAACTTCATGAAAGCCGCGACTCGAGGCAGCGCTGCCCACGGCCAGCAGGCCCTCCTTGGACTTCTAAGGATCGGGCAGCGCGATGCGTGTCCTCCGCCCGGAGGCCACCAGGCCGGGCTCAGGCTGCAGGGCACTGGGTCGCCCGTGTTCACAACAGGACCCTTGTTTGTTCTGAGGGCGTGTCCACACAGGCGGGGCCACCCCAGATTAGGTTGATGGAATTTGTCCTCTGAGTGGCCCCCTCCCTCCTCCTCCCCCTCCCCTGCCGCCCCCCTCCCTCCCTCCCTCTGTCTCCTTCTCTCTCTGGAGCGCCTGGCGTGTCTCTCGGCACATCCCCGCGGGGCAGTGGAAGGCAGCCTGAGCAGGAGAAGCCCAGCTCTGCCCCTCTCGCCCCTGCCTCCGGCTGTCCAAGGCTATTTCTGGGGCTCAGGCCTGGGACGGTAGACATCTCCCGTCCTGGAATGAGGCTGTCTCCCAGCCAGGCAACACCTGAAGAGGCGGCAGAAACGACCGGGCACTAGGTCCTTGACCTTCCATCTGGGGCACGACGCCATCCAGTGAGGCCTCTGGACCCACCACAGATGAGGGAGGGCAGAGGCCCCACCGTGGCTCGGCTTGCAGAGGGAGGTGGGGGAGGGCTCGGCCTTCTGTGGAGACACAGTGGCACCTGGTGTTGCTTCCCAGGCGTCAGGTCCCAGAGCTGCGGCCGCGTGTCATGGGCCTCGACTCAGACACACAACCCCGTCCTGTGTCCTGGGGCCGGGCCCAGGTCCCCACTGCCGGAGCCACCTCGGCCACCTCTCTGCCTCTCGTGAGGAAAGACATCGAACATTTCAACTCCTGCCCGTTGATATTCATGTAAAATATGACGCAAGCCACTGCAGAAACAAGAGACTCTTAAAAACTGAGAACAAACTGAGGGTTGATGGGGGTGGGAGGGAGGGGAGGGTGGGCGATGGGTATTGAGGAGGGCACCTTTTGGGATGGGCACTGGGTGTTGTATGGAAACCAGTTTGACAATAAATTTCATATATTGAAAAAAAAGAAATAAAAAAAAAAGAAAATACAAAGCCATGAAAAGTACAAGTCCCCAATTTATTTACTGTATTAAACAGACAAGAAACTATGTTTCGAGTAGTAAAATGAGAATAAAAGTGAAACAGGAAAATTGAGAACTTAGGTACAGTCTGCCCTTGTGCACGCAGGAGTGCCCGTTCACAGAATTCTCATCGCTCCCACACCTTTGGCCATCCCACGAGCAGAGCTAACAAAATCCTGGGAGTCGAACGCCAGCTTCTGGGTAAAGGCCCACGTATGCACACCTGCATGGTGCCGCGTTCACAGATTTTTGTGCGACAAACGAGCTTGGTCTTTGCTTTGCGCTCTGGGTGGGGTGGGAGCGATGGGGCGGCAGGGACGGTCTCTGTGCTGTGCTTGAGCACCGGCCAGGGTGGAGACGGCGTGCTCCTGTGTGTTGATGCAACGGAAGCAAAAGCTCAGGGAACCCACGTTTACTCCGTATCTAAACGCAGCAGACGACGCTCCGTTTCTAAGACCCATCTCAGTCCTTCCCCTGTGGCCATTTCCAGTAACTCACGCCCGAGTGGGCGTCTGAACAACTGACCGTGCTGGGCTCCAGCCGCAGGTGGACTCAGGTGCGCTCGGCTCGCTCCCGGGACGCCCCCCGGGCCCCAGGTGCACGAAGGCGGGTGCGGATGGCGGTCAGCGCTGCTCCCACTGCACCTGCCTCCTTGGGGACAAGGCCATGCCGCTCGGGGACAGAGGGCAGAGACCGTCGTGTTTCACATGGGGCGCACCGGTCCTCCGGCATTGCCTTCGCCCAGCCTCTGGGACTCAGTTTCCTCATCTCTAAGATGGGCATGACCCCCCGGACCTGATAGGCTGTTTGAAGACAGAGTGGAACGAAGGGCCCACAGCAGCCACAGCTGCTCCACGAGGGGGGAGCGGCCGGCCGGCCTGACAAGCCATCCTGAGCCGCAAGGGGCCCTTTGCGGAGGTGCGCGGACCGCAGTTCGGACGGCACTTCTGCTGCCCGTCCCCATCTGCTCTGACCAGAGTGCGGGGACAGAGCAGGGCGCTCCGTGGATGGCCGGTCTGCACACTTCCTCAAGACATCTCCATGGCGCTCAGTGTGTTTTCTGAGTGTCCTTGTCAAGTGTATGAAAGAATTTATTTCAAAACAGGAAACTGAAGTTTGTTTTCTCTTGAGAATAAACCAGATCAAACTCCAAAATATCCCTGATCAGTCCAGAACTCAAAACCCAAGAGGTTTTATCAAGTTCTAAAATAGTCCCAAAGTTCTTTCTCAAAGGCATCATGAGAAGCAGAGGCGGATGAAAGACCCTGACCTTTCACCTCTGAACCCTGGCCAGGAAACACAAAACGAGCAAAAGCCACTTCTGAGGTTGAAGGAACGTTTTGGTTTCTTCCTTCCAGAGGTTTGTCTGGCGGTCTTCCTAGCGCGGCAGAGTCTAACCGCAGGCAGTCCTGGCGAGGCGGTGGGGACTGCCCCCCTCCACCCGGCGTCTCCTGCTTCGGGGCCCTGCGCTCTGTCTCTGGAGGAATAGAAGTAACTAACACGGCCCTGGACGCCGGGACGGCCCGCGGGGCCCAGACATCAGACAGACGGCTCCACGCGATCCCTAGGAACACAGTGGGGGATTCCCACAGGGCCACAGCCTGGCCACTTGTGTCCCCGAACCCTCTCCTGTCACGGTGACCCCTCCCGAGAGCTCCCAGGGCTGACCCCTTGCTGCCCGCCCGGCCCTGCCCAAGCCTGGGGCTCTGACGCCCACCAGTGTGGCCAGCGTGGAGCCCCCACGCCGGACCCCGGGAGGAAGGGGCCACGGTGCCCGGCCTCCAGGCTGCCTTTCTGCCCCACCCGTCTCCTCTCCGTCCCCACAACTGTGGCCTGGACTGAGTTCTGGGGTGACCAGAAGAGGCCCCGAAGGGCCACGGTGCCTCAGTGTCCTGGTTGTTGACTCGAGGCCTCGGTGCCTCTGCAGGTTCCGGTCCCGGGTTTCGCGTCGCACCCTAACCGCTGCAGATTTCGATGCCAGGTTTTAAAAACCCAAGGTCTTTTCTTGTCTGCGGCCTGCACCATGCCTCTCCCCACCCCCAAGTCAGGTTTCTCCTAGTTCCTGAGGGACCGTAGGGGCGCTGGGGCTCATTCTTCAGGGCAAAGAGTAGCGGGGCCACCGCCGCGGTGCTCCTGGCTAGGACCGCACCTCAGCCCTGCCCCCGCCTTCCGTGCGCTCCCTGCCTCGTGCCTGAGCGTGGCCGTGGCGGAGCAGGGCCCCGCTGGCCGGCACACCCGTGTGGGCGGACGGGGCGGGCGCCCATGTCTCTACCGGGAGTGGGTGGGGTCGCCATCACAGTCTGGTGACAGCCAGCACCCCAGTGCCCTCCCAGCCTGCTATTAATCTCAGGTGTCGAGGAAAATATAAGAACACACAGAGGCCTTTGGGATTACAAACCATTTTCTTTAAAACCGGGATGAGGACAGCCATTAAGTGAGTCTCGAGGACAGCCCTCCAGCGGGATTAGCCAGGGCAGCCGCTCCTTCCTTTCAGCAAACGCTGCTCAAGGGTCTATGACTTGCTGAATAGGGCTAGCTCCTTGGCCAAACATAAATGAACTGCAGACCCTGAGTTTGATGGGCTCACGTTCTGGAAGTGAAAACCGACAAGTAAATAATAATCACAATGACACAGTAAGTATTGCGATGGGGCGTGGGCCAGATGTTGTGGGGACACTGAGGACCCATGTCTGGGAGCTGAGACAGGCTTCCTGGAAGAGGTACACTTGAGCTGAGTCGCCCTGGGGAGCCAGGGGCTCCTGGGTGGTGAGAGGCCCTGGCCGGACGCAGAGCTGAGCTCAGAAGGCAGTGAGCACCCAGGCCCATAGGTGCCAGGACCACGGGAGTCCAGGAGGGCAGAGAGGTCACGAGGGGCTGCACGCTGCCTCACAGGTTCTGTTCCAGGCTGAGACGGCCCAGGCGAGGGGTCCTGACACAGGAGGGCAGATGGGATTGTATCAAGGTGACACAGGCGAGGCGTCCTGATACAGGAGGGCAGATGGGATTGTGTCAAGGCTGAGTAAAGGTGACTGTGGTGGTCCAGGCGGGAGTCAGGATGCAGCGGTCTGGAAGGTCACACGGGAGGAAGGAGGGCAGTCTGGGGACATTCATGCAGCGTGTCGTCGTGCAGAATGTCATTCTCTCTTTGTCTTTGAAGTGTATGTGACGCCATCTTGGCAGCGGGATTTGCCTCACTCTGCGGACCTCTTTGGAAACGTTTAGAATGGTGTCCTACCCCCCGCGCACACTCACCAGCTCCCAGTGGTGATGGGGGAAAGCCCTCTGCCGAGAGCGGGTGACCTCACCGCAGACTCTCCTCTCGGCGAGGCAGGGAAACTGTTGGTTTCCCTTTCCGACACACCCATACCCCGCTACGGGGAAAGTGTCGACCATAGAGGCGGCGCAGCAGGGAAGCTTCTGGGGAGAAAGCAGGTGGGCTAGCTAAATGCCGTGGACCATCCCGAAACCAGAAAACCAGTAACCCGACAATCAAATTCTATTTGTGCCTCTCTCCCCTTGTGACACGATTTTCCCATTTGCAAAATCAGAGTCAGAAGAGTAAATGGGATGTTTCAGAGAAACTTCATTCACATTCACAATGGCAAGGTCGTTGTCGGAACCAAAAAATTCTCTAGATACTTCCGTGAGTTATACCAGCCGTCTGTCCTGAAAGGCGGGCTTTCCAGAGCCTGGAGCGTGGGTGTTTGTGTGCAGCAGGGCTAGCAGGAATGCCACAGCACCAGCTCCCTCTTCCTAAAAGTCATTGAGACAAACGAAACAAAACAATGTGTATAAAATTATTAAAATAGTGTTTAACCCAAGGCAGGTGTTCAACAAAAGCTACTTTATCTGAGGACAGCACAGCATCCACGTGACAGCTTTGGAGAGACAGTAAGACGCAGCTCGGTCCCGAAGAGTTTAACACAAGGCTGAGAATGACAGTCTGTCCTCTGCCGGCCGTACCACCCAGACTTGTTACCAGCACTAGGTCGTGGCCAGAAGGAAGAATTAATGTGTACACAGCAACCCGACTGATCACCAGGAGACATGAATACCCTTTTACATGCCTGGGGCTGCCTTGGGTCTTTGTACGTGTGTGTGTCCATGAACGCATCTGTGCGTGTGTGGAACATGGTGTGTATGCATGTGCGTGGCCTATGTCACACGTCAATGTGTGTTGCACACGATGTGTATAAATGTGTTTTTGTGTGGTCGGTGGCGTGTGTGGTGGGGGCACCAGCCTGCTGAAGCGAGCAGTCCGTGGCAGGAATCAGGAGGTGGAGGGAAGTCGTCTTGGGAACGATCTGAGTTATCCTTCTGAGACTCTAAAGCGCATCCCTTTTATGTCAAACACTTGATCTCCAGCAAAGATGGCCGATGGGACAGCATGGTCAAGGGACGTGTGTCCCCCTCGCTCAAGGTTGCCCCCCGACAGGGTCCTAACCTGAGTCCACGGCCAAAGGGCTGTGGGCCCCGAGCACGTCCACGCCGCCCCTCTAGAGCGGCTGGCGAGCCCCGGGGAGCAGGCATGCTGGCCTGGAAAGGCAGCAGAGGGACCTTACCACCGCTCCAGAGGGACACGCAAGTCCCCGATGCATGTGTTACATTTTAATTTAGTATGAGAGTTATTATTCTCTTCAGTTAATACTAATTGCTTATAAGAAACACATTTCCTGAGGTTTTTCTCTGCAAATGATATATGTCTAGTTACACAGTGGCCAGTCTTCAACAAATATGTTTTAAATAACCGACTGGTCTTCCGTGAACAATGCCCTAACAGGCCTTTTAAAACGAAATGAAAAGCACATTTAAGAGCAGCTGTGGAAATGGTACAAGGGTTAGCCTTTGGGGCGGCCGTTTCTCCCGCCCAGACAGTTCCTACAAGGCTGACCCGATGCCATATCGACCCCAAAGCCAGGAGAAGGGCCACCAGCCGCTATAGTGAGAGAGAGGCAGGGCCCAGGCCCACCATCACGGGACGGCTGGCACAGGGGCTCCCGGTGAGGGAGGAAAGCAGGTGCACAGGCCCGCGGGGTGCCCTCCACTGCCCTCTCCATCCACGCATTTTTCTGTGCACATTTTAATGCTGCTGCACGCCTGGCACTCCTCTGGGCGCTGAGGGAAAAGACCAACCGCTCTGCTTCCACGGAGATCTTATCTGAGCGAGGAACACGCAGTCGGACGCGCGAGGTTCGTGCCGTCGTGGTGGCGAAGCGCCACCGAGGGAAACAAAGTGGGCAGGGCCTGAGGGCGACGCGGACGGGGCCCTTGTCCTATGGGATTCTGCACAGGCCTCTCTACGAAAGGAAAGGTATATTTGGTCGAGACTCAAGTAAAGGACAAGCCAGGGACCGTCTGAGTAAGGAGGGCGTCGGGCAAGAACAGGGCGAGTGTCATGCCCCTAAAATAGGACACACGAGGGACAGCCCCCAACTGGCCAGGTGAGGAGCTTGACAGGGAGGCAGAGGCCAAGCACACGGAGCCATGTCAGCTTGAGGAATAAAGCGAATTTATTTCATTCTAAGGGTAGAAATCTGTTACAAGGCCTGTGATAATTTTATTGAGGTTGGTTCACCTGTGCGCACCTGTTTGAAGTGCGCAAGTCAATGGTTTTCAAGGTGGCCCCAGAGCCGTGACCCCAGAGCCCCAATCTGATCTCAGAATATTTCCCTTGTCCTTGAAGGAGACCCTGTACTCGTTTCCTCCCCAAATTCTGGCCTGAGAGAGTGAATCGACGCTTTCTGGCTGTGTGGCTTTTCATATTCTGGACATTTCATGTAAATGGAGTCATGGTATGTGGCCTTTGTGACGGATTTCCACTCAGCACGAAGTTCTCAAGGTTCACCTGTGCAGAGGCATGAATCGTCAACACTCCGTTCCTTCTTTCTGCCAAATAATATTCACCACGTGGACGTCCCGAATTGTACCTGTCTCTTCTTCACCCGAGGGCCACTTTGATTATGTCCACTTTTCAGCCATCGTCAGTTTTGCTGCAACCCTGTGACTGTGCTACATTTGTGCACGTGGTTCCGTGGTGGTGGATGTTTCCGTTCTTCTTGGGTGTACCCCTGCAGGCAAATTTCTGAGTCAGTTGGCCTTTGAGAAGCTGCCAGACTGTCGGGGTAGGGTCTGAAGTAGACGTCGAATGTGATCTAATGCGCGATCTTTTTACAACTCCCAGCATGGATTCTGCGTGTAGGAATCTGGACAGGGCATGGTGGGAGATGGTTTGTCTCTGTCCCATCACACCTGTGAACGTCCTCGTAGCTGAGAAGACTTAATGGTTGAGGTACGGAATGATCTGGAGGTTTCCTCATTCATAAGCCTGGGCCTGCCTGGGCTGTGGTCTGGGGAACCTGCTCATGTGATTCCTCACGGCACGGTGGCCTCGGACCAGTTGGACTTCCAATGCAGCGGCTCGGGGCTCTAAGGGCCAGGGTTCCCGGTTTGTTTTAAAGTACGCTTGGGTGCTGTGCTGAGTGCACAGGGTAAGTAGGCAGACCGACGGCCGGGCAGCAACCGCGGGGAGCGGGGGGTGGTTTGTGAAAACGGTGAGCAGAGGCAGAGCTAACAGCTGCTTTGAAGGTGGAGCCAACAGGCCCCACATGGATTCCGTGTTTCCCAGGGGACAGAAAGGAATCTGGGTCGAATGTTAGGCTCGGGGCATTTCCCATGAACTGAGATGGATTGAAGGAAGGGACAGGAGTGAAGCAGATGCCACCTTAATGAACTCAAAGAAGAGAAAACTAAATCCACAGTAGACAGAATGAAGAAATCATAAAGATGAGAATAGAAATGAGTAAAATTGGAAAGATTAAAAATAATAGATAAAAAACAAAAAAAATTAAAAGCTATTTGAAAAGACTCTGCTCACCTCGAATAGATGGATGAGGAACACAGGTCACCAATTTCAGATTCCACAGATAGAAAAAGAATAAGGGAATATTGTCAGCAATTCCATGTTTGAAAAAACAGATTTCAAAGCAAAAAAAAAAAATAGTATCTGGGATAAAGATGCCAAAAAGTTTATTAAGTCAATAAATTCAACAACCCAGTTGAATGGACAAATTCCTTGAAAGACACAAACTACAAAATCTCATTAAGAAGAAGTAGGTAACGCGAGTATCCAGTATGTATTAAGGGAATCAAATCTGTAATTAAAAATATCCCACAAAGAAAGCTCCAGGCCCAGATGGCTTCACTGGTGAATTCTTCTCAACATTTAAGGGGGAAACAAGTACAAATTCTACACAAACTCTTCCAGAAAATTAAGGAGGAGGAAGTACTTCCGGCTTCTTCTCTGACGGCAGCTTCGGCTGATGCCCAAAGTAGACAAGAGCATCAGAGGAACACAAAACTGCAGGCAGGAGTCCTTCATCCACACAGATGCAGAATTCTTAGACAAATGTATAATCAAATCTACCAATATATAAACATACTAGTATATCATGACCAAGGGAGGTTTATCTCAGAATGTAAGACTGATTTGTTTTTTTCAACCTTTATTTATTTTTGGGACAGAGAGAGACAGAGCATGAACGGGGGAGGGGCAGAGAGAGAGGGAGACACAGAATCGGAAACAGGCTCCAGGCTCTGAGCCATCAGCCCAGAGCCTGACGCGGGGCTCGAACTCACGGACCGCGAGATGGTGACCTGGCTGAAGTCGGACGCTTAACCGACTGCGCCACCCAGGCGCCCCTGTAAGACTGATTTAATCAGGGTTGATTGCCATGACGCCCTGAATTTTAAAACTAGGAATGAAAAACATGATCATCTCAACAGATGCAGGGCAAGCATTTGATAAAATCTATCTTTTCCTGATGAAAACAGCCAGCAAGATGACAAGGGCATCCGTGAAAACCCTGCAGGCACCATCATACCCGCCGTAGAGCTGGAGCGCTCTCCCTGGGGCGGGGGAGGCAAGGAGGCCGCTCCCACCACGGCCACCGAGGTCGACCCGGGGCTCTGGTCCACGCGGGATGGCGAGCAGAAGGAAGAAAAGGCGTCCAAGCTAGATATGTACCAGGGACACGATTGTCAATGCGAAAAACCAGATGAAGTCTTTAAAAAGTGGCTGGACCGGCTCAGGGGTCTGTCCAGTTTGCAGGATAAGAGACCGATATGTCAACATCAAGGCTTCTTCCAGGTACTTGCCAGGCATGGTCAGAAATTTAAGTTAAAAGCACAGCAGCATTTACAGTAGCATAAAAAGGTTACACACTTAAGGGTAAAGCTGGCGAAAGCTGTGAAAACCCCAGGCTCCAAACGTGACAGTGTGGCTGAGGGAGGCGAGAGGCAGCGTGTTCAGGGCCAGGGACCCAGGTCTCCTCAGACCGACTCACGCATTTGGTGCTGCCTGTGTCGAAATCTCCAAAGTCTTCCTTGTTCGAGGTGACAGGCTGCTTCTAAAATTCATTCGGAAATGCAAAGGGCCCAGAGTGATCAAAACAACTTTGCGGAAACAGAAGGAAACCCTAGTATAAAGTGACCGTGTGAGAGTGGCCTCAGGTGTCTGCTCCCCCCGGGGAGTCCACAGGGCTGGTCTGCAGAGGAAGGCCTCAGGGACAGTGTCCCTGGACGGGGCAGGCCCCGGGCCATCGTCCTCAGCACAGGGACGGGCAGGGGTTCCTCACGGGGGACCCAGAGGCTGTGAGCAAGACAGCGGATCCAGAGACTCTCGAGTCCAGGGGCCTGGTTTCCCACAGCTGCGGCAGCACAGGCCACAGACGGGGGTGGGGCTCACCCGGCAGGGATTTACTCTCTCCCAGTTCTGTGGCAGGATCCCCGGTCAGGGTGTCTCTGTGGGCAGTCTAGTCCACACCTTTCTCCAGGCTGCTGATGGCTGCCAGTGGCCGTGATTCTTGGCTTGTGGATGCACCTGTCCGTCAGCCTCCACTGTCACCTGGCCCCTCCCTGTGCATCTCTGCCCCCTTCTTTTTTTAAAAAAATTTTTTTAATGTTTATTTATTTTTGAGAGAGACAGAGACAGAGCATGAGTGGGGGAGGGGCAGAGAGAGAGGGAGACAGAATCCAGAGTAGGCTCTGGGCTCCCAGCTGTCAGCACAGAGCCCGACGCGGGGCTCGAACCCACGAACCTGGAGATCATGACCTGAGCCAAAGTCAGACACTCAACCGACTGAGCCACCCAGGCGCCCCTCTGTCCCCTTCTTATAAGGACACAAGTCATGGGATTTAAGGCCCTCCCTACTCTAGTACGAGCTCATCTTGACTATATCTGCAATGTCTCCACTTCTAGGAAAGGTCTCATGCTTGGGATCCAGGGGGGCATGACTTTGGGGGACACTGTTCAACCTGGTGCTGAGGATCTGTGCAGCACTGTGGTGGCCCTGCCTTTCCCCAAGGTCCTTGGTCCTTTGCATCATGGTCCCTGTTGAAATGCACCATGATGAAGGCTTGAGCAAGCAAGCTCAGCTGGTGACGGCCAGGGCTTCCAGGCCTAGTGGGGCCCCTGCAGGGGTGGGGGCAGGAGAAGACAGTCACCCTGGCAGGGCAGCCTTGGCCTGTGTCCTTGGAGGATGGCCGGCAGGACCCGGAGCCAGACGTTGTGGGGGGTCCCAGCCACGTGTGGGGCCGTAAACCGCAGCACGGGCTTTGCCTGGGTGGGTCAGGCTATGAGATGCGCTCCCCAGAGCCGGTCCCCAGAGCACTGTGTGTAATTGGCCAAGGCTGTGTCTCCCCACGGTGCCCCCAGACCCAGACCTGGGGGTCCCTCCTCTCTCAGGGCTGGAGATCCTGACCAGGCACCTT
Source organism: Prionailurus bengalensis (assembly GCF_016509475.1). Taxonomy (NCBI): domain Eukaryota; kingdom Metazoa; phylum Chordata; class Mammalia; order Carnivora; family Felidae; genus Prionailurus; species Prionailurus bengalensis. Next base: position 151,882,653 of record NC_057349.1, on the reverse strand, counting down.
TTTATTTGCAGCGATGATGCGTGAGATGTGTCCTTCGGGGAAAATAAATGCTGCTGTGCTGGCAAAGAGCTTTGGAGCCGTAAGAGAAAATGGATTAGCCAGCAGCCCAGCCTCTGCTGTTCTTCATGCTAATGAGTTTCTGCAAAGCCCTTTATAGAAATGACATCAGAAACAAGGCTTTCCCACTTCCAAATGGGCCTCTGCCCAGACACAAATCACTTCGGTGGAGGGGATGCCTTCAGCTGAGGTGAACCGAGGATCCCTGACGGAGGGTCTCCAAGGCCCGTTAATGAAGGGGGTGGCAGGTGGCCCCGGCGTGGGGCGTTTCAGTAGAACGAAGATCAAGGCTGCCCCTCGGCCTCGTCGGGCTGGCTGTGGCCTCACCGAGTCCTCCCCACACGGGCTCGGCGGCCAGTCGGTTCACAAGGCCCAAGCCCGACAGGGAGGCCGCTCGTGCCCTGAGCGTGTGACGAAAGTCTCTCCCACGCACTGCAGAGGGTTGGGGACCAAATGAAGGAGTCGCACGAGCTGTAAATCTCAGAGGGGCCCGAACCACTCCCTACGCCCGGCAGGAAGTCGTCCCAGCCGTGTGTGCCGTCCGTGTGTCCAGCATGGGAAGTGGCCGCCCCTCAGGGAAGTCGCTCACGTGCGGAGCCGCGCCATCCACCTGGCGCGCCAGGAGCCGGGGGCGAGGGAATGCTCGCAGACCGCACCAGAGGCCGGGGCCCGGGGTCAGGGGCGGGTGGCCAGGCCCTTGCCCTGCGCTGTGGTGTGGGAGGGTGTGAGAACTCCGTGTTAGTGCCGTGATCTCCACGAGCCCTTCCTGTGCTGAGAAGCAGGCACAGAACCCCCTGCAACCCACCCTAACCCTCAGGGGGCCGCGGGCACCCGGAGGTCTCGCCTGTGGTGTCCGAGCTCGCTCCGTTGCCCTGGCGCCCTCCCGAGGCAGCACGGCCAGTTGTGTGTCCGTCGCTCCTCACGGTTCTTCCTGGCTGTCCCGAGTGCAATGGGACCTTGGGCACCTGAGGGCCGGCTGGGCTCGCCTGGCGCAGGTGGGGCCCTCCTGCTTCTCTGTCGGCCAGTTTCCGGTCTGCTCAACAGGGTGTCGCTGCCGAAGGGTCACGAGAAACGCTTTCTCGTGCCGTAGAATTCCAGCCAGGGCTGGGCCGGGGGAAGGAGCCGCTGCTGAGGGCTCAGGACCAGATCACAGACACCCGGGCCTTGCCTGCGCTCGAGCACCTGGCTCATCACAGTCCCAGACCTGTGGCTTGTTGTTCCTGAGCCCGGGGGGGGGGGCCTGTTCCTCAACATCTGCCGACCTCCCCGCACTTGCTTGCGAAGTGGGGTAATTCAAACTCACCGAGAGCATGACTGACATCCTGCGGGAAGCGTGGGGCACACAGTAGGCGCTCAGCGCACAGGAGTCTCCCGACCCCCCTCTGTCCAGGTGTTCCCAGCGGAGCTGCTCCCAGGACAGGCACCGTCCGACCCCAGGCAGGCCCAGGGCCCCGGGCTGCCTGGCTGAGGCCCCACGGGGCTGCGAGGCCTCAAGGGGTTAACAGCCCATGACTTGGAAAAACACAGGCGCACAAAGGCCGGGCAAGGGGCGGGAGGGAGGCCGACAAGCACATTAGCAGCTGCCGGAGAAGGGGGGCTCTTCCCATCAGTTAGAGGTGATGACACCCACATAATAGCTTCAATGGAAATGCAGCTGAGTGGACCGCGGGGCTGGGCCGGGGCCTCCGCCGCCCGGGACCCTCACCACCTACCTCCTTCACCGGCACTTGGAGCCCCATGCAGGCTGCCCCCTGGGGGCTGGGAGGGTGTCTCAGAGGCTTCTTGAGGGTGGAGACGTGGCCCGGGTGCCCTGCTGGGTCCTCACCGAACGCTGCCCATCTTCAGTGCTGCGGGGCAGGCTGGGTCCCCGTGTCGCGGTCAGGACTCTTGGCCTGGTGCTCCCCTTGCCGTCAGCCTGGGTCTTGGTGCACCTGCCCTTGTGCTGAAGCCCAGACAGCTCCAGGGGCATCCAGAAAAAAGACCGGGACTCTTGGACGAGGGGTGACGACTTTGCATGGCCCCTGCTGGGTGGTCCGGGCTCATGTGGGCTCCATCCGGGCACATTCTGATGTTCATGAGCTATACCCCCAGGACCCGGAAAACAAGGCAGACCCAAGTAGCTCAGCTGTAAACACACTCACACACATGCTCACACATGCTTACACATGCACACGTGCACATTCATGCTTGCACACACATGCACGCACTCACACATACTCTCACATACGCACATATGCACACTCACACACATGCTCACACATGCACATGTGCACACACTCATGTACATACTCTCACACACGTGCACACACATACCTACTCTCACACATGCACATGTACACACACTCATGTACATACTCACACACGTGCACAACATAATACTCTCACACATGCACATGTGCACACACTCACACACATGCTCACACACACGCACACACGTACATACTCTCACACATGCACATGTGCACACACTCATGTACATACTCTCACACACACGTGCACACACATACCTACTCTCACACATGCACATGCGCACACACTCATACACATGATCACACGCACGTGTGCACACACGTACATACTCTCATACATGCACATATGCACACACATGCCCTCACACACATGCATACACACATACTCTCACACACGCACATGTGCACACACTCACTACACATATATGCTCACACATGCACGTGTGCACACAATACATACTCTCACACATGTGTGTACACACTCATGTGCATGTGCACACACACGTGCACACACATACATACACGCGCACCTGTGCACAAACACACACGTGCACACATGCACATACATGCTCTCACAGACGCACACGTGCACACACATTCATGCATATGCCCCGCTCCCAGGACTGGAGGCAGACTAAGTCTAGACCGTCTGATACGTAAATCACATCCATGAATGTTTATTACGCGGATGAACGAATGCATAGACAGCTCCTGGACCTCTCACTTCCCGGAAGTGAACACCTGGAACAGATTTCAGGGCTTGAGGCCTCTGCACCTGTCTCCTCCGATGCCTTATTTTCGTCGGCAGCTGAACTACAGGGGTGGAGCAGGGTCTGCGGCGGGGGCTGGAGCCGGCACCACCCTCATGGGGGCTGGGAGGCTGCTTCCGGCCGGCTCCCCGTCTGAGGCAGTTCCGTAGACCATCTGGATGGGATTGTGCTGTCTAAACCCAATTACGCCTTTTGGGTGAGCGATTCTTGTGCGGTCAAGTCTTTGCAAACCCATTCCGCCTTTCCCACGGAGTCGTGTCTGTTCCGCAGGATTTCATGGGCTCGGCCCACACGACCCCATCAGCCGGCCAGGCCGAGGTCTGCGACCCGCTCCCTCCCTTAGACCTTCTTCAGGGGCTGGCACGAGGCCCAGCGGATGGGCGAGAGTCAGGCTGGCCAGGAGCAGTGGGAAGGGCGCTGGGCTCTGGAGGCTGGCTGTCCCCATCCCGCCCCCCAGCCCCGCAGGCCAGCATCCACACAGCCCCCTCCTCCCTGTGCTCTGCTGAAGTGGGCAGAACCTCATGTGCCCAGAGGGACGAAGGCCAGGCGCCTATTCATCGGCCCGTGGGTCCATTCAGACGCCGGGGAGGAGGAGCCTGAGGCAGGCGCGGAGGACAGAGCAGACACGGCAGCTGGCCTTCTTCCCTTCACGGACGCCAGGACGGGTTTCATAGTGTTTCCCACTCCCCAGGAACAGGAGAAACCAGAGCTCCTTCTGGTTGTACCACGTGGCATTTCAGATCTCCAGAGCCAGAGGGGGCCTCACACTGGCGCTGAGGGGCGCCTCAGGAGCACCCGCACCTGGGTCTTTCCTCTCGCCCTCCTCGTGTGCCCCCTGCCCTGCCCCTCCTCCAGGTGCAAACTCTGGGTCCCTTTCTCCAAAGACTTGACTCCAAGCAAACCCTGGGCTTGGTGTTCTCAAACGAGCGTGCGGCTGGGAACCCCACGCTTCCAGGCACCTGCTGGACCCCGCACTTGTGAACCCACGCGTGGCCCTCCTGCGTGTCTGCTGACCCCAGGCAGGAGCAGCCCCACACGGACGGGACCCGCCTGAGGTCAAGGAGGTCTGCACACAGTGGCATCACTAGGGAACGTGGCCCTTCGTGGAAGGTGGTGCTGGGGCCCACGGAGCTTTGCTCCAGGAGGGCTGAGGCGTGGGGAGACCTTGCTCAGGAACTCGCTGCCTGGCCTTTCAGTCGTTGTGCCCACTGCCCCCCCCCCCCAGACACACGCCTAGGGGTGCACCGAGGCCAACTGAGACTCCCTGTGGGGAGAGGGGCCACGGGGACGGCCCGGGGCAGGGCCCGTGGGGTTTAGTTTCGGTGTGAGCTCTGGGGGCCCCCCAGGGCCCAGCCGCCCCTCGGATTGTTTGCTCAGCTGCCGCAGCCATTAGCCAGCAGGCCGGGGAGGCTTCGGATCACAGGCCCACCTGTAAGCTGAGGACAGACAATAAAACATCATGTGGGCACCTAGTTCCTGCGCACCAGACCCTTTCCGTGGGCCCTTCACAGGGCCTCACAGTGGCTCCCTAGCTCCCCGGGACCGCCCAGCAGGGCTGGAAGAGCCGTCTGCAGTGAAGCGGGTCCGGCACCACTGTGCGGTCCCGTCGCCCTCCGGGGAGGATCGCAAGCAGAAGGAAGATCACTCAGGTCCCTTGGCCCCCAGCCCACAGCCTGCTGTCATCAGCTTGGCAGATTTATGAGGGTGGCTGTGACCGGCTAGGAGGGGCAGCGAAGGTGGGAGGCCTCCCGGCCTGGGGGTAGCTCCCTGCAGGAGGGGACGGGACTGACCCCACATCCAGGAGGGAGAGGGCCAGCCTGGGGGCCGCTCCGGTCTGTCCTCCCTGGCAGACCCCATGTTTCTTCTGGGCCTGCGTCCTGGGACGTGGCTTCGTCCTCCCCGTGGCTGCTTGCTGAGCCTCTCTGCCATCCCGCCTCCCAGGAGGGCTGTGCTCATCCTAGACCACCTGGCCACGCAGCCACGTGCCCCAGAACGGGACTGGCATTGGCCTTCTGTTGGCTGCCTCTGGGCTCTCTTCCCTCAGAGTCCCAGAGCCCAGCACCCCTCTTCTGTCCGCCAGCGACCCACACGCAGATGTCGCCGTGCACGGCTGGGAGCCGTGGTTCAGAGACATGCATGGGCACGCCATCCCAGCGTGGCTCTGAAGCCGGGTGGGCAGAGCGTTTTTGATGTCTGCCGACATATCTCTGGGTCTTATATTCCGGCAGCACTCCACACGTATGTGACTTGCAAACGAGATTTGGTATTGATCACCGAGGGTGGTCGGTCAGCTGAGGTCTGGATGTGCCAAGCAGCGGGTGCTGTCCGCCATCGCCGACCAGGCTGGCCCTGCGAGGCCTGGCTCCAGGGGTAGCCTCTCCCGGCCTCTTGGCCCTGTCCTTCCTGCATGACACTGATGAGCGGAGTCACTGGGGAGAGGACGGGGAGGTGAAGGGAATACAGAGAAAATAGAAACTTAGGAAGTAGCACAAGACAGTAACGGGAAGCCCGACAGCCAGGTCCCCCGGGCGGGCCGGTCGGGCTGGGCGTGAGGACACGCTGCCCGGTCCTGGGCTGGCGTGGGTGGGGCGGGCCAGAGGGCGGCGTGCAGCCTGTGCCCTGACTCTGGGCCGAGGAGGGGCCGCCCAGTCCCGCTCCGAGCCTGGGGGCGCTGAAAGTGTGCTGGTGATGGGCCCAAGAGCAGGTTGGGAACATTTAAACCAGTTTTGGCCATTTACAAATTTATCTTATTTTAGAATAATTTCATCTGCTTCTGTATCGTACAAGTAAATGAATTGGCTTGACAAAAGTGAAGTGACTCATAGCGGTTTAAAATGGAGAGTAGGCGCTCCCCACGTGGGGGGGGCCCGTTGTTGCCAAGCACCCCCTGGGGGGCACCCACCTGCTCCAGGAACCTCCTGGGGAGATTTTGGGCTCGAGGGCGTGGGAGGGCGGAATTGCAGCAGCCAGGGATCTGGAACGGCAGAGAGGCAGAGGGGGAAGGACTAACTGGACCCACACCGGCAGCAAAATCTCCTGAGCGCCTTGGAAACCCAGCTCTGAGAGAGGCGATGGGCAGCACGGAGCTGAGACCCTCGTGGCGCCGACTCCGGGTCTGCGGGGCCGGGAAGAGCGCAGCTGTCCCCCGAGTGCGCCTGCCGCCACGGCCGGGTGGCCAGAGGCTGACGCAGCCCCGGGGCACCCCCTGGTTCCGCGGAGGGCTCAGTCCGGTAACCCCGCCCTGGCTCTGCTGCAAATGGAAAAGGTCAGATGGAAAGGACGTAGGTCACGTGCGCCACGGCGAGAGGCGGTCCCCACCCCCCTGGGGGCTCAGCCAGAGGCCTTCCACGAAGGGCTCTGAGGTCGGCACGCCCCTTTCGCTCCGGGGAGGAAGCAGTCTGGTCCGCCCCTGCTCTTCTGTCAACAGTGCGGCTGTCAGCGCAAAGGTGCGGGTTTGTGGTCCCTGTCGTGAGGCATTCAGACGTGCAAGCTGTATTTCATGCATCCACGCTGCACATCGTGCCCTACATCCGGCATCCTGGGGACGAGGAATTCAAGGGCGAGGTCTTTGCTGTAAAGACAGTTCACAGGTGACCCAGGGCAGCACCTTAGAGATGGGCAGGGCAGCAAGAAGGGAGCACTGAGCACACAGTGTGGGGCCACGAGGGACCAGGGCAGGACAGAGGGGAAATCCTGACATCACCCTCTGCCTTCAGCTGGGGATGAGGGAAAGGGTACTCAGGCAGGGCTGTGGGGGTGGGGCAGGTGGAGCCAAGGACTACTGACCCCAGAGCTGGGTCCCGAGCCCACTGACCTGAGCTTTGCCCTGAAAGGGATCAGGAACCAGGGGAAATTTTTACCTAGGAGAGCCACATGATCCATTTTGACTTTTGAGGGACACTCCTGGGAGCAGAGAAGGCCCCCAGGGTTGGCTGTTGAGACTAGGGGTCTTGGCCCGGGCCCTGGGCTCCAGGGGGACGCAGAGTATGAAGGGTGTGTCCTTTGGCCTCCAGGCCTGGACCTCCGGCTGGGAGTCCCTCTCCAGGACCCCCACATCGGGGACACGGATGGAATCTGGACTCATGCGTCAAGGGGCTGCATCAGGGCTCTGGCACAGGCAGATGTCGGTGTGGATTTGGAAGGTAAGGGTTTGTGCTGGAGGCTGTTCGGGGACCCGGCCGTCAGGACCTGCAGACCGGTGTCACTGGGGAGAGGCTTGGGGAGGGCGGGTGCTGGTAGACTTGGGGTCTGGGACGAATCCTCTCGGGCCGGGGCAGCAGTGTGGTCAGGGCAGGGCCAAGTGGGCGGAGAGGAAGCCCCTCGGTCATCTTGGGGACCTTGACAGTGAGGGACACAGGAGCAGACGGGACACAAGTGCGCCAGGCCAGGCTGTGTCTCGTTTGCAGAAAGAGTTCGTGAAAGGACACCTTCATACCTGGCCGCCTCTCACTGGGCCCCCCGATGGTGGGAGCTACGACCACAGCTGGAAAGAGGGTCCTCGTGCAGGATGGACTTGGCCGGTCTTGTGATACGAGGAGGGCCCTCCGGTCCCTCGGGAACAGGGCTCAGTAAGGAGTTAGCGAGGGAGTTCAGGTCTTCCCTTCGAATAAAGCCCCGTGACCCAAGACCACCCAGTTGATACACAGCCATGCTTAGGGACCGGAAGGCACTCCTCAGAGCCAGCAGCACTCCTGGCCAAATGAATCTCTGGCTTCCTGCTAAGAAAAGAGGAAGATGTCGGGCAGGTCGGGCTCTGGGTGGCGACGCTGCTGCTGTGACAGTCATTGTACCTCTGACTTTGTCTGGTGGGCGTGTGCTGAGCCATCATGCTTTCTGCCGGCCCCGGGGAGGATGACCAGGTCAGAGCTGCCGCCCTCGCCCCGGGCTGCGCTCCGGCCTCTGTGGCACTGGAGACGCAGTCACCGCTGCCCCGAGTGTCACCCGGAGGACAAGATGCCGGAGGGAGAAATCCGGTGGCGTGGAGGAGAGGCACGGCAGGGACGGCAGGAGAGGACAGGAAAAGGCAGCGGGCCAGCCGAGGGCGGGGTGGCCGCCTCCTCAAGACCCTGCACTTCCCGGACAAACAGCCCGCCCGCCATCTGCGTCTCTGCGAGCCGAGGCGCACCACCCCAGCCGAGTCTGTCTCTGTTAAGAGTGTCACACATGCCACCGGGGGGTAGAGGGAAGGTCCGAGTCACCTGGCGGGTGGGTCATTCCTGTGTGCTCCATACGGGATCACGAAACCTCAGAGAGGAAGAGGGTAGAAGTGAGGAGCTGCTCTCAGGTTTTACAAAACGTTTTCTAATTTGCTTCATGTGCTCTGAGGACAACGCCAGGGTTGAGGACTGTTCTCTTGTGTATCTTGCCCTTCGAAGATTGAAGGGGTGCTGTCTGAGGACATCTTCAATCCACGTGAATTTAATTCGTGTTTTCATACCATCGTTGAAAAATAAACGGCAGGGGTCTGGACAAATCTTGATTACTCAGATGGGGTTATCCAACCCCCACCGCTAACTTTTCTTCTGCCGTCTGACCTCACACACAGTTGCCCATTAACAGCTGCATTAGGGCAAAATGAGAAAGGAGAGAAGCTGATGTTCCAATGGGCCATTCTGACGGCTCATTTTCGGGACGCATGTTTGAGGCCAGGTTTGCGATGGCCATGGGTTTCTGCCCTCCTGCCTGCCCTGAGAGATGGTCCTGTGCTCCCTGTGTGGGAGCAGAGCTAGGTCCCGGGAAGCCCTCAGCCAGGACGTTTTGTTTATGCCTCGTTTCCTGGGAAGATGCACGGGGCACCTTGAGGTCCCTTCCTCCCATAGAAAGATGCAAGAAAAGACTGCTGTTGTTGGACGTGGTTGGTTTGGAGATAAATGAAGTGTGTTTTAGAGAAAGAGGCCTCATGTTGATCTTGAATGCAGCCAACTCTGATTATATGGGTGAAATAATCTTTCTGGATTACTTCTCCATAGCAAAATTTTAATCCTTCGAGACCTGAACATTCGTTTTCTTCCAGCGTCGCTGGGTGGGTCTGCTCAGGGGATGAAAACTCATTTGAATACAGTCCAGGGCGAGTATGGTTAGGGTTATAAACCTGTGGCCAAAGCCAAGCACAGCGCGTGCTCCCAAGCTGACAGAAACCGTGTTTGATGACCTGGCTCCTTGGGCTAGCCTCCCCACCTGTCAGCGCGGACGGTGGCTACGCCATGATTTGGGATGAGCCCTTCCCCGTTCCCCTCCCTGCCCTGAGCCACGCACAGGGGTGTCTGCCCCTGTGTTCCTGACCACCTTGGAGAGGACGTGTGTGTGTGTGTGTGTGTGAGGCTGGGGGTGAGGGATCAGGAGGGGACCCAGGTACGGTGTTCCCAGGGCACTCTGCTCAGTCTTGGGTCGTGTGGTGTTAAGCCACCAGCCCTGCCCTGTGACCCACACCACACTTGCTCTCCCCTGGCCCGGTGACTGGCTTGTGCACAGAGGGGACGGTGGCTCTTGAGTTCAGGCGCCTGTATGAGTGAGCAGACATACCAGATGTCCCCCTCCACACCAGGATCAGGGCACATCCCGGGGACTGGGGACCCTGTGCTGGGACTTGTCAGGAGCGTGTGCCGAAGGGGTGACCACAGCTCTCGAGTGGTGACAGGCCCGGTGTTACTAGTTTTGCCACGAAGTGGAGAAGACAGACAAGGCGGTCTTTGTGACAGTGTCCTGAGGCCTGAGGGAGAAAGGCGCATTTTCATGCTACTTCTTGTCCAGCTTCATGAACCCTGTCAACACAGCTCCTGGCGGCCATTCGGGATGTGGACCTTCAACCGCGGCCCGTGAATTATTCCAGGCTTCAGCACCGCTCGTAAGACGGGCTCAGTAGGGGTAGTGGGGACAAAGCAACACAGAGAGGGTATGTTGAGCGGGAGAATGGATGATTTCGTTAATTAACCAATTAATCTAATGGCCAGGAGACTGGATTTCCATATAAACCGGCTCTTCTCTGAACAGCAGTGGGACTCGCGGGGTTCAAGGAGAACGTCCAGGATTTAGAGTCGCCTTCTTGCAATGATCTGCTTGGAAAGACCAAGGGGCAGTGGGGAGAAAGTGCAGGCTGTTTGGGTACTTGGGAAGAATTGCTCCGAGGGACACAGACAGGAGGGGACCTGCTGGGCCCCGCTCAGGGGACAGCAGAAACAGAAAAGGAAAGAAGGGAAAGTTGGGAGAAAAACACCCAGCGGGATGGGGGGCAAAAGAGGAAAAAGAGCTACTTTTGTTTCCGGTCCTTGGGGGTTAGAAGTTCCCGGGGTCCAAGCCAATTCTCCTTGTTAAAGTGAAGTCAGGTTTGTGAAACTGACAAGCACAAAGGGAACGTGTCCAGTCACAGTCTTGGTTAAGAACCACGCCTTCAGGGGCGCCTGGGCGGGCGGCTCAGTGGGTTCGCGAGATCAAGCCCTGCATCAGTCAGTCCCTGCACGGGACTCTCCCCCTCCCTCTCCTGCCCCTCCCCTGCTTGCACTGTCTCTGTCTCTCTCAAAATAAATAAATAAAAGAGCTTCAAAACCGCTCATTCAGAGGTCTGGCTTCTGGCGCGTTAGGCGGGAGGAGGGGAGGGAAGGGCAAGGCAGGACGCTGCCGAGGTGAGTGAGTTTCTGAGGCGGGGTCAGAGTTGGGGAGGCTGGAGAGGGCACAGGACACTTGGCAAACCAGAACGTTCCAGCTCGAAGCGTCAGCAATGCAGAGGCTGAGAAACCCTGCCCTAAATCAGTGTACATGTTCCACCCCGCGTGGACGACGTCCCTCGGTGTGCAGAGTCGCCGGCCGAGCCAGGGCACCCGAACGCCGTCCCGCCCGCCCGGACCAGCGTGCCCTCCTGGGTCGGGTCACGGGGTGCCACCGGCAGCCCCGCCTGCACTTCCCGCACCGTGCTCGGGGTCAGAGTTCAAACAGAAGTCAGTATCTTTCGTGAAACGTGTTCCCTGAGCAGCAGGCACTCTGGCGCCGAGGGAAAACCCAGCCGGGACCGCTTCTCCTCACGTTCTAATGCTCGGATTTGTAGATATTTTAGGGAGTTTCCGAGGGTAATTTTGACTCCATGTGATTATCATCCGTGATTATCTGGTACCTCACCCCCTCATCATGCTGATTACAGAGGAGCCAGTCGACAGCGTTTATTAAGCACCCAGGGCATACCTGGATGCCTCCCTGAGCCGCACCCCTCCAGCAGCACGACACATCAGGGACGTGGAGTGGGAAGGGCTTCCGGACGCAGCCGGGCAGGGACAGGCACCCAGCAGCCACGGGGTGGGGGCACAGGCGGGGAGCGGTGCCAGGAGAGGCCCAGCCCCACCACCCCCCCGCCCCTCCTCAGGGCCGCTCCCTGCTCAACCACGTCTGTGTGCCAGGCGGGCCCGGGCTGCTCTGTGTCCTGGCTGTCCTCCCTCACGTGTCCTGCTCCGGGACCGAAGGAAAGGAGCTCCCAGCGTGAGTTCCACATCCCTGGGCACGTCTGCTCATCTGACGGGAGGAGGGCCCACCCTGTCGTGTCTGCTGCGGGACGACAGGCCTCCGGACTCCCAGCCGAGACCCAGGGGCAGGTGGGGACCTCACCACCCAGCTGACCGAGGACCCACGTCTTCTCCTTCACACACCTTGAGGGGCTTCGGCACTCGCCTGGCCACTCCCGGGCCACGGCGGCAGCCTGGCCGGTGGCCCGAGCACCCGGGGGGGCCCTTCTCCCCACAAGGCAGCCGACTGCCTGGCAGAGCGGTCGGGGTCTCCGCTGGTCATAAGCACAGACCACCGGCGGGGACGGGGCTGTGCTCGCCTCCCCAGGCAGAGCAGCCACGAGAATTACGTGGACGGCGCTCTCTCTGCTCCCCCCGTGTATTTACTTATTTACAGAGCCATTCACTCGGGTCGGCACGGACCGTGTACGATCATCTTAGATGTCGGGTTGCAAGGCCGCCTGTGTGAGGGCCCCCGTCGCCCCAGCTCTCTGTGCCCGCGGTCATGCAGCAGGCCCCTCTGGTACCCAGGGGCTCGTCCTCCTCGTTCTCAGCCCCCCTCTTGTCGAGGGCAGGCCTGCCTGCTCGCCCATGGCCCGCAACACCTGGCGGCGGCTGGAGCAGGCTTGGGCCGCTGCGGGGGGTGGGGGTGGGGGGCGGGAGGCAGGCCTGCTTCGGGGACACCACGGTGGGCGTTGTGCCCACAGGCGGACAGGGACGGGCTGCAGTCATCATGGTCTTGGGGCAAGTGGGGAAGCATTGGGGGCTGAACTCGCCAAGGGCCCCAACTCACAAACGGGCTTCTGCACACGCTGAGCCGGCTCGGGGAAGCAGCGTTCAAACCTCCAGAACCAGCCACACGGAACTCTGTGAGGCCACTGGCGGGCCTGGGTACCTGTCAGAGGGCCACACCCCACGGATGCCGCCGACACCTGCCCAGGCAGCTTGGCGACTGAGCTCGAGGGCAAGAGAAAGGTGGGGGTCTCGGGGGGGCCGGCAAGAGCCTGGTTTCTGGAGGCACGCGGTGTGTGTGTGGCAATGCCAGGTGGGGCTGGGAGGTAGGTGGTGCTGGCCCAGTCATCCTGCCGGAGTCCTGGACCCCAGGACATTCTTTTTTTTTTTTTTTTTTTAAAGCTTATTTATTTATTTTTAAGAGAGAGAGAGAACAGCAGGGGAGGGGCAGAGAGAGAGGGAGAGAGAGAATCCCAAGCAGACTCCAGGCTCTGAGCCGTCAGCACAGAGCCCGACGAGGGGCTCGAACCCACGAACTGTGAGATCAACCTGAGCCGAAGTCGGACGCTCAACCGACTGAGTCCCCCAGGCGCCCCACTTTCTTTTTGACCACCTATCGTATGATTCTCTTTGTTTGAAGTGTCCAGAATAGGTAAGTCTGTAGAGAAAAAGCAGGTTGGTATTTGCACTGGGTCCGGAGTGTGAGTTGTGTTTCAGGAGGAGACGTTCCAAGGTTGATGATGCTGCCGGTTGCACGACTCTGTGGGGCCACGGATGCCAGCGGGCTGTATGCTTCAAGAGGGAGGCCGCGTGGTCTGCAGACTAAATCTCAATGAAGCCATTGGAGCTGAGACCTTCGCTCTTCGAGGGTGGACCCACAGCCAACCTATGAAAGCTGCACAAACATCCCACAAACTGCACAAACAGTTACGTCCGAGAAGCACTGAGAGGCTTCAGACTCAGGAAACAAAATCGAGTGACACAGGAGTTGACGGAAACTGAGAGGATGTACATAACGTGTACTTAGCTTTCCTCTTTCTTTACATATCACTTTGCCTTTTTTATTTATTTTCTGAATCAAGAGTAGTGCTGTGAGATAAATGTTTACATTTTCATGAGTATTTCCTTTTTTTTTTTAATTTTTAAATTTTATTTAAAGCCCCCTGGACATTCTGACTTGAGAGTGAGAATCCGTGAGCAAGCTCATTGCACAGCTGCTTCCGTTCCCAGGCACGCACAGACCCACAGCGCCAGAACCTCTAGGCAGGCCCAGGACACCGCTATTTTAACCAGATGGTTCTGGCAATCTGGCAAGTTTGGGAAACACTGGCTTAGTAGGAGCATCTGGGTCCAGTGAAACAAGGGGGCGGGTCAGTCCTGCCGCCCGAGGGCACGCACCAAGTCCCCGCTGACTGGACTGGAATCACGAGGTCAGACAAAATGCGTTTCTGTGTCCAAACATGGAGTCTGGCCAAGCTAACTGCGATCCTAAGCCTTTCCAGATGCACGAGCCATCACTGCTGTGCAATCGAGAGGCTCGGTCTGGAACCACCAGTACCGCGTATGAATCACAGGCGTCACAGAATCCGGAACTTCCCTCCTCAAGTGGGATGGGAGGGCAGGAAGGTTCTGGGAACCCACCAGGGACTTTCTGCCCTCGGGATTCCAAGAACACGCAACGCGCGTCACCTATTCCTGGACAACCGAGCGTCTGCACCCCGACTTCCTTGGTGATGCGAGGGCGCCTCTCCAGCAGATACGGTGCTGCTCACAGGGGAAAACAAGCGCGAGGGGAAGCAAACACACTGAGAGAATTCTCAGAAAGCCGGATCAGACCCAGGATGTGTGCACAGTCCCTGGAAACGGCCCGCCTTTCGATGACTGGCCACCTCTGGCAGCGTGCGGGCCAGAAACGAGCAGCAATTAGGTCGCACAGAGCAGAGACCCTGCTCGTGTAGGAGAAGAGCTCTCTGCTTGGACGGGAGGCAGACTGCATTCCAAGAACCCGCGTCTTCCTGGGCTGATTTTGCATTTGTTTTATGAAGAAATAGGCCATTTAAAACTGCCTTAAGCGGTGTCACTTATGAAGCGGTCCTAAGTACTGGGTCCCGGGTTAATCCCTCCGTGTACCACCACCCCCCCCCCCCGTCCTCCCGTGACCCGTGACCCCTGCGGCGGTGTCTCTCCTGCAGGGAAGGAAACACCCACAGGTGGGGGGTCGGCTCGGCCATCCTGACGCCGGAGTCCGACACTGCCGCCTCCAGAGCACCGTGTCCTGCGGCCGCTCAGCCTGGGGTCCCCCGTGACCTGCTCGTCCTCCTTGCCGGGCCGTCCAGCCTGGGCCGAGCTGACCAACAGGGCCCACAAGGGACTCCTGGAGACGCCGTTCCCTCCCCGTGCAGTTTGCAGCCGGGTCAGAGGATGGGCATCGTGGACTCGGCTTCGGGGAGGGAGGGGAGGCCTGCGGGGGCTCTCAGGGTGGCTCCCGCTCTCCTCGGGTCCAGGTGGGCGAAGGAGCAGAGGGCCCTCGCGGCCCTCGGGGACCCGCTGCCCACGGTGCCCCCTGCAGGACTCCCGAGGCTCCCACAACCCAGGCTAGCGGGGGCCCTCCCTCCGCTGCTCCTGAAGCTTCGGCCACAGCTCGTCCCTCATCTTAAGGGGGCCGGCGTGTCGTGCCGCTCGACCGGGCTGACGCGGTCCGTCGGCACCGGTGACTTCAGCGTCCTCAGCGTGGCGGGAGGCCCTGACGTGTGTGCGGGATGTGCACTCGGTGCCCCGGGCTTGCCCGACCACACGCACGAAGTCATTTCACACGGTGCGTCCGAAGCGTCTTCACCCCTTCGCACGGGCTGAGGGTGGAGGCCGGCGCGTTAGGCTCCAGGGCGCCTGCCTCTGACCACTGCGCCACCCTGCCCTCCACGTGCACGTCCGGTTTGCAAAACCCTCCGAAATCCCAGGAGCGTGCGGCCCCTTCTCTCTCTCCCGTGTGAGCACAGGCTCCTCGGACCTTGGGACCCGGGCCCTTCATGGGAGTCCTGACGGAGCTCGGACCCTGAACGGCGGTTCCTCAAAAGCAGAGGATACTTCTAGATTTTGTCCCGAGTCTTCGCCAGCTTCAGAATTCAGCTGAGCTCGGACACTTCGCGTGACGCGACGTTTTCGCATTACAGGACAACGTTGGCAGCAAGCACTCGGAAAGCCGTGGAAATCACACCTGCCTTCGGACCGGCCTTGCGGACGGCCCGAGATTCGGAGCAGGAACAACACGGGGTCGTACCTCTCGAGCTGGCGGTCTTTTCCCTTTGAGAAGAAGGTGAATAGAGGTGTGGGGCACCTTCGTCTCACCCCACCTGACCGCACCTCAGTCGACCTCAGACCACCTCACCCCTCCCTCGCCTCACCTCGCCCCACCTCACCCCTCCCTCGCCCCACCTCGCCCCACCTCACCCCTCCCTCGCCCCACCTCACCGCACCTCGCCCCACCTCGCCCCACCTCACCGCACCTCGCCCCAACTCACCCCGCCTCTCCCTCGCCCCACCTCGCCCCACCTCACCCCTCCCTCGCCCCACCTCGCCCCACCTCACCCCGCCTCGCCCCTCCCTCACCCCAACTCACCCCACCCCGCCCCTCCCTCACCCCAACTCACCCCGCCTCACCTCTCCCTCGCCCCACCTCACCCCGCCTCACCCCTCCCTCGCCCCACCTCGCCCCACCTCACCCCTCCCTCGCCCCACCTCACCCCACCTCGCCCCTCCCTCGCCCCACCTCACCGCACCTCGCCCCTCCCTCGCCCCACCTCACCCCGCCTCACCTCTCCCTCGCCCCACCTCACCCCGCCTCGCCCCTCCCTCGCCCCAACTCACCCCGCCTCACCTCTCCCTCGCCCCACCTCACCCCACCTCACCTCTCCCTCGCCCCACCTCACCCCGCCTCGCCCCTCCCTCACCCCAACTCACCCCGCCTCACCTCTCCCTCGCCCCACCTCACCCCACCTCGCCCCTCCCTCACCCCACCTCACCCTGCCTCACCTCTCCCTCGCCCCACCTCACCCCACCTCGCCCCTCCCTCGCCTCACCTCGCCCCACCTCGCCCCACCTCGCCCCACCTCGCCCCTCCCTCGCCCCAACTCACCCCGCCTCGCCCCTCCCTCACCCCAACTCACCCCGCCTCACCCCTCCCTCGCCCCACCTCGCCCCACCTCGCCCCACCTCGCCCCTCCCTCGCCCCAACTCATCCCGCCTCGCCCCTCCCTCGCCCCAACTCACCCCGCCTCGCCCCTCCCTCGCCCCAACTCACCCCGCCCCACCCCTCCCTCGCCCCAACTCGCCCCACCTCACCCCTCCCTCGCCCCACCTCACCCCGCCTCGCCCCTCCCTCGCCCCAACTCACCCCACCTCGCCCCTCCCTCACCCCAACTCACCCCGCCTCACCTCTCCCTCGCCCCACCTCACCCCACCTCGCCCCTCCCTCACCCCAACTCACCTCACCGGATGGCACCTCAGTCCATTTCACTCTACCTCACCCCTCCCTCACCCCACTTCAGTCTGCCCTCACCTCAACTTGCCCTACCTCACCCCTCCCTCTCCTCACCTCACCTCACCAGATGGCACCTCAGTCCGTTTCACACCACCTCACCCCACCTCACCTCTCCCTCGCCCCACCTCGCCCCACCTCGCCCCTCCCTCACCCCAACTCACCTCACCAGATGGCACCTCAGTCCATTTCACTCTACGTCACCCCTCCCTCACCTCACTTGACCCCACCTCCATCCGCCTCACACCACCTCACCCCTTCCTCACCCCACTCTCCTTGCCCCACTTTACCTTACTTACCCTTTCCTTACCTCACCCCACCTCACCTCAACCCACCCCAAGCCCGGGAGAGAGGTCTCAGGAGAACCAACCTCGCCGACACCCTGATCTCAGACCTCCAGCCCCCGGGCCCGTGGGGGAAGCCACTTCTGCCGCCCAGTCGCCCATCTGTGGTATTTGCTATGGCAGCCCTGGCCGACTAATACAAGGGGCGCTGTGTGTCTTTGGGGGGAGGGAGGGCCTGGGGACACAGAGAACGGGGCCTTCTTGTTTAGATGTTTCGCCCCTTTGAAAAACAAAAAGGGTTTCCATTAACTTGTTTCTTACCTTCGACCCTCCTATCATCCAGGAAGACAGAGCAAGGAGAGGGAAGTGTGGACAGAGTGCGTCTGTATCTGCCTTCGCCCCATTTGGAGTGAGTCTGAGCCTCAGTCTCCTCAGCTGTGAAGCAGAGACGACAGAAGGGGTTGATGGCAGATGTGCTCACAGCACCCGGAATGCCTTCCTCTCCTCTCAGCACTAACGCAAGCGCACCATGTTTCAATTGCTTCTTTTATTTATTTTTTCATCTTATTATCGTTTGTTTATTTGAGAGAGAGAGAGAAAGAGAGAGAAGCCGGGGAGAAGGGCAGAGAGAGACTCTTAAGCCGGCCCCACCCAAGCACGGAGCCCCGCTCGGGGCTCGATCCCACAACCCTGGTATCATGGCCTGGGCCGAAATCAAGAGTCAGATGCTCGATGACTGAGCCCCCCAGGCGCCCCACAAGTGCACGATCCACAATCATAACGAAGAGGAACATTCCGACAGAAAGTGAAATAGGGCACAGACCCGGTGGGCTCTCATTAGCTTCGTTCCGCCCAAAGCCAGAGTCCTCAAGGGTGTCCTGGGCCTCCACAGATCTCTCTTCTACTCTGCTCACTGCCGGAGGCGGAGACAAAAATCGCGCACCGGCGGCACACTCTTGGGCCTCCAGGTTCGCCAGGATGAGATTGAAGCCACGCTGCGTCGGCCTCCCGTGAGCGGGGACGGCGAGCCATCTCACGCTCGCTCGCTCCAAATGTCCACGACCAGCCAGGGCCACGAGGACAGCCGGAGCCGACCGTGCCCGCCTATCAGCCACGCGTAGGGACCGAAACTCTGGGCACCGGGCCAGCAAAGCCAGGAGTGTGGACCCGGGACCTCTTTCTCTTTGTGCCATCCTCAGATTGGGGCTCCAGGGAGCACGGCATGACAGACCAGACACACTCGGCCAGACATTGACAGGCGCGTGGCCAGCCTCGGCCACTCATGCCCACTGTGGTTTCTGCGTCACCGCGAGTTCCTGAGCCTGTTTGGTGCTGGAGTCCGGAGCTGCTGGCCGAGCGTCGCACGAATTCCTTGTAGAGCTCTCGCTTCCCAGCTATGCTCAGGGCTCCTTTCCACTAAACTCCCGGGAGGGGGAGGGTTCCCACCGAGGCAGGGGTACCGGGGGCCACGGGCCCAGCAACCCCAACACCAAGGGCAAGCAGGTCCAAAGGAAACACTCACGGCCCAGGAAGGGGAGACAGACGGAGCACGGGATCCCCGGAGCGCCACCGGCCCTCCCCCTTGGCACTGGAGGCCACATTTCAGGTAGAATGTCACTTGGCAGTCGACGCCGGTCTCCAGACGTGGCTGGAAATACGGCCACAGCCGGCTGTGCCACCACTTTTTACTTGAATCCACCTGCAGAGAGGTTCCTGGGACCTTCCTCAGCTCTTCCCCAAGGCCTGGCCACAGGCCGCTGCCCCAGCTCGGAGGCTCTGGACGAGTAAGGGCCCCATGTCGCCTCAGGGTCCCCTCCTTCCCAGTATGGCCTGTGGCTGGCCTGGAGGCGGCTTCCCCACCCTGAAATGAGGGCGGCGAAAGGATTCTCACTGTTTCTCAGGAAATAATGGCTGCTGTTTCTTGAGCGTCTTGTACACCAGGTAGAGTGCCAGGAACTTCACAGTTAATGTTCACACTGCCGTGTGGACACCAGCACCTGCGTCTTCCCTGAGAAGACACAGGTGAGGGAGTTGCTCTCCGAGGACCAGGCTTCCGTCGCGGGAGCCCACGCTCCTGTCCCTCCGCTGCAAGTCTGCGCAGACCGGATTCTCTGCTCTGCAGCGTTCTTGGCCACGCGGAGGATGGCCAACCTTGTCTGAAACGTGGTTCTCGGCACAAAGGAGGCTGACGAGGACAGGTCCACACGAGCTCACGACTGGGACGCTGCCAGGACCGGTCACTGTGAGGACCCTTCGCCTCTGTGGTTTTGCAGAGAGAGAGGCAGCACCTTCTCATGGAGGGTCATCCCCCCCGGTTTCTGCACTCACACCCAGCCGGGGCCCGACAAGTCTGGCCTGTGCCAGGCACGGGCGGTCATGCCGCCGGAGACGTTCTTTAGCATCGGGACTTCGGAGCGCGGGCAGATGTGGTTGGGGGGGAAAGGTCAGCAGTGTAGGAATGAAAACAGGAGAGAACGGTTTCCACCTGCCATCCCAGCGCCAAGGACAGACCGGGAGCGTCTGTGCAGATGGGGCGTCCTCGTCCGCTCAGGCCACTACGACAAAATGCCCTAGACGGAGTGGCTCAGAAACCACGGGGATTTATGGCTCATTTATGGTTATAGAGGCTGGAGGTCTGAGATCTGGGGCTGGCTTCCTGGTACACAGACACTGTCCTCTCGTCATGTCCTCACACAGCAGAAGGGAGGAGGAGGCGCTCAGGGGTCCCTTTGTAAAGATCCTGATTCCATCAGGAGACTCCCCCCTCGTGACCCAATCACCCCCAAGGACCCACCTCCAAATACCACCCCCTTAGGGGTCAGGCTGCAGTGTATGAGTTCTGGGGGACCCACACCCCCCGTCTAGGGCAGCATGGTTCTCTGAGGGTGGTCGAGGGGCCTCACTCATTACCATTCCCCCACCGAGATACCGCCTCGCACGCAGTGAATTATACAGAACTGAACCAAGCCTTTCGTAGAGTTCAAGTACGTTTTCTTCTTTGGTAGAAACTCTAAGATTTTTAGTCGTACCAAGCGGAGTCTAAAATTCACACACGATGAAGAGGGGTTTGGTTTAAATCCCAGTTCCGCTTATTAAAACAAACGTGGATTTGAGTAAGTAATTAAACTTTTTCAAGCCCCACTTTTGTCTGAAGAAGCAAAGGAAACAATACGGCGCATCCCTGAGGTCGCGGTGAGGACCACGTGAGAGAAGGCAGGGCGGGGGCGGGGAGGAAGGGGCACCAACGTCGCAGACCCCCGCATGGCGGTGCTGGCTGCCGTCACCGGGTTCAGTTATACTCTAATCACATTTTTCCGTGCCATTCAACACTGCCCTCTGCCACACTTCCCTTTCCCTCCGCTCTGCAGGTGGAACGGAGCTGCTTCTGGACGGTGACCCATCGAGACAGGGCCAGCTACTCTGGCCGTGGCAGACCCCGAGGGCCACCTGTTGGCAAATACGGTTTTCCTGGAACATAGCCACACTCACTCCTCTACTTACTGTCCACGGTCGCTCCCACGTGGCAGGAGCAGAGCTGAGCCACGTGGCCCACAGAGCCTGAAAGGCTGGCCAACCCCAGGTGGAGAGCAGCCCCCCACTTCGCAGATCTCGTCGAAGGGCAGGTGTGGTTCGTACATGCGCGGTGGGGCCTGGGATCCTGGTGGCACGCTGCCCCGTGGCCGAGGACCCCAGTGTCTCTGCTAATAGGACCGCTGTTTCCCACATCTCATGTCGGTCCTACGGAATCTAAAGGCATCTCCATCTGTCCTACGTGTCACTGATGGTGAGCGAGCAGGGTCTAAGCTGGCTCCTCAGTTGAGGAAGGAACCCGGCCCGTAAGCAGCCTCCTCATGAAGGGCCCCACGCCGCTGGGCTGCACACCTGCGATGGACCGTCTGCAAGGGTGGTGACCCCTTTCCTCCCGGCACCTGCCGCCTCGCTCTTGTCCCAGCACTGACACTGCGCCCTCGCGGTGCCCTGCCCCGGCCCCGTTCTCTGGAACCCTGTCCAAAGAGAGACCGATCTCTGTTTGAACTTAACCTATATGTTCACAGGAGCCTTGTCCGGTAAAGACCAGAAGCACGTAACACCCACGTCTGCGAGATGTGTGGCCACCACCCACCCGATCTCACTAAATCATAGTTTTCTGAGGAAACCATCTACCTGCAGGGTGACAGGGTGGGCCGTTTTCATTTGGGGGAAGATGTCCAACTCGAGCTGTCACATTCTGAGTAGGGATATGTGTGACGGGCAGCTAGCTAAGATCACTTTGCGGAGCCGGTCTGCAGCCACACGGTGGAGAAACGACCTCCACCGGGAGACCGAGGTCAGAATCACCAGTGACAAGCCACGTGGATGCTATGAGCCCGGGACGTGTGGGCAGGGACAACACGTTTCTGCATCTTCTCCTTCCGACGGTGAGAAAGCATCAGACGGGCATACCAGGGGCAGGGGGACAAAATAAGTGATTTTCACTCTTCCAGAGGGTCAAGCTGGAGAAAGGCAAGGGAAGCAAAGAGGCTGTCACATCCCCGACTGCAGGAGGCCACACTCAGGGTGAATGCGGGTCTGCAGGGCAGGGCGGGATATGTCGTAAGTTCCTGACCCTGCGGGTTGCCGGGTAAGATGCAAACCCCACAAGGAGGCTGTGTGTGGGCTGCAGGGAAGAACTGTGTCAGCACCAAGACCCTTCTGTAAGACTGAGTTCAAAATAAAAAGTGGGGGAGAAAAGGCATGTCTGACATCATTTGAAACAGTTTGCATGTCAGTTGGAAAGCGAAAGACGTACACGCAATCCCAGCTAAAAGGGAGCAATTGGAAGCAAAGTCTTGGTGCCTTTTAGATGTGAACCTGGTTCGTGAAAGACCAAATCCACAAAACACAAATTGACGTGTTTGCTTTCTGGCCCAACTCTGAGTTCGTGCGAATGGCCTGCGGGGCTTTTCTGGACCTGAAGTTGCCTGAGCCTCCCTGGGCCTCCTCCCTGACCCTGAGCCTGGGTCCCCAGGGTGCTTCACGGGGGCAGAGCATCTGGCGTAGAGAATATGCCCTAAGTCTTTGAGAAAACTCACTGAAGAATTAAGATCTGGCTTAATTGGGGTGATCTGCACCCACGTTTCCAGAAATGTCCACTTCTGTGTAAACAATACCCAGTTGGCTGTGGACAGGAGCCCCCAGCCCCAGCATAGAGCTGAAGAACCCGAGACCCCAGACCCCTCACGCTGAGCGGTGAGCTGGGCGTCCCGGGGTTCAGCACGAGCCCGGCCCCCGGGCCCGCCGTTACCACACGGCCCACACGCAAACCGCCCTCGGGTCCCGCATCCGGGCCAGCGGTCACCCACGGACGGCTGCCCTTCACAGCCAGCTCCTGGAGCCCTGACCGTCCAGGAGCCATTCTGACGTTTGGTCCCTCTCCTGGGCCTGGCGTCTTCAGGGGGTGTGACCCCGACGGCCACTCCCCCACGGAGGGCCCCCTCTCCTGCTTTCTCTCCCCTCAGACTTTGGGGCTCCCTTTCCATCACCCCCCACCCCCTGGGGTCCCGGCTCAAGACCCCCTCTCCTCCTTTTAGGTATCTTTACCCTCATCGGCGGCGTGAGCCACATCCACCTCCCAGGGCTGCACCTGTCGGAAACTCAGGAACATCCCAGGGTGTCGGCCCAACCTGTCTGAAGCTCCGCGTCTGGCTCTCCGCCTCAGGGTCAGCACAGCCGTCCACCTGTCTGCCCACAACAGACCCTCAGGCCCCCGCTGGCACCTCTTTTCCCTCGCCCCTCGTGTCTCTGCAGGAGGCCAGCTGCCTGCCCCCTCCTTGATTGCCCCTCATGTGCCCTCTGCCCCACGTCCTCCGCCACGAGCTAAGCCAAGGCCGCCCTCACCCCCAACAACCCCCAGGCCAGAGAGATTAGAAGTGCAGGATGCCTCCCTTTGTGCCTGAGACAAAGCCCAAGACCCTCCCCTCCTCGGCCACCTCACGGCTGCAGACCCCATATCACAGCGCTTGCCACGCTGTGGGCTCCCCTGGGGACGGCCGCCCCCTGGGGCAGAGACCCTGTCTTGTGTGTCCTCATGCCTCTGGGGCATCTGACCCTGGCTTTTACGTCCTCTGCAAGAGCTTCGAGACAGACGTACGGAGTTTTTCTTCCACACGTTGCACAGGCACTGGCTGAGCTGCACATCTCCCCCTTCAGGGCCGTGATTCACAGGAAGGACACGCGCATGCCTGCCGCCCCAGGGACGGGGCCTTGGCGGTGTGAGCCCCTGGAGGGCCCCGGGCGGCCTGAGGCTCGTCCATCCGGAGCCCTGCTCGGCCAGCTCCCGGAACACCTGACAGGCTGTGGCTGCTCCTCTAGGGGAGAGGCGCTGGCTTTCAGTGCATGTGGGGACAGCTTGGGCTCATTTGTCACCCCTCCCCCTGACAGTGACAAAGTGGCAGGAAGCCGCTTCTTGGTGGCTATTGAGGAGGGGACCAGCTGTTTCATGCAACCACGAAAGTGCCAAACCCCGGGTCATGTTTTTGGAATGGAATGTTTTAATTGAGATATTTAGCTAAGATAAACAAGCCTTTTCATAGTGTCTCATTTGCTGGAAAATCAGGATGTTGAAAAACTTTGGCAGATGGGGTAACAAGCGGACTCACCAAACCGACTGGGCTAAGAAGGGCACGGTGTGGGTGTGAAGAAGCAGCCTGCCGAGGCCCCTTGGGACCTGGGGGAAGGCGTGGTGGCATCCTGGGACTCTCACCCTCGGCTCCCTTGGCAGGTCCAAGGTCAAAGAGATTTGACCCTGGAGAGCTGAAAGGCGACATCGAGCTGGTGGGAGAGAAGGTGCTAGAGCTGCCTGAGATTCCAATGTCCTGGGGCAGGAGGGAGGGCCAGAGGGCGACAGCAGGGAACTCAAGAGCCCTGAGCAGCACCCCAGCTATGTCCCTCACCTTGCACGCACGCACGGTGCCCACATCTCAATGTTTGGGTTACGCTCTACTCGAAAGGAGAACTGTTCCGTGGAGGTGTTTGTAAATCCCCAGGAGTTCAGGAAGGGGAGGGACGTGCCTTACATGCGCTAAGGGGGTCAAGGTGCTTCAAAGAGAGAAAGAGGACTGTTGCAATCTCTACTTACACATAATTTTCTAAAATACTGTTTTCCTTTTCAAAGGGGCCAGTTTGAGAACCCCTGAGTGCAGAGGTTCTTGGGGATATGATGAGTGTATGTGGCTCCATCACTCCCGAGTTCTTTGTGCATGGGGCCACCATGGCCCCAGAGTTATCTTCGCCTTTTTTCAATTTCAAGGAATTTCTATGATAGTCATGTATTATTTAATGTAAATCAATGGTGCTTATTCAGGAAGCGTAAGGAAAACTGGCAAACATTCCTAAAAAGTGTAGCGACTCTGCAAATGAGCTGAAGGGTGATCACAGGTGGCATTTGTTCGCCAAAATCTCTGTACAAGAAACACGGCAGAGGCCCGTTTTCCCTCGAAAGCCGATAAAAGAAAAGGAAAATACAATAAGATTTGTTGTCAGCTTTGCTTTTCCTCTCTCATTCTCACACTGTCAGCACGTTGTTTGCAAAGAAGAGTAGTGTCTCCAAACCCCGTGTGTCACTTGGGCCAAATATCCACAGAGAAGCAGGTCTGCTGGGCTTTTAAAAGCTTTAAGTGAAAAAAGTCCTAACTTCGGATCATAACGGTAATTTGAGGGCATATGACATGAAAATTATTCCAGATTTTAATATACATCCAGCCCCTAAATTAAACACAGCACAATTCCCTTAAAATTTATTGGCGACGCATGAGTTTTTGTCACATTAATTGAAAGCCATGTAAACTCTATGTCGCTTGCTAAACGAGGAACTCGTAGGAACACTCTTAAGGGTCATGTTTAAATGAACTTAATGATACAATAGGTAATAAGTGTACAGAAATTACCTACTACTTAAGAGCACTGAGAATGTATAGATTTTGTACTAAGTCCCAGGAGACAAGATACTGGAATGACGAGTCCGCACGTGGAAACAAGGGATCAGCCAGCGGGGCCAGGAGCCTTCCGCAGTGAGGTGCTCCTGCAGAGGCCGCCCGGAACCCCGATGCCTCCCTGGTGGGGTAAGGGCGGAGCCCGCCTGACACACTGGGGTTGCTGGGGGCAGGCCGGGGTGTCCCCGTGCCATCCTGTCCCCCCAGAGCAGGGTGCCGCGTGACCAACGAGCCGCTGGACGTCCCGCAGCCGCCCTCTAGCCACACCGGCCACAGGGCTGGTGTGTGAGCAGGGCTGCGGCCGGGCCCCACTCGGTGTGCGTGCGTGTGCGTGTGTGCACGTGTGATTCACCCCCCAGGGAGCCAGAACTCTGCTGGGGTTTGTTTTCTGCCTTAGCCTTTGTCACTTTCGGGCTTGAGACCCTAGCGGGGCAGGGCCTTGGGGTCTCCCGTTTCCCCAGGGCGGCCTCACTCTCCCGTCAGTCTCTGGGTCGGGGCCCAGGCGAGCTCTCTAGGATGACAGAGGCGCTCTCTCCAGCCGCCTCCTCCCCCTACGTCCCCACCGGAACCACTGCCAATGTCTATGGCTCCCCCTGCCCATCACCCAAGTCCAAAGTGGCATCCCACGGTTGGACACGTGCACCAGCAGCCCGGTCGGCCACGGCCTGAGCCACGGAAACACCTCTTTCACAGGCTGCCAGCCACGAGCACCACGGGCAGGGGACAGGGTCACCTCCAGACTCTGCGTCTCCCCTCCTCCCTTCCCACCACCCAGAGAGGGGTGCGAGCCTCCGCATGCAGTGCTGTCTGTGGGATCCAGGGCCCAGCACTAGGAGGGCACCATAGCTCTCTGGAACCTTCTGGAAGCCGGTCATCTCGCCGGGGTGATGGGATCTTATCTCCACACCCCTAGCATTCTCTGCCGAGGAACCCATGTGTGCAGTCAGCAACACAGCTGGGCAAGCTTTCGGAACATCTCTCCCTGATCGGCTCGAAAGCCCAGTGAGTGCTTCTCTCCGATCACTGGGAAGGTGGTTGCCAGACGATTGGAGCGCACGCATTGTCCTCCATCGTCCAGGGCTCGGGTCATGCCCCGCAATGGTCAAGTGCGTGCCATCGGTGCTCCCGACCCAAGTGCCCACGCTTTCCAGCGTGAAGTGCCTCTCAGGGCCTGGGAGGCTTTGAGCTTTGTGCCTCTGATCCCAGACCAGGGACGCTGGTGCAGAGCCGGCGGCATGGGTGACCACCAGGTGGGACCCAACAGCCGCATCAGGCCATGGACTGTCCTCTCTGCACGCTGCCAGGCTCCAGAGAGGACAGGGAGCCCCGGCGGGCCTGAAGAGCCAAGTGGAAGCAAGACCTTGGTAAGGGTTAGAGCTGCCTGAGATTAATACACTCACTCGTTCGATTACACGTTTAGGGGGTGACCATCCACTTAGACCAGTAAGTGCTGCTCCAGTCACATGGCCACCACACGGCACAGCACCAGACCATCTGGAAGGCCAGGAGCCATGCACGCGGGCCACACTGGCTCTTGGAAGGCAGATGTCCCCGATACCTGAGAAGAGGGGCTCCTTTCCACAGGTGCAGATCCAGGAGGAGGGACAACAGGGAAGAAGCGGGGGTTGGGCAGGCCTGGAGGGCAGCCACTTCCAGAACACGGCAGCCAGAGCACAGGGCCAGACCGGAAAGGACAGGGCGTGAACTCTGCCTCCTCCCTCCCTCCCCTCCCTCCCCCTCCGTCCTCCTCCCTCTTCCTCCCTCCTCCTCCCTCCTCCCTCCTCCCTCCTCCTCCTCCCTCCTCCTCCTCCCTTCTCCTCCTCCCTCCTCCCTCCTCCTCCCTCCTCCTCCCTTCTCCCTCTTCCTCCCCCTCCTACCTCCTCCCCCTCTCTCTTCCCTTTCTCCTCCTCCTCCCTCCCCATCCTCCTCCTTCCTCCCTTCTTCCTCCCTCCCCCTTCTTCCTCCCTCCCCATCACCCTCCCTCACTCCCTTCTCCCTCCCCCTCCTTTCCTCCCTCCCCCTCCCTCCCTCCCTCCTCCTTCTTCCTCCTCCTCCCTCCTTCTCCCTCTCCTCCTCCCTCTCTCCCTCCCTCCCTCCTCTCCTCCCCCCTCCTACCTCCTCCCCTTCTTTCTTCCCTTTCTCCTCCTCCTTCCTCCCCCCCTTCCTCCCTCCCTCCTCCTCCTCCCTCCCTTTCTTTTTTTCCTGGGTACTTGTTCTGAGTTAGGAAGGCAAGGGGAGAGAAAAACTCACAGCCTAACAGTCAGGGGCCCTGGAAACAGCTTGGCGAGGAGCTGCAGCCCCTCCTGGGCCCGGCCATACTCCTGTCCTACCTTATTTCTCCGAGTGGAAGTTAGTGCTTGTGGGGCCCTACCTGACTTACTGCAGGAGGAGGCCAGATCCCAAAATATTCTGGGTCCTTGCTGGCCACGTGGTCACGCCTGGGAGACAGGCTGTCCCTTCCCTCCGGCTTCTTCCTCCCTGACACTTGCACTCTCTGGGAGAGGCGGGTGGAGGCCTCAGCGATGGTGTCCCCTCGCCCACCTGGGTCCCCACGTTTCTGGTCCTAAGCCTGCTTCCTTCTGCACACAAGCAGCAGCTGTCAGCCTGAAGGGATTCTTCTGCTTTCCCCAAATACTTGCTCTCTTTCAAGCTCCGGACGCCATGAGCAATCCCCTTGGGTCTGGGTGGCTAGGCACACCTGGACGGAGAGCCACAGACCTGGGCCATTGGTCAACGTCCAGCCTGGGGGAGACTGTCCTCCTCCCTTGCCCGGTGGGGCCTCAGGTGGTCTCCAGTGTCCTCGAGGCCTTCCTCCAGATGTCCCAGTGACAGGGCGACCACCACCCTCACAGACGACAGTCACTGGCTTTCCACTCAATGCACGGGGCCCCGTGCACACGCCTGTCCCACATGCCCCAGTAAATGCGGGTTCACAGGCCGACGGCAGAGGGCCCTCCCTGGAGCTACCTCAGCACAACCCAGGGCCCAGAGGCCCTGCTCTGCAGCAGGGAGTAAAGCACTGGGCGGGGCAGGGAACAGCACACAGGCCCCTGGCAGACTAGAACACGGGCCTTTCTGAGGTGTCTCCGAGTGCAGCTCCCGGGGAGAATGTGACATTACTAATGTGAGAACCAAAGAATGTTCCGAAGCGGGAATGACGATGGATGCGGGACAGCAAAGTGCTGGCAGGAGACGCTCAGGCCCACAGGGCCTCTCGGGGACCTCGTGGCTGCGGGGAGACAGGCCTTGGTGTTGTTCGGGGAAAAGCCTGCAGTCTAAGGGCCCTGTCTCGGGGGTAGCCGCAGACCCCCCCTCCCCTCCATCCCGCTCCGCCCCACCCCTGCTGCCTGGTCTTCCAAGCCCTGACTCCGCGGCCGCCCCGGCCGGGCCCGATTCCGCCGGAAGAGGGTCTATGCGGGGCTGGCTGCCGGCCTCCTCCCCGCCAGCTGCACAGAGGCAAGCGCCATCAGGCCAACTCATGTAAATATTTACCCGCTGTCCGGGCCGCCGGGCTGTTGCCACATCACAGAACAAGCAAGAAAACAAGGTGGCAAGTTCCAGAAAATTAAGCATCAAGAGGTGGCCTGGAGTGCAGGCATCTGAGGGAGGAGGCCTGCCTTGGGCCTCTGCCTCCTGGCCGCAGGGGGGTGACGGATGGGGCGGGGGCTGCCCTGGCAGGGATGGGCCCCGCGAGGGGGCGGAGGGGCCCAGCAGGTGCCGAGCAGATTGAGCCCCAGCTGCAGCCCCGGCGGCCTGGAGGCCTCACTGCTACCCGGTTTGTTTCCTGGCCAGCGTCCCCTTTAGAGAAGGAGTCATGGGAGGTCAGCTGCCCCCGCATTGGGGTGCACAGGTCCTCGGGCACCATCCCCTGAGGGGAAAGGGAGCAGGCCCTGGAAGGGCAGCTCTGGTGGGAGAGGATACGGGAGAGGACACGGGCGCTTGGCTGGGAGGTTGTCCTCGTGGGGTCCAGGAACCGCCCGTCCTTCAGGACCTGTAATGAGAGCCTGGTGGTGGTGGTGTGTGTGCACACGGGTGTGTGAGTGTGCACCTGTGTGTCTGCACACGTGTGTATGTGGGCAGGTGAGTGTACGAGTGTATGGGTAAGCATTGCGACAGTGTGTGCTCGCGCGTGCACGTGTGTGCGTGCACGTGAACATGCACGTGTGCCCAGCAGGACACCACGACCTGGGACCCTGGAGAGAGGACGGCGTGTGATGGGCCCTGAGCGGGCGGGAGAGCAGAGGGCAGCTGTCTGGCAGGAAGCGGCCGTTCCCAGCAGTCGAGCAGTCGCCAGGGTCGGGGAGGGCCTGGGCGGAGCTGGAGGAGCTGGGTCTCCCGCCCGCCCTGGAAACTGGGCTCAGCCCCTGGAGCCATCGAAGCCCCACCTCTGACAGCCTCCCTCATTTCGCAAGGGCACCCCAGGCCTTGTTTCCCCTAAGCTTAAAATAGTTCCTTTGAAAACATCACCCAATTCCCAGTCCTCGGGGCTGCTGACGATAGTGTCCTGAGAGGGCCTGATTCTCAGAAGAGAAGAGCTGGGCGCTCCCTCTCCCCGACCTCAGCGTCTAGAAGCTTCCAGAGCCGGCAGAGCAGAGGAGGTCCCGCCAGGCGAGCGTGTCCGTGTGCCTGGCTGTCCGGTCTGTGTTGCGGGCTCCTCGGAGCCGGATGAGTTGACCGTGAGGACCTGACCCCGCGTGGCCCCCTCCTCTGTGGCCACCCCACCACCACCGCCCGCCCAGGCCTCTCCCTCCTGCAGGCAAGGAGAGCAGCGGGGACTGCAGGGGGAGGCCTGACCTTGCTGTTGCTGTGACTGCTCTGCTCACCTCACCCCTGTTCTGTAAACGCACAGTTGCATGTAACAACCAGCTGAAAAAGAAACGTGACAAAAACGTATTGATCTCAGTTTCTACGAGATCAGCTTTCTGTCTCACTCAGGCCTCCACAAAAGGTGCAGATTGAGGCAAACCTCTAGTGCAAAATATAAGTTTTGTGAAACTCAGTCTTTTTCATTCATTAAGCCCCATTAACAGCCTTACAGCATTTTTGTCCGAGTAATGAACTGTAATTGGCCTGGAATGTAAACAGATGTGTTTTCATTTTAGAAAAATTCTTTCCTGTGAAAGACAAGGGTCGGCCCTGCTGGCTCCTGCGA
Source organism: Prionailurus bengalensis (assembly GCF_016509475.1). Taxonomy (NCBI): domain Eukaryota; kingdom Metazoa; phylum Chordata; class Mammalia; order Carnivora; family Felidae; genus Prionailurus; species Prionailurus bengalensis. Next base: position 151,852,419 of record NC_057349.1, on the reverse strand, counting down.
CGCTGGATGTGAGTGTCCTCGATTACCTGGGAAATGCATCTCATCTAAGCTGTCTTTTCAGTGACGGATCTGTTTCGGAGGCCGAGGTCCTTCCCGGCTACACCTGCAGCATCGGCAGGACGCCGTGTGAGGGTCCCTGGGAGCCGGGGAATCTGACCCCTCCTGAAACACTCGTCCGGGCAGGTACGCTCTGCACGCGGGCCTGGCCACCATGGGGCCGTATCTGCAGATGGCACGCGTCTCGCAACACGGCGCAAGGACACGTCCGGTCACCCGGGGCCATCCGGGTTCCACCACGCCCCTCTGGGCACCACCGCCCCTGATGTGCGGCCGAGGGCTGTGCGCACCCTCTGGGCCTCAGTTTCCCCAAGCGTCAAGAGAGAAAAGGCACTTACGTGTGGGGCAGGCTCGCAGTGAGTGTCACTGCTAACATCTGGGGCCCAGCGTGCCATGTGGCCGAGACAAAGTCCCGGAGGAAAAGATCAAGATGCTGGGATCGTGGCCCGGAAAGTGCTCTACAGACCTAGCGCTTTGTGTAAGCTCCAGGTAGCATCCCGCATTAGCTTACGGTTATGAATGTCTACAGCACATATCACACGCATGTCCCGTGCACTCACACACACGCGGGGCACCGCCTCCGTCTCGGCTGCCTCCTCCCACACTCGAGTGTCTGCACACTCGGACACCCTCACCTGAACAGGCAGGTGTTTGGAGCCGGGCAGCACGGCAGTGGAGTTGGGCTCTGCAGGGCGGACCCCGCGTCTGGGTGCTCAGGCAGGGAGGCTATCTGGGCAGGCACTGTTGTCCTGAGACTTTCACCCAGGCACGCTTCCTCCAGCTGCTGGAAGCTTCCAGACTAAGGAAGCAGGAACCTGGCCCCTCACTGTAATGCAGACCCCCCCCGCTCAAGTAAACAGCCCCAGCACACCGCGTAGCCCATCCCATCCTTCAGCCCGACACCCCTGGCGGGAGATGATGTGAAGCCGGCGCGGGCATCGCCATCCAGGGTGGGTGGGATGCCGGCTACACTTGCCCCGCAGCTCCGCATGCCCGCACCCCCACAGCCCTGCACCCCCTCCCCACCACTGCCCGCTCCGTGGGTCTGGGATGCCAGCCTGACGGGATGAAGGACAGAGGAGTAAAAACAAAACCCCAATATCTCACTATTTCTGAAGACGTGGATTAGAGAGTGAAGCACATCCACGCGGGGCCTGCCGTCACGAGCCCGTCTGTGCCTTGCAACTTGGCCCCATGCGGTGCCATGGCGCCCTGGCTCAGAGAAGTGGCAGATCCAGGGACAGGCAGCTCCTGAGGGACGGGGACGACACGGTCGGGCCCGAGGGTGCCCCTCTGTGCAGCAGCTGCCCCTGGACAGGTTCAGAGGGACAAGCGCTGGGCCTTGCGCCTTGGCTTTGCAGCAACGTTGTCACCGGCTGACGTGCTGACGGGAGGACCGCCCCCCTTGGCGTGTGCTCGTGCGGTCTCGCGGAGCCTGCATGTGGGTACGTGGTAGAGACTGTTCGCCATTCCGAAGAGGAGAAAGCTAGGGCTCTCCACACCTCAGCAGCTTTGTGCCAGGTCCCGGGACCCGTCCTCACCCGCCAGGTTCCGCCGCCGCCTCTGTCTGGCCTCTCTCCGCATCCCTGCCCGGCTCTAGGCCCTGCCTCATCCTCCCGGGACCCCTCGGACCTTGGAGCCAAGGGCTGCCCAGAGTCTGGATTCAGGTCAGCCAACCAGCAAAGGAGAGCAAAGCGCAGAGGCTGCCAGCCCCTTAAAGAGCAGAGCTCCACGTCTGGAATCAGGACACCTCAGTCCATCTTACCACGTGTAAGCCAGGTGGCTCGAGTACCTGTTTCTTTGCAAGGTGGGAAGAAATACACCGGCCAGGATTAGGCACGTGAGGCGTTCGAGGCTCCAAACCTCTGAAGCAAAGAGACAGTGTTACCAGGAAGCTTCTTACCAAATCTAGAATTTTACGTTTAGACGAAACAACATGAACTATAAATTAAAACTGTCAATATTCAGCTGCTTTGCTCTATAAACTCCTCCAGGGCTCAGCTGAAAGCCATCAGCACCGCTGACTTTTGAGACACCTGCCTTCCACACGGTTGCTCTGCAGAGAGTGAGCCGCACAGAGGGAGGCCGGTGCCAGCGGCACCACTGTGAGCGCCGGGCTGGGGTCTGTCTACGCTACAGTCACGATCCCCGCTGGGCTGGCTGCTGCAGAGATGGCCTTGTGTGTTCCTAGCTGACTGGCCAACCAGATTGGCGTGCCATCTATCGGTTTAGAAAGGTTTAGACACCAATAAGGCGGGATCTAGTGTGGATGATTACACATGTTTGCACACAGCAGTCGCTGGGAAAGTATTGGCATAGGGACCAGACCCGCAGCTTCCAGACAAGTACCTGCAATACTTCCCTGTGCTCAACCAACTTCTTCCTCCGCCAACCATGACCAATGCACAGAGCCTTTGCCTCCACTCTTCGAGAAGGTGGTGGGAGAGGAGGGGACCTGATCAGAGTAGAGGGGAGGCAGGCGGGACGGGCAGTGTCTGCAGCAGACGACAGGCTGTGTTCTCTTTCTTCTGACCATTTGTGTGACCTTCCGGGACCATCCACAGATCTGTTTCAATTGTCTTTCAAGTCACATCCTAGTTGACATCTGCAGTAGACAGCTCCTCAGGGCTCTGTGGTTCCCTGCTCATCCTCCAACCAAGCAGACTGGCCTTCCTTGTCTCTCCCACTAGAATGCATGTTCTGAGGGTAAGGAAGTTCTCCACTGGGTCTTAAGCAGCAAGCACCACTCATAATAAGTGCTCCATAGGTATGTGTTGGATGGAGAGATGGTTGTATAGATGGGTAAATGGACATGTGATGGGTAGCTGGTTGTATAGGTGGGTCAATGGACATAGGACTGGATAGATGGCCATACGGATAGGGAGATGGACAGATGATGGAGAGATGGCTGTGTGGTTGGGCAGCTGGACATACAATGGGTCAATGTGTGTATTGATGGGTAGGTGGATGTATGGTGGGTAGATGGATATATGGATGGGTACATAGACATAGGGATAGATGGATGGATGGGTGGGTAGCTGGACATACAATGGGTCAATGTGTGTATTGATGGGTAGATGGATGTACAGATGGGTAGGTGGACAGGTAATGGATAGATGGATGGATAGGTGGACATGGGGATGGATAGATGGGGAGAAAGACAAGGTGTAGTAGTTTGTGGTGCTTGTTCGGGGACAGCACGGTCATGAGATGCGTACTGAAACCACTGCAGGCGAGTTTGCTATCTTCTCAAGCAGTTGTGAAGTGAGGTACCCCAATGCCTATGGAGTCTGTCAGTGCCCCAGTCCTGCAGCACCCAGATGACGTATTATAGAATATGCAGAACCAGTCTCAGATTCTGGACCATTTGTACTTTTCGGACTCACTAGAGAAACGTAATTATTTTTGTGTATCTTCCCCCAAAACCTGTGCAACATTCTTCTCTTGTTGAAGACTGAGCTCCAGAGAGACCGGAATGTCGTTCCCATGTCGAAGTAGTCTGCAGCGGACTCAAGGAAAGCTGTGTACTCAGCAGGCGTGTTCAGGAACCGCCGGCCCTCCACCCCCACAGCATTCGCGGGCAGAGGGACGGTGCTCGATGCGGCCGCTGCCCTCGCTACCTGCCACGCTTTCAGGCCCACCTCCTGAAATACACAGTCTCTGAGACTCACTGCTGGGGCAGCAGTGCGCCGGAGACCCCAACCTCCCCACAGGACACTTGGGTGCACTCAGCAGGAGGGGCTGGAGCCTGTGGGACTCTGCTCTCCGGGGCAGAGATGGCCCCATGCCATCCCAGGGCCTCGGGGACTGGCGAGGGCAGCGTGCCCTCAGGGCAAGCTCCGATTTTCATTTTCGGTGTTACCCTCCAAATGTGGTTTTACTATCACAAAAATGCACGAACAGAACGGAGAGATTGGACCCCGTGGCCCTTCAGCAGTCTGGACCTCTCTCGTCTCTCGGTGCGTCTTCCCTCCAGACTTGTCCCCCACGTGCCAACGGCCTGGGCACCGTCAGCCGCGGGAACCTGGGCGCCAGCTCCTCCTCTCCCTCACCTGCCACCGCGCCTCCAGTGTTGCAGAGTTCACCCAGCATCTGCGGGGAGTCGGCGCTGGGCGCCGGGCTCAGGGGTCCCGCCCCGTGCACATGGCAGTCTAGTAGGAAGCTAAATATAAAACAGATAACCACACACCCAAAGGCATAATTGCACATTGCCTTACGCGCCATGAAGGCCAAGTATAGGTTTCATCACGGGGGACCCAATTTAGGTTTGGGGCAGGGCAAGGCCTTCGTGAAGAGAGATATTCACGAAGACCTGAAGTGTTAGCAAGCATTTGGTGGGGAACCGAGGGCTGAATGTCCCCGGTGAGGGACGGTTGTACAAGGGACTTGAAGCAGGAATAGTTCTGAGAATCATGCCTCAGGCCTAATGGGGGTCAGACGAGGTCTGCAGCAAGCCCGGTGGCCAAGAGGGTGGGGGCCCTGACCTCTTGGTTGGCCCCGGGGCGCGGCCTTGGTGAGGGAGCTGGGGACTGGCACCCAAGAGTCGGCCAGCATTGATAAGGGAGTGTCTTCGCCTGAGGAGGGGAGGGCAAGGTCAGAAGGCCTGACCCCCCCCACTGAAAGGCTCCCTGTGGGCCCTGCCAGTCTCTCCTGCCCTTGGGGCCCCTGGGCTTGGTGGCCTCAGTGCACCCCTGTCAGTACCTGGGGCCCCTGAGTCTGTCATCCCCACGGCATCACTCAGCTCCGCCGGCAGCCTCACAGCCCTGCTGCCTCGGTCACATGTCTCTGCGTCACTGCCGGTCTCAGCTTCTGCCTTGTCACCTTGCACGGCATCTCACTGCAGTTGACCTAGACCCAGACATGCCTCTCCTCACCCTAAATACCCTTCAGCAGCCCCCGCGGTCCTCAGGTATAAAGTGAAGTCTGTGAGGTCCTTCGTGTCTGGCTCTTTCCACGAGAAGTGACAGTCAGCCCCCGGCACTCTCTCCAGTTCCCTGCGTGCCAGATGAGCCCTTACCCTCACCCTCTGGCTCGCCTCTGATCCTGGCGGCTGGGTCTTTCGGGGGCCACCCTCCCTTACCCTGGGCCCGGTGCCTGCAAACATGGCAAGGATCCAGGAACTTGCCGCATCCTGTAAGCTCACTGCCTCTCCCGTTGCCTGTGGGTTTCCTGAGGAAGTGACCTACGCCTTCTCTCGGTCACCTGTACCCCATGCCACCTGTGCGATGGCAGGGATCGCAGAAAAGAAAAAAGAAAAAAAGAAGATGGCTGAGCGGCATGTAAGCTCTCAGCTCCTCTCGTCCCTGAAAGGCAGCCAGATCAGCCTCAAACCATCCTGCACACTAGAAAACTGATCTGCGGACCAAGGACACAACAATCTGCAGAACTTCAGCCCCGGAACTCGGCAGGTGCGCGGCGCGGAGAGGTGAGCTGGGGGAGAGAAGCCGCGGAGGGTGCGGAGCCACATTTGCAGAGGGAGGACGGAGACGGGGCTGGGGGGAGAGGACAGGAAGAGCCCTCCCCCCCAAAAGCAGTGGGAGAGAAAGAGAAAGCGTGGAAGCACCCGCGAGGGTCTGAACGAAAAAGGAGAAAGGAGAAGGGGAGGGTTTCAACACCATTAGGGAAAAAAATCGGACAGCAAAGTGACTCTTCCTCTCCGATTCTCTAGGCGCAGTAAGAGGCCTCCTCGTGAGTCACAACGGCGTGGACCCCGCGGTGCCAGTGTGTATGGGGTACAGACCCAAGAGCTAAGTAGAGGTAACGGAGGAAAACAAGGCACCGGGTCTCTGAGGGAATTTCCTAAAAACCCCAAAGCAGTAAGAACTGGTTGCCGTTTCGGGAACAGTGAGATTCCTTTGTGGCAACATCGGTCTCTCAGACGTCCCAGATGCGTCCAACTCTGCTGCAGGACAATGACGGAGCAGACCTCAACCGGAATCTGCCAGGGCGCTGGCTTCGCTAGAAGCCTCGGCCGGCCCTCCAACAACACTCGCCACAGAAAGACGCCTTTGCCTTTCGGTTCGCCATGATCTAACCAACCTTTGTTCTGTGGACGGAGTCTGTCTAACTAATGCTCCCTGCATGTGTGCTGTCGTGGTCTGCAGCACTCTGCATCGCCTCCACGATCTCTCTCGGGAGCCTGCGGCCAAGGACTCGCATCACGACAGTGTCGTCGATGAGAAGCCTGAAGCCAGGCAGGAGCGCACCGCCTTGCCCGTGGCCACAGAGTTGGGGGCTAGTAGAGCTACAATTCAAACTCAGGCTCATCCACAGTCACCGACGGAAGAGACTTCCTCGTATTGCACAGCCACCAAAGGAAGGGAATCCCTGTCCTCCCCAGTTACTCTGGGTGGAGAAACCCTCGGCCTCCAAAGTCACTGAGGGAGAAGAAATCCTCATCCTACACAGAGATGACGGGGGAGGGGGAGAATCCCACGTCCTCCCCAGTCGCTGAGGGGGGAGAATCCCACGTCCTCCCCAGTCCCTGAAGGGGGAGAATCCCACATCCTCCCCAGTCGCTGAGCGAGCAGAATCCCTGCCCTCCACAGTCACTCTGGGTGGAGAAACCCTCGGCCTCCACAGTCACCGAGGGAGGACAACCCTTACTTCATGGCCCAAGGTGGCTGACGCATGTGACTATGTAGATTCCTATTACCATTTGCGGCCCAGGCAGTTCACACTCTAGGACGCATCACCGAGTCCTGTGCGTGCTCCTGGGATGTGCCAGTCCTGCCCCCGCGGACACGGGTGATGTCGCTGCCGGGGATGACAGTGGCTGCTGCTGGCTCAGCCCTTTTGTGGGCGGGTCTTCTCACGTCCTGGCTCATTGGTGGCCGTTTCGGTAGCAAGGCGCGACTGTCACAGGCTGTGCTGTCACAGGCTGAGTCAGTTCTGTCCTTCGTGTTCCAGTTTTGGGTTACGAGGGCTGCCGCTGCGGCGCTCACATTCACGACCAAGCACACAGGGTCCACTGTCACCTCAAGGTGTTGCCTCTTCTCCTCCCCGTTGGCAGGATCGATGTGTTGTTTGTCTCTCTGCCAGGAGCAAATCAGGAATGTTCTCTGGGGAGACGCGGTGGAAAGGAGCAGCTTCCTCCATCAGGGAAGCCTCCGGTGCAGCCAGAGGGCCTCACCCGTTGCCCCGTGACCTCTCCTGCCCACTGACAATGGCTTCCCGGTGTGCCTGTGCGTCCTTGAGAACAGGTCCCACGTCACTCTGGAGTGGGTGGGGAAGGCCACACCTCAGGGGGGATGTGCAGTCCCCGGCCGATGGATGGCTGTCCTGGCTGGCAGGGGTGCGTCCCAGAATGGACGGGACACTCCTTATTCCTTCTCTCAGACGCTCCTGTGGACAAAGTGACCCCTGGGCACAGCTCAGAGAGTGTGGGGGTCTCAGCTCAGTGCAGAAGCCCCTTCAGGCAGAGGCCCTCGCCACCCGGCCTCCCGGCCCTCTTCTCTGGGGCAGTTTCCACTGCGCTGTGAAGGAGCGATGGTGTGAATCGTCGGTCAAAAGCTGCCGGTGCCTGCGGGCCGGGGCCGGGGGGTCTCACTCAGTGCTGCGTGCCCAGAGCCCGGCTCAGAGGACTCGCGGAGGGAAGGAATCCTGTTCAGTTTCCCGCCTCCCTCCTCCTTCTTCTGCGGCTCATTCCTTCCTCCTCCTCTCTCCCCCTCCCCCTGCCTTGCCCTCCCCTCCCCCCACTTTTATTCCCTCTTCCTCCCTCCTCTGCCTGACCCGGGTCATTCAGCTCAGGGGAAGGCTGCCAAGTACCCTGCTGACAAGGAGGTGCCCACAGAGCAGAGGAAGCAGAGGGTGTGAGGCCCACAGCAGGTGTCCAATCCTTGGGGCGGGGGCTGGGGGGCCAGAAGAGACCCCGGGAAAGGGCAGCTGGAGCCATGTGCACAGGGAGAGGGGGGCTCCTCCTCGGGGCCTCGTGTGCCCGCTTAGCTTCTGTGAGCGCAGGGGCGAGGACCCAGCTGAATTCCTAGTCAGGGGAAGCTGAATCCCTGAAGAGAAAAGGTGGGACACTGGGGCAGGCAGCGCGGGGCTCAGAGCTGGGCCTGTGGGCATCCGAGAGGGCGCGGCTGCCGTCGACGCCCACACCCACCTCTGTGATCACACACGGTTGGCTTCCCAAGACAAAAGCGGCGCATTCGCGTGGATAAACAGTTAGAAAATGCAGATATGCAGAATCAGGGGAAGAAAACTCTGTTAACACTGCCAGCACCTGGGTGTCTATTCTCCCAGTGGTTTTCCGGGCTGTGTGTGTCTTTAAACCAATGCGGGATTGCACCTTCTATCCTACGGTGTGGCCTAATGTTCTCCCTTGGTGGCATGTCATGAACGACTTTATAGCTACAGCTTTTGGGGAAGAAACTGTAGAAGGGAGCCAAAGAGCCGCTTCTATTCCATAAAAGTCTACACAGGGGAGGACAGACAGGTTACGGTCACTCTCTGCTCCTCCCAGGCATCAAGAGACAAGTCTCACGGTGTGTGTGTTGGTAGGTGTGCCTCATTTATTACTCAGTAGTATTTACTGAGTAATTATTAGGTGTCAACCACAGTTTTAGGAACTAAGAATACATGTCTGAATGAGCACGACAAAGTTCTTGTTCTCATGAAGATGATGTCCTGTTAGCTAGGAATCCAGCCATTTCTGGACATAGAAATGACAAGGAAGAGAAATATATTTGGCGCCCAAACATGTTTGCTTTCAGATAACGTTAGACATATTGGTGACAGAACAGGCCCGTGTACAAGCAGCCGAATGTTTGTGCCTGACGATGTCGTGCTCCCATGTATCAGTTCTTCGGAGCATTCGTTCAAGATGTCCCTAAATCCCTGATTTTCGCCTGAAAGAAAGTGACCCGTTAACCCCGATTGAAACACGTTTTTCTTAGGGTCTGAATCCAATGCATTCACACAAATTTAATTTTAAAAACTTTGATTCTGTACCTAATACAAGTTCAGAGATCCAAGTGATAATTAAGGTTGCCTGGAGGCCAGTTTTAACTGAAACCGGCCTCTGGGAGTGGGTTGGGATTCGGGCGGAGCTTCAGGAAGCTGAAGGTTCCCACCCCAGCCTGCATGGCCCATTCTGACTCCCAGGATTCCAGAAGCTTCTCTCACTTCATTAGAAACATACCAGATGTGGGAACAAACTGAACTGCACCTAGCCCCCATTCCGTTACCGGCTTCTCTTTCTTGGCGACCCTCTCTTCCCAGGAACGCTAATCTTCTCTACCCCAGGCTCAGTATCTTCCGGGACTTTCTCACGCAGGTCTTCCGGACTCAGCCCATGAAACCTTCAACATTCCACCAAGCTAAAAATGTGCACGGCCAAATCCTCCCCCAAGTGGGGCGACTGACAAGCTCTTGGCTGCCCCTTGCGGTGGACACATGCCGGGGGCGGGGTGTGTGTGTCGGGGTCCCGTACCTCTAGATAACACTACACCTGTGAGTTTCCCTCAAGGGTTCCCAGGAAGGCGACACCAAGAACTCAAATCCCTTACACCCCTTATGCCACGCTCTTTAGATGAGCAAGCCGGCAGGCCCGAGAGAGAGACATTTGGAGACAAATCCTCTAAGAAATGACTTGTCTGGCGTGTCCGTGGCATTGAGAGCAGGACACCTGCTGACCTGAAGCCATACGGAGAACAGAGTAATGCACGTTATGCTCAGAGTAGACCTGAACGTCGCGGGCTGGCTCTCCTGTGTTTTACGCACCCCAGCCTCATTTCTAGAAATCCACCACTCAGTGGTCTCGACCCATCCCAGACGCGTCTCCCGTCACGCTAGAGCTGCCGGGCGCCTCAGTTGTGTGTCCACCACGGACCACGTTCTGCTTCTCCTGGTGTCTCCCTGACCCCTCTGTGCCTGCGTGGCCCACCAGCCCCTTGTCCCCAGGCAGGTCTGAGCTGCTCTGGCCACTCGGCTGTGCCGTGCAAATCGGTATTTGCCTGTGGCCGTCTGCATGGCACACACCCGTTAGGAGATTAAAAGGCTGAGGGCAAACACAAGATCTGCTCCTGGCTGCAGCTTAATTAGCAGTAATCAGTGAGAGGGACGCGGGTGATCCTGGGCTCCTACCCTTCACGGAACAGGGCCTGTGGGCAGTGGGGATGGGGTACGGCATCTGCTGGTATACAGAAACCATTTGAGAGATTTCTAGGGTAACCGGGGTGCACGATTACAAACAACGTCTCTTTGGGGCATAAACTCTTGCTGCTTAGTCACAAGCCAGAGTGAAGACGCTTCTTGAAGCACAAGACAGAGCGGCCTCGGCGTCTGCCCGGTCAGTCCCGGGGGGCTGACCCTTTGTCACGTGAACATTTGCCCAGGCAGCCCTCCAGGGTTTCACCCGAAGGTTCCCCTTCCTGTGGGGCCATTGTTCCACAGAAATGCCACCCTGGAGGATCCCAGGTGGCCAGGGACCCTGACTCGGGGACCGAGGTGCATTGACTTGTTTGTGACCATCTGCTTGTCGCACTTGTAAAATTTTTATCGCTAAAATTACAGCAGGCGTGCACGAGACCGGTGGTTTTCTTGCGGATCCCTGGTCCTGGCGGTGCACTGACGCTTCCTGCCGGCGTCCCCACCTCCGACCGTGCCCCTCCGGGGGCCACGCAGTGGCGTTGAGGAGGCCTTCCTGTCGGGGCAGACGGCGCCTCCTTCCCCGCCGTCTCTAAGACGTGGCGCTGGGCTTCCTCGCTGCACGGGCTCCTTGCACCTTGTGAAAACAGCACGGGCTGAAAAGGACACAACAGCCTTGCTGGGAGCCACCCAGTCGGAAGCATTTTTCTGCACAATGCTAGTTCTGCGTGTGCTACAACCCGTCCTCTGCCCGAGGGAGAGCGGGTTGCAGGCGTTTGCTTGCCGAGAAACGTTTTTTTGCCAGGCTCTGGAGGAATTTCAGCCTTGCCTCCTGCGGGAAATCCTTCCAGGAGACCTTGCTTTGGTGGCTGTTCCCAGCTCCCGAGGCTGTTCCTGCCCAGGGTCCTTGGCCTCAGCGCTACCGACAGGGGGGCCAGGGGGCGCTCCTTCTGCGGGGCCGCCGTCCTCAGGGCTGTCGCTCCCCTGTTTGCACCCGTGTGCCACGCTGTTTTGATTACCGCAGCTTTATAGTAAGTTCTGAAACCAGGAAGTGTGAGTCCTCCGGCTGCCCTTTTCCAGGATCTTTTTAGTTCTTTGGGGTTCCTGGAGACTCTATACGGATTTGGGGATGAATTTTCCTATTTACACAAAAAATTACCACTGAGATTTTGGTAGAGATTGCATTAAATCTGCAGGTTGCTTTGCGTAGTATTGACATCACGACAATGTTAATTTTTCAGATCCGTGAACACAGGTGGCTTTCCGTCCATGTAGATTATAGCTTCTCTTTCTTTGGGAGACGTTTGCGGTTTTCAGTGTCTAAGTCTTTGGCCTCCTTGGTTAAGTTTATGCCTAGGTAGTTTATTCCTTTGTGGTGATATTGTAAATGGATGTTTTGATTTATTTCCTTTTCAAATTGTTCGTTATTAATATGGAAACACAAATGAGTTTTGCGTGTTGATTTCATATACCGCTGAATACACTACTTAGTTCTGACTTTTCTGCGGGACCCACATTCAATAATTCTTAAACAAACATCATACTGGCAGTGGTCTTACTGGAAGTAACAGGAGGTAACGTGTAGTGAACACTTCGGTGCCAAGCCCTTTTACACCATTTCTAGCCTGATACTACGTATACAAGCTTTCTCCCTTTTTAGATCGACATTAAGTGTGCAAATAACCTTGCAAAAAGACCGTTTCCGCCATCTTACAAAGGAGAAGCGTGAGGTTCACAGGTTAAAGAGTGAGTAGGAACCAGATGGAGGGTGTTCACCGGATTCCTCCACAGGCAGAGCCAAGCTCTCTGCATTAATGAGTAAATGGATCCGGACACAAATTCATTCATGTGTTTCTTTTGTTGTTGTTGTTTTGTTTTTGCCGTTATTCCTTTTGATTTGTACAGAATACCCTCCACATCTTTAACCACCATCTGGAGCTTTAGTTAAAAGACATTTAAAAAGTCCTTTCAAAATATTTTCTGTGTAACCCCAAAGGACACCCCACTGGGTCAATTGATGCTTCATCTGGTTTTAATGCTGTAACATAAATAAAAGTTAATATGCTGTAGCACACCACAGAAGACCGAGGCAAAGACAAGTGACTCACAGGCTGTGTGAGCCCGCAGGGAGCGCGGAGCGGTGCTCTGCCCAACAGACTCTGTATCTGGGCCGAGGCCTGGTGGTCCCGCGGGGGCCGAGAGGAGGCCCTGACCACCGGTGGAGGACCGTCAGTGCAAGGATGGAAGCCAGACGGGGAGGCTCTTGAGGGACCAATTCCCTCCTCAGGAAGCGTTAGCTCGTCCTCCAGAGCAGGGCCTGGGGCGCCCAGCCCAGGGGCCCCTCGCTCCTGCCCCTCACCTGCGAGTCTGCCTGTGCCAGGCCGACGCTCCATTCTCGCCAGCTGCTGGACCTTCTGCCGAGGAGCAGGTGACAGCAGCTTTCTAGTCCTCGTTTCCAGCCCGGCGTTTGAAGGACACAAGCTGTTGTCTTGGAGGGATTGTAGCTCCACGTCCCGGGGCGTATGTTTTCCCACTGGCCCCTGGCGGGTTCCCGCCCCTCCGTGCAGCTGCGTTTGGCCTTGGCCAACCCCATGGAGCCTTCCTTCTCTCAGGGGACCGGTAAGGGTAGTCAGGGGGCGGGATTCCTCTTGGAGCCTGATGCCCAATGGGCAACCCCAGCTCGGCCCCTGCCTGGGAGCCCAACAGAGCGAAAGGGTACGGGTGGAGGCTTTACCGGGTTCTCCGGTTGGGGACTCTGACTACTGTCACTGACAAAGCACCCACGTTGCTGAGGACAGAACCATTTTGTCCATTTTAATAGCCCCACAGGACACGGGGACCCAGCCTGGAAGCAGAAGAGAGGGAAAACTGGGGGCTGAGGTCCCCGAGGGTGGAGGCCAGCTCAGAGCAGCCCCCAGGGCTCGGGGCATCCGGAGGGGCAAGGTCACGGCCCAGATACCCACAGCCTTGCCCTTCCCACATGGCCGTCCTTGGGTTAGAAGGACCGATGTCTGCTCTGTTCACCTCAAGAAGAGGCCTTGATGAGGGTGGGGAGCCTGGGCCTCAGGATGCGAGCCTGGGGCCTGAGCAGGAACCACTCCCGGGCCCTGCCCGTGTCTGAGCCTCTCACTGCCGGCCCTCAGTGTCGGGGAGAGGCAGGCAAATCTGGGACCACGACTGGGAGTGGGCAGAGGCCGTGGAGGACACAGAACTCTACCGTTTATATGAGCCCCAGTTCCACTGCTACTCCCAGCAGCTCACCCTGCGCCAACGGGGGCCACCAGGCGAGTCCTGTTTCCACAGCGAAGCCGTCAGTAGGTAAGCAGAGGGAAAAGAGGTCACTTCCCCGGCGCCTAGGGCGCCGGGCTTGGCCCAGAAAACACGCCTGACCTCTGCAAAGCGGGAAGTGCGTGCAGGCAGCTCCGGAGGCCCAGCGCCGGGTCCCTGACATTTCAGTTCCTCCCGTCCAGGGCTCAGCGGACACAGGAGAGAGCTGCCTATGCAGGTGGAGTTTCTCCTGGTACGGGCTTCTGAGAGGGACGGTTGGAAGGGCAGGTCAGCCTTCCAGGGCCCGTGGGACTCCCGCGCACCGAGCACTTCAGGTTGAAGCCCGTGCCGGGTCCGCCCCACACGCCCCAGGTGGCGGTGACTCGTGCCAGGTCCTCTGCTCCTTAGCTTTTCCAGAGGGGATTGTGGGACAGAGGGGACGGTCAGCAGGGAGAGGTCCTCACGGGCTCACGTCCCCAGGCATCGTCACACTTGCACCCGGGGCCGTGCGCTCCCCACGCGCACGTGGGTCTGCCTCCCGTCTCCAGGGGGCCGTGAGGTTTGCCCCCAATAGTATCTGGAACGTAACACCCAGGTCTCGAAATCACTAGTTGCGTGAACTTAAAGGCAAAAAGTAAAAACTGTCGAGAAGTGAGCCAGCCTCGGGAGGAAGGAGATGAGCAGGCTAGAAACGAGGGAGGGTCCCTGGTGCCTTCCTCTTCAGCGCTGGCGGAGGCGGCTGGTGGTCCTGGAGGAGCCTGGAGGAGCCCCGCGGCCGCCTGGGGAAAACACAGCCAGCAGAATAAGGGCCCCCCGGGACGCCCACGCCCGGGACCTGTGAATGTGTCACCTCAGGCGCCAAGAGACCCCGCAGTGCCTTCGAGGGGAGGATGTCGTGTTGGGACGTGATTCGGGTGTCCCCGACGTCACCACGGGGCCCCACGTGTGGCAGAGGGATCGGGAGTGAGAACCCAGTGCAGGTGGCAGGAGGCGGCAGGCCAGCGTCTCAGGCTCCGAACATGGAGGCTGGAAGAGGGCGGAGCAGAGATGCGTTCTCCCCAGGAGCCTCCAGGGGAACCAGCCCTCGGACGCCTGGACCGTGGCTCCTCAAGGCCCCGTTTGGACTTCTGAGGCCTCCGTGTGAGGAGGTACATTCGGGCTGTTGTCAGCGGCCAGGCTTGCGGCAATTAGGTAGAGGGGCCGACACGTGAGGGGAGCAAATGCTGACGCCGGTCGTACCTGGAGACACGTTCTCTAAAGGGGAGGCTGAGGGGAGGTGCGGGGGCTCTCCCGGTTGGGGCTCCACGTCTGTGCGTGGCCCCGTGGCACAGCCTGGGGGCCTCGTGGGCCCGGCGGTTCTGTGACAGCAGGAGCTGAAGTTTACTAAAGGCATAGCGCCAAGTGCCTTTGACGGTATTTGAGGATCTTTGTTATTATTATTCCCATTTTATAGAGAATAAAACCGAGGCTCAGGAAGGCCGACTGACCTTTCAAAGTTCACACTGCAAATAGCAAAACAGATTTGAGCCCAGGCATTTTGTAGCTACACGGTGATGCCTCCTGTTTCTGGAAAAAGCGGGCTTAGCCCAGCGTGACTTGAGGGTCCACGGGAGCACGTGGTGGTGGGTGGGGTGGCTCAGCGGGCAATCACCTCTGTCCAGGGCCTGAGAGAGGCCCACACGGGCTCCACAGACCCACGTCGCCGAGGGGGGGGATGCACCCTGGGGCCGCGTGCGTGAGGGCCAACGCCATCCCACTGAACTGGCCGGAGACGTAACCCCCACCGCACCACACAGACCGTGCCGTTGCATTGCTTTAGCCGGGCGTGCCCATCTCGCAGCTGCCCACGCCGCTGCACGCTCCGTGGCGCTGCGGAAACCGGCCTCCCGGGAGCCCCGTCCTCCGTGAACCACTCTCCACGGCTCCTTCCGGCCTCCACGTCCTCTGCCCCATCTGAAGGCTCATCTGCCTGCAGGTGCCCCTCTTGGCTGTCTGCCCTTCACCCTCTGTGTCTCTCTCTGTCTCTCTCGGTCTCTCTGTCTCTGT
This sequence comes from Prionailurus bengalensis, assembly GCF_016509475.1. NCBI lineage: Eukaryota > Metazoa > Chordata > Mammalia > Carnivora > Felidae > Prionailurus > Prionailurus bengalensis. The sequence continues at coordinate 151,836,960 of NC_057349.1, read as the reverse complement.
CTGCCCTTGCCTGAGTCTGTCTCTGGCTCTCTCTCTTCCTGGACCCACCCTCACTGATGCTTCGCCCTCCTCCGTTCCGACGGCAGCCAAGCCTCTCTTCTGGAGGCGGGTGCGCCTGTCCGGCTACCTGCCGGGCGTCCTCTCTCGTGGGCGTCCCTCGGGTGCCCCCCAGCCTTTTCCCTCTGTGTGTCCCGGTCTGCCTGTCACCCCAAATGCTCCCCCAGCCCCGGAGGATCCCAGCTAGGAACCTCTTGGATCTGGGCACCAGCTCAGCCCGGGGTATTGATGCCTCTCCCTGGGTCACCCACCCCACCACCTGGCCCCAGGATCCCCGCTCACGTGGCCCGGAGCCCCCAGACTCTTTGGGGGAGACGCTCCCCCAGCTGTGTGCTCGGGGCCCGACGTGTGTCTGGCTCTCCCCCCAACCCCACATCACTCCCCTTCTGGTGCCAGTGAGGCTGGGAGCCCACGGTGAGTCCAGCCCGCTCCCCACCACTGCTCAGCCCAGCCCTTGGCACACTCCCTCCAGGGCTTCTGACTCACAGGCCTTCTCACCCCGGAGCCTCCGCCCCACAGCCTCCCGAGGCACCTTCCTGGCCGCCCAGCCACGTCCCCACCAGCACGCGTCCTGGGTGGACACCCACCCCGCCGCCTCTGGGGGCTCTCCTTTCGCTCAGGGAGCCGTCACGGACAGCACTTCACGGCTGTGTCCCGCCTCCCAGAGACACTGTGACAGGGCTCCCTGCCCACGGCTCCCAGGCTCCAGCACCTGTTCCCGCGGGGAAGCCCTCGTAGACAGAGAAGAGCCAGCAGCTTGTCTGTGCGGCGGGATCGAGGGAGCCGGGGAGGGAATCAGGGGCCCCGGGGTCCACGGTGCAGGACGTGCTGCCGGGGCTGAGCGGGGCGCCGGGGTGGAATCTGAGCCCGGGAACCGAGGGGCCGTCCTGGCCGAGAGGGGACACTGAGGGCTCACGAGGAGCACGCCGTGCCGGGAGGCGCCCACCGCTGGCCACCGGTTTCCCGTCTTGTCGGTAGGCTCACCGGCCCTGCGGCGGAAGGATGGGCAGGGCCTCCACCGTGCGCCCGCTTGGAGCTAAATTGGCCTCTGTACGCAGCAGCTACGGGCCGAGCCAGCTGAGCCGGGCAGGTGACCCGGACAAAAGGCCTGGCTCACGGACAGAGTGCAGAGCCCCACGTGACCGGGCGGCAGGGCCTTCGGAGCCTCGGCAACAAAAGCTAACTCAGAGGCTAAACCAAGGGCCTCCATTCGGAGGTCGGGCGGCCTTTAGAAATGGGCTTCCTGGACCACGTCCCTCTGCACGGCCTCTGTATCAAAGATGCCTTTGTCACCACCTCTCTGCTGCGCGGCCCTCCTGCCAAATCCGCCCGCTGCCATGGAGACGCAGCGCCCGCCGGCTCCTTCCGCAGGAGTCCTCTGGCCTGGGCCGCAGGGAAATAATGAGACGGTCCGCGTCAATGCTACCTTGGAAGACTCGGACAAACAGCTAAATGTCGCCGGGGCAATTAGCGTCCTCGGCAACCGCGTCCTACGGTTTCCCGCTGCGTCTCTGAGCGGTGGGGTGCCGGCGTGTGTCAGTCGGGACGGGGGTTCTCCCGTCCCCTCCTGCTTCCGATGTCACAGGCTGAGCAAAACTGCACTCTCGGGGGCAGCCCCTCGATACCGAGCAGGTCCTGGGGCCACGGGGGGGGGGGGCGGGGGGAAGCTGACGGGCCAGCCCCTGGCCTTCCCACATCTGGAAGAGGGGCCAGGACTCCTGGATGGACTGGACAAGAAAGGGCGTGATCGGGGTGAGAACAAGCCCAAACCTTCTAGGCCTGCCTCACTTGTGGTGTCGGGTCCAGGAGACACGGGGACCCCATGCTGTTTGGAAGGGTCTGTGTCACGACCCGTGGGGTGGCCGTCCTCAGAATCTGTTTTTCCTGACTTGGGCGCTTGGTTTCAGTGAACGTGCGGTGGTGGCCGTCTGTCGACCATTACGTGTGGGCCACGCCGTGTCGTGCTGTGTGGTGTTACGGCCACGCTTCTGTCTGCAGGAGGCCACGTTATTTGGCTGACTGCAGAGAATCGCCGCGGACGTTTCTTTGTCCGTCCCGGGAGCCCGGCATGAAGAGCACGTGCAAGTCCCCCATTGCACACACGTGTGAACAGACACGCCCATCTGGTGTCTGGGTGACAGAAGCCCTGAGGAGCTTTGCGTGGAGGGGTGACAGGACCTGAACCCCGCCCAGGAGGCGGCACTGGCTGTGTCCTCAAGGTGGAGCCTGCAGGATGCTCGATGGTGGAGGGCGGGGTGGCCGGTCTCCGGTGGGGGGGGGGGGCACCTGGGCAGTGCCCACGCGGACGCAGCGGGCGTGAGGCGCAGGGACGCGGTCTCGGCACGCAGCCGGTCTGCTGGCTGAGAGGCCGGTGGGCGAGGACAGGCCATCCGTGGCAACACCTGGCCTGGCTGTATCTGCTTCCTGCCGCGCATTCTTCAAAGGAGGCGTGAAGGAGGTGCCGAGCCGGCAGGTGGGAACGTGGCTGGCGCCCAGGGCCACCACGTGAGCCGGATGGCCGGGCCACAGGCTCCGGGCAAGCCTGCTTCCCACGGAGGTTTGGTGGGCCTGGGCCCCGCACCCTCCTGCTGCTTCGGAAGAAAATGCGCCCTGAGCCGCAGGCGCCAAGGGCAGCGGAGTGCGTCCAAGGCCCCGCGGCGGAGTCCCGGCCTGAGCCCAGGGCTTGGCCCTCTCCGTGGGGAAAGCGGACACCGGGGATGCGGCCGCTGGTGTGGTTTCCCACAGGTGTGGCTTTTGGAAACAAATGGGACGGGAGGGCTCAGTGTCCAAAGCTGTGGTGCCAGGACCATGCGGCTGCCTAAGGTCCGGGGGTGCTTTCTGGGGCAAGATCACCTGAGGTCCCCCGTCTGTGTGGGCCGGCAACCCTGATGGTGGAGTTGAGTTAGGGCCCCGTTCGGACGGGGATGTGGGTCACGGGCCATCTGTGGCCCGCCAGCAGGAGCAGCGGCTCTCAGACTGACCCCCGCCCTGGTTCCCGGGACACCCTGCCGCAGGACAACACCCGAGTGGGGTCAGTTACTCTGCACTGCGGTGGGTGGGCCACGGCCACGGCCACGGCCACTGGGGAGGGAAGACCGCAGGACTGTAATGGAAGCAGTGACACAGAGTTTGAAGACTCAAATTTCAGATCTGCCAGGTGGGGGCTTCTGAGCCCCAGGTCCTCTGTCCCACCAGACGCCCACGGAGGCAGGTCTAGAAAAAAGGTGGAAAGGAAGGCAAGGGCCAGAAGTGATGAGTCCCCATTCCAGGGGACACATGGCCCCCGCCCTCAGCCTTCCTGGCCCAGCGAGGGGGCAAACTGAGGTTCAGCCCAGGGCTCAGTGGACACAGCGGGGACCACAGGGAGGGGTCTCTGGGCCCAGAAGGCTGAGCTTTGGTGGCTCCCTAGCGAGAACACACAGATGGTCTGCACCACAGGCCAGCTGTCCACCTGGACTGCGCACCCACGGGGCCACTGCGAAATCTCAGTTTTGTGGTGTCTGTCTTTGACGCTCTACCATGGTTTCTTGTTTCAGGGGACACAGGTGGGGAGACATTTGCTTTGGGGACTGCTTTGGGGTCAGATCAGCTCGGCAGTTACTGCCAAGAAAGCTGTCTGTCCTCAGGCGTGAGCTTGGAGACCAGTCCCAGTAAACAAGCAGAGATTCTCCCAGATGTCCGGCTCTGGACTGTCGGTCGGGCCTCGGGTGGGTGTGGAGGGGTCGCCGGGCCGCCGCCATCTACCCAGAGCCGTCCTGAGGGGCCGGGTGTGCCTGGTGCCCGTGATCCTGCTGCACGTGCGTCCCGAGCCAGCTCGGCCCTTGTGGTGTCCAGGCACAGGCCCGGAAAGTACTCCCCGTCTCCCGCCCTACCGTCCAGACAAGGCCCCAGGGGGTGTTCCTGGCTGCGTTCTATCACCTAATCCAACAGTAGAGGCTCCTAGGGGCCTTGGGAGAATGTGGCCCACCACACCGGCCCAGCCCCTCATCTGTGACAGAGGCTGAAGAGCCCCCAGGAGGTGGCTTTGTAGCAGCCTTGAGCCTCCAGACCCCTGGGGCCCAGACAGGAGTCTCCCCATGGCCTCTGCCAGCACCCCCACGAGCTGCCCCCCCACTCCGAGTCTGGCCTTCCACCTTATCCCCCTAGACACCAGGTCCCCTGAGCACAGACACAGAGGGACCCTTGCCCGGAGCCCCTCCCCTGAGCCCCGGCCTCCAATGGCCCCCGTCCCCCCACACGGCGTCCGTTGGTCACAGATCACCCTACACACCGTGGCTCAGGGAGGCCACTGTCACCGTGGCCTAGGTGTGGCCTCCAGCAGACCATCAGCCCTCCAAGGACGGAGCCCTCAGCCACTGCTTCCCGGTGCCCCTGAGACCTGAAGCCCGGCTCCAAGTTGTGTGGACACGTGACCTCACGTAATCCCTGCGAGGACCTCGGAGCTCCTCAGTAGAGACACAGGGTCTCCACCAGATCCACAGCCCTGTCTGAGACGGCTCCGAGGCGCCACCTCAGTTTGCGGGGGACCTGCCCTGCGCCCCCTCACGTGGCCCCATGCCTGCTCTCTGCTCCCGGGAGGACACAGGCTGTCACTGGATACGTCCCGATTAGCTGATTTCACAGAGGCCGGAACCAAGTCTCAAAGGAAGTGACTTATGTCCTTCCTCCCTGACGCTCCTTCTCGGGCGCTAGACGGAGTGCTCAGAGCCCCGTGCCCCATTCCACCCCGGTGTCTGAGGCCTGGAGGGACCCAGACCCCTACAGGGGGATTGGGGTTCCCTTTCCTCACAGGGGGTTCGCTTTCCACAAGGGGAGTGTCGCCTTTTTGAGCCCTGCTGCTGTCCCAGGAATACAAACGCCTCGCTGTGGGGCTGGCTGGGTGTCCAGGAGGCGCCTGGACGTGGGCCTAGCGGCTCGGGCTCCGGCACAGGGAACGAGCCCCACGTGCCGCACACTAGGGACCCCCCAGCAGCAAGAGGCCGTGGGGCAGCTTCCCAGGCACACCCTGGCCGAGCCCAGCTCAGCTGCCACACACTCGCCCCGCCCCGGCGTCCAGCTGCAGGACTTTGATCTAAATCCCCCTGGACTCAGCCACCACTTGCGACAGCTTCCTGCGGGTTTCGTGTTCCCAGGCGGTCAGTCGCTGTGTCCCCCGCTGCCTCCAGGGGCCAGGGGCCTTTGAGTGACGAGGACACATGGGCATTTGCTGGCCTTCCTGGACGCACCGGCGTCTGACCTCAGGGATCCTGATTTACCTCCCTCCTCCGGGCTGATGGCTTCCACAGAGGTGGCCACAATTCACCAGCTGTCGCTCCTGCCCACCCTCCCCACCACCCCCCAGCCACTCACTTCAAATGCCCACGTGTCCCCTGCGTCTCCTGGGACGGAGCAAGGTTCCACTACTCTGACTTTGAGACGCACGTCGGTGGCTCAGCCTCTGAGCGGCCCCGGGGCTGCCCTCCTCCTGCGGGAGGCCCCCAAGCCTGGGAAGTGGGAGCAGCGCTGGTGCCCAGAGAAGAGGGAAGAAGCCACCCACTGGGGGCGCCCCTCCCCGTAGACCGAGAGGCGCGGGAGCCTCTGAAGCCCCAGGACGGAGCCCAGGGAAGAGCGCCCGGAGGTCTCCGTCATTCTGGGTCCCGCAGGAAACCCAGAGCCTTCGGCCCCCTTGGCCCTAATCCCAAAGGAGGCGCTGCCTTTGGCTCATCTGCCGGCCAGCGGGGCGCCAGGAGAGCCGTGAGCGCAGACGTTTCCAGCCCAGCACTGGTGTGTGAGCACACGGGGGTGCACGGCTAAGCCCATCGCACAGAGAGGCCTGTCCTCGGGCAGTAGTGTGCCCTCACAGCTGCAACAGTTTCAACCAAGAAATCCAAACTTTCATCTGAAGTGGCCCAAAGTTTTAATGCTGGCCAGTAATTCAAATTTACAATATATGTGTCTCATGCTAAGCTGCAGGTGTACAAGCAAGATCACCTGTGATCTCCTGGTCCAGCCAGGGTCCACGAGATCACGTGTGATCTGCTGGTCCAGCCAGGGTCCACGAGATCGCGTGTGATCTCCTGGTCCAGCCAGGGTCCACGAGATCGCGTGTGATCTCCTGGTCCAGCCAGGGTCCACGAGATCGCGTGTGATCTCCTGGTCCAGCCAGGGTCCACGAGATCGCGTGTGATCTCCTGGTCCAGCCAGGGTCCACGAGATCGCGTGTGATCTCCTGGTCCAGCCAGGGTCCACGAGATCGCGTGTGTTCTGCTGGTCCAGCCAGGGTCCACGAGATCGCGTGTGATCTCCTGGTCCAGCCAGGGTCCACGAGATCGTGTATGATCTGCTGGTCCAACCAGGGTCCACATGTGCTCCTTAGGGACAGGCTCTGGGAAGGAGCACCCTGGACCCATTGGGGAGCAGCCACAAGGCGCGTGTGCACACGTTCCATGTGCAGAACCGAGCACGAGGACACGAATCTCAGGTTGTCCTGGTGGTTCTGTTAGGTCCAGTCCCCAGGGCTATGGGACATTCCATAATCTGCCCCATAATCTACCTCTCTACTCATGGATTTTGTGGGTTTCCGTCTTCTTCCCACTACAAACAACGCTGCAAAGAAAGTCTTCACCCACACACTGTGCAGAGAGGTAAAGGGAAGTCTTGGAAGGGACGAGGGGGCTCATCGGGGTGGGAGGCTGCACCCAGACCCAGCCTCATGAGGACACGTGGCCCCTGGCCCCAGCAGAGGTGGAGCCTCTCCGGGGCCCCAAGTGTCCCCACGTGCCGGGCAAGACCCTTCTGAGAACACGCCATCCAGGTCGAGACCCCTAGGAAGACCGGTCAGCAGCCTGGGCCTCCTGGGCAAGCGTCCAGGGCCGGTCCAGCAAGGGCCCCGCCCCCCACGCCTGGCACGGGAGCAGTGAGTGTGGGGCCCGTGCGGACTTCCTCTCCTCACTGACCCTTGCTCTGGTGTCCCAGCCTGTGTGTCAGCTAGACATCCCACATGATGTTCTGGAACTTGTTCCATGGCGGTACATGGGGGCACTCGGACGGAGGGACTGGCTGTCGCCACTGGCTTGTGCAGAGGGCTCAGGAAGAGCTGGGTGTGGCTGGAGGCCACGTGGCGGAGTTCGGAAGAAACGAGGCGGCAGGGAGAGTGAGGACAGACCAGAGCAGCCCCCAGCTCGGCGTCTCGGGGTCTCGGAAGGGGGTCTGGGGAGGCTGGGGGTCTGGGGAGGATGAGGGGGAGCCTGCGTGTGGGAAGGCTGTCGGTCATGCCTCTGTGAGTCAAGGTAGCCGGAAGCCTCGTGACATGTGAGGGTGCGACAGGGCCAGGCCAGGGCTGGGGGCGACCCGGGCCCGAGCTTCCTCTGCTCACTGACTAAGGACTCCGGGGCAGCCCTAAGGGAGAGGCCGCACGACTCCTTTCAGTTTTTCCTAAAGATGCAACAGAGTTCAATGGAAACACAACTTCAGCGAGAATCTCCACTGCTTCTTTGCAAATTCAAATTTCTATTAATTCACCAGTGTCTGATATTCGTCTTGTAATAAGTAGAAATTAGGGGGCGACACCACAACGTGCAAGCCTCGGAAACACCTGGAGTCCAGGCCACACGGCTCAGTGTGACCCCACTGGACCGAGCCGCACGCTGTTGGCAAGTTGGGGACCCTCGGTCACAGTCGGGGCTCAGGCGTGGGCGCAGGACATCGGGAGACTGCCCCTTCCTGCCCTGGCCACCTCATGTGCCCTCCCCAGTACCCCCGTTTCTCCCTCCCCCCCGAGTCATCCAAGTGTGGACACAGACCAGAAGCCAGGGGCCTCCCGGAGGGCCCCGCAGTCGCAGGGTCTGCTCTGCCGTCAGCCGCTTCCCCCAAGAGCATTTTCGTGTTGGCTTCTTTTAGGTCAAGAGTAACTGCTTATGTCTGTGTCTGTGGCACTGAGTGCACACAACCGCCGGTGTGGGCGTCTTCAGACAGAACCCACGTTCTTCCAGGCCACGGCCTCGAATCTAGATGCCTGGGCCCTCAGAGCCTCCACACGGGAGACTGATGGAAGGACTGTGCTCTCCGAGGATGTCCACACACTCGCGGGGACACCAAAGGAAGCACTTCACGATCGCTGGTGGCCAGGACAGCAGCAGGTGGATGGGAGGGGCCGCACCCACACACCCCTGAGGCTGTCCCGGGACACTTTCTTGTCCTCACTGACCCCCCACCGGCACGTCCACGCCATCATCCCCAACTGGTACATGTTCATCACCGCACATATGTTGCTTAAATCAAAGCATGCTAAGAATTGATCGTACATTATCACCACAAAAGTTCATCTTTCCACAAACAGAAAGCAACTATAAACATAAACCGGCTCCTAATTATGAGCAAGATCCAGCAGCCTACAGGACCTGCTGAAGCCACATAAGAGATTAAGATGACCCTATATCGTTAACGGTGACTTTCTTCCTCGCCAGCACGGAGAACAAGAAAAAGGAAACACATCCTCATGATGTGATTCAAACACGATCTACGCCAGGGCCACGAATTGGTGAGAGACACTTTCGGAACCAAAGCATTTCAGACTCCACCAGGGACCAGCATCCGATGCTCGGAAACATGCTGGAGGGACGTGGGCGCAGCCGTGAGGCAGGCAAGTCTGAAGGGACACGATTCAGTAATTTCAGGCCAGGTGCCCACGTCCCTGTCCGACACTCCTCCTAGATGTGGGTGCACCCCAAGAAGACTGGGACCTTGATGGGAGAATGGCAGGACACAGTGACAAGCAGAAAGACCAACTGCAGATTCTCTACGAGCATAACTCGGTCCCAGCAGAGCACATGCACTACAGTCACACAGGACACGCCCGCCCTACACAATCACACAGGACACACCCTCTCTGCACAGTCACAGTGGATCTTGGGCACAGCCTTCCCCAGTAGCCCTGGGAGTGAAGTAGGCATCCTGGCACCAGCTCCTTGTGTGTGGAATCAGTGGCATGAACCTGTTAGGTGGGTGTGGCTCAGAGACATTTGGGTGCCCACATAGGGAGGACTCACATCTAGGTGGCTCTGGGCACTGGCGGTCCCCAGCAGTGTGCAGACACTAGGCCACTTGGCACGGGCATGCACTCACCAGTCCTAAGTGGGGCTTGTCCTGTGGGCCCGCCCATGGGTGGTGCCCCAGCGCCTGTGGCCTTTGTCTGGCCACCTGGTTGTGGCCTCCCACACAACCTGCCCTCCCACACAACCCACATCCAGGTACTGGTTGTCCTGGCCCACTGGAGGACCTGGACACCTGGGCCACCCCCCCCCCCCCCGCCCAAGGCGTTGGCTCTACTCAGCCTGAGGGAGGGGCCGCCCTGCCATGCGGCCCAGGCTGGCTCACCTCTGTCACCCTCCTGGACCCCGTCCCTGAGACCAGCATGCAGGCAGCAGGCTCCTTTGCTCCCTGGGTTTTCCCCAGGGGGCATGAGTGTTTCGTGTCTGTCTCTTCTCCCAAGTGCATCCTCTCATTGTCTCAAGCTTACAACCACCTATGAGTTTCCAGAAGACAGAGACGCCATAGATTCATGTCTTTTCCTTCTTAAAATATCTTTTTCTTTGAAGGTAGAAAGCCAAGGCCCGGGTAGGGAGCCAGCCCTTGGCTGCTGGCGTCCACGTGAGCAGCTGGGCTGACCTCCGTGCGGGCGGCCACCGTCCAGTTGCCTCTCAGCCGTAAAGGCGGTGACGTGGCCACGACAGCGGTGGAAGGGCCGCGGTGGCTTGTCGGCGACTCAGTCCGTGGGAGCTGGACAGGCAGCTCAGCAGCGCCGTCCTGCGGGGGCAGGACGCCAGGCGCCACTGCCTGGATGCCCACGTGCAAACCAGGTCACGCCAGTCTCCCCGCGTGGGGACACTGAGGGCTGAATGAGATGAAGCGTCAGCTGCCTGGCAGAAAGCCTGGGACCTGGGACCTGGCCCTGAGTGGTGGGTGTCAGGGCAGGGAAGGTGACTTGGCCAACGACCCCACGGCCGAGAACTGAGCCCCGGAGACGCAGCTGAAGCCACGAGGCCCCGGGCTCCGTGCAGCAGGGGGAGGCCACCTGCAGGAACGCTGGGGACCCCGAGGGTGGCGTCGACCTCACCGCCCTGGAACCGAGATGGTACCTGCCCCCGGGCCCCGGGTGTATTGATTTAGTGTCTTATCCATTGTCCAGTCATCATACTCCAGGTGCTACACCATCATCATATTTGAAGAAGAAAAAATCAAACCTGAGAAAAGAAATGATGACCCAGTCAAGAGTCTGGAAAAGCATAACAACAGTGAGGGCAGGTCTGTGAGCGGCCACCCCCTCCCCGGGTGCTATTTTACCGCCATCAGCACACAAAGTGCAGAGGAGCCCTCGGGTGGCAGCAGAGGCCTCTGCACCTGACAGGGCGGGGCTCACCCCGAGACACCCAGCACCCCAGCAGCGCAGCGGCGTGGCCCTGGGCCCCCGAAGGAACCCGGCTCCTTCCTGGGAGCAGGCGTGCCGTGGGTGGGCAGGGGACGGGGGACGCTGCCCTCGAGGTCAGTAGTTTGCCCCGGGAGCTCCTCTCCTGCCCTCCCTTCCTTGAATAATCTCCCCAGTTCTGTCACTCAGATAGACAGCGGCTTCCAGAAGGAGGTCGGGAATCCGAAGAGCCAGGAGGGGACGCGGGGGGTTGGTGACAGGGCTGGGGGAAGGGCTGGCTGAAGCGAGAGGCCCAGGCCTTGGGCGGGAGAGCGCAAGGAGCCCTCCTCTCCCAGAGAGGGCTGCAGACCACGATGGTGGCCCCTCTTCCCTGGCACAGCAGGCGGGGTGGCACCGCGGGCTCCAGACGCCCTCCCTGAGAGCTGGGCCAGCGCCGCACCCAGACCCGGCGCCAGGCTCCCGAGCAAGCTCCTGAGGAGACGCGGGCGGGCTGAGTGCTGCCACCTGTCACCTCCAGAGGCACAGACCTGCCCCCAACCACACCTGCTCCCCAGAGCCCCCCAGCACACAGCTCCCGGCAGAGTAAGTGTGATGCGTTCCTTCCGAGGGCGCCGATCCCAGCCCCCGCCTGCCGCAGGCAGACCCCTGCTCTGCCCCCGAGCTCACGCCCTGGGATGCGCTGGCCGACCAGCCAGCGGGGGCACCACACGGCGGGGAGGTGGGGAGACTGCACAGGGCCAGCCACCTGGACGCCCGTCCCCGTGTCCTCCAGAGCCCAGCCTGCTCCTTGGACCCCACGTGTGCCTTTGCCCCCACCGCCCCCAGGCCGGGGGTGAACGCAGGTGTTTCCTGTTGGGAATCTCCAGGCTGGGGCCAGGCTCAGCCCAGCAGCTGGGGTCGTGGCCTCCGCCGCCCCTCCACGCGTTTGTGCCAGCGGCACACGGACGGCCGTGTGCCCCCCACCGAACCCAGGATCCAGGACGTCGCCGGTTGCCGCGGGTCCGTCTGTGGCCCCGCGCTTCCTCGGGCGGCCTTCTCACGTGGACGGGGCCCCGACACGCTCGGTCTTTGCACGAGGCCTCAGACTTTGCGAAGAGAGGCGGCTGCTCCGGGCAGCCGTCTGGGACTCGCTCGCGGCCCTCCTACCGGTGCTCACCGTAGACCTGCCACACTCCCCTCCAGGTCAAGTACAAATCAGACCGCGCGTCCCCGTGAGAACCGGGGAGAGGTAGGCTTCCCTCTGGCAGAGCCCAGAGCCGCACCGTCCTGCCCCGACCGCAGAGGGTGGCCGCTCCAGGCCAAGCGCCGGTGCCCACGCTGGCCGGTGGGAGGAAGGGTCACGGAAGGGCAGCTCAGCACAGGGTGCAGGCCACTCACCAGCCTGCTCACGTCCGGCCGTCGGGTCAGCGAGCGGCGGGGGCGGCCCCACACTGAGGGTCATGGGGGCTCCGGCAGGTGCGGCGTGGATGTGGGTCCGGGGCCCGAGCTGCCGAACAATGATGTGCCATCGTTGCCCCCAGGGGGCAGGGCCTCTGCCGCGACAGACAGGGAGTGGCAGCCTCAGCACGGACGGGGGCAGGGTGCTCGGTGAAGCAGGACGAGTCGGAAGTTCGGAGATAAAGCACAGAAATCGTAGTCCTCTGGAATCTCAAGATTTGTCCTCAGACTTGGACACAGGACGAAAGCGTCAAGAACAAGAGAAAACCAGGGGGCGCCTGGGTGGCCCAGTCGGTTAAGCGTCAGACTCGGTTTCAGCTCAGGTCGTGATCTTGTGGCCATGAGTCCGAGCCCCAAGTCGGGCTCTGAGCTGACAGTGCAGAGCCTGCTTGGGATTCTCGCTCTCTCTGCCCCTCCTGTGCCCTCTTTCTCTCTCAAAATAAGCAAATAAACTTGAAAGAAGAACAACAGGAGAACAGCAGTCCTGTAGCTGCATCGGTAGAGGCCGTTCCGGGGTCCACAGCCCCACCCCCGTCGCGCCCAGCCCCCGAAGAAGGTGGCTTCACCGTGTCCCCCCAGGACAGGGGTTCACACCAGTGTGTCAGGGCCACGGGCGGGTGTGCGGCGGCCGACGCCAGCCACAGCAGCAGAAAGTGGGCTGTCGGGGACCCCGGCACAGCCCCGTCCGATGTGCAGGCAGCAGGTTTCCACCTGTTTGCAGACAGCCCGACAGAAATGTCCCGAAACACCGCTGGAGTCTGGGGGGCGGGGGGGGGAGGGTCCAGCTCCCGGTGAGACCCTTCTTCCTGCAGACACACAGTCACTGCCCACCAAACAGCCGCTTACAGATCAGCCCTGGCCTGCCGTCCAGGCTGCGAAGCCAGCCTCGCCCTAACTTTGCCAGCCTAGGTTCGAGCGCAGTGGCTCCTTGGGGGCCGTGTAACGACACACACACGACAACCAGCCTGCACAGCAAGATGGCTGGTGGCCCAGGGTGGCCACGGTCATGCCCCTGCTGTGCTCGCCTTCCCCTGTGGAAAGTGGGCGACTTGGGGCCCTCAGCCTCTCCCAAAGGGCACCCCTGAGGGTCCTTTCCAGATGCCCTCCCCAAAGGTGGGGGCCGTGCTGGGATGGCTGTGCCTGAGGGTCCCCTGCGTCCTGGACAGATGCCCGCTCGACCCCTGCCTGCCTTCCTGGGGGCCTCAGCGCCCAGCATGTGGACACCACCAGCCCCACACAGCCTCCTTCGGGGCGCGTGGCACAAACCGGGGGCTGAAGGAGGAGAGATGGGGACACAAGCTCAGGAAGGCCTGTCGAGGCAGGACGGGTGCGCTGTGCACGAGTGAGGGCGGCTGGCCCACCTCCGCGGCTCGAGAACCCCCATCCGGGAGCGTGTCCTATGCCAGGGGTCCCCAGCAACGCGGCCACGGCGTCTCGTTTTGTTAGCAGGATGACGGATTCGTGGAGAGAATCTCCCCGGTGTGGAGAATAAAGCATCTGTTGACGTGTCGGGAGCTCAGACAAGTGTCTCACTGACACTGAGCCCATCCCACGGGCCCAACGAACGTCTCTTCTCCAGTCTCAGCAAAGACAGAGCAAAGTCAGGGGCTCCAGGCGGCGTTGACGCCAGGGTGCACACAGCCCTCCCTCCCCAGCAAGCGCCTCCAGTGACCAGGTTCTGAGGCTCGCGGGTTCCCCGCGTCCCTTCCGCTCGCTGCCTCTTGATTGTCCAGAGACTTCCACGCAGCCTCACGCCTGCTCAGGCCTCCCAAAGTCAGCAGCTGCCTGTCGGCACCACTGACCCTCTCCCCTACGGCTTACGGCCCCGTGGGCGTGCACAGCAAGAGGAAAGGCAGGCGTGTGTGGGTGGGAGGTCAGAGGTTGCGGAATGAACGGCCGGGCCGGGGGGACGTGGGCCCGGAGGCCCCAGAGGGCAGGAGGCCTCAGCGGGAGGCCGGACTGGATGGTGAGCTGGACCCAGAGAGCGGGAGTCAGGCCCGAACCTACCTCTCCTCCACAACGTTCCCCTCCCAACAGGCAAGTAAAGTGTCTCCCGGAGACCAGCTTCCTTTCAAACAACCTGAGAAGCCACGGATTTTCAAAAACGGGCTTTTAGCCGTGACTAAACTTTTTCCGAAGCGAGTGGTGACTTTGGCTTTATTTCAGGAGCTGCGACACTTCTCTACATTTTTCACACTTGTGTTCTGGTGCAACAGAGTTCAAACCTTCAACTGTGCGCAAGTGAGAAATCGTAGTGATGATAAATGCAATATTCCACGACCTGAACGGTAGCGGGACAGATTTCCAGGCGAAGAGATTATTCGCCCCCACAGACATCCTCAGTATTGGTACCAATGGCTCCTACACGCTCCTGTGCTCTGGGGCCCTCTGGGCGGTGATTGATATGGGTCCCAAGGGGTCACAGACCAGCAGGAAGGCGAAAGTGAGCAGAGACCACAGGCCCGGCTACACGAAAGACTCGGGGACAGAGCCTTCGTGCACGGGGATCGGTGCAGAAGACAGACAGGTGGGTCTGCTCTCGGCTGCATGGCGGACCCCTCTCCGGGAGGCTGCTGTCCCTGGTGAGGCTCGGCGGCCAAGCCCGAGGACAGACAGGCAGGTGCAGGGTGCGACCCGCGTTCCCCTGCTGGGTCTGCCGGCCGTGACCCCGCCCACCCTGTCCGTGAGCTCTCAGCCCCGGGCCCCAGACACTGCCCCCAGCATGTTCTCTGCCCTCTGCCTCTCTGTCTCTTCTCGCCGCTCACAGCCAAGTGTCCCATCTGGGAATCTGGCTCCTTTCCATCTTCCAAAAGGCAAACCTCGCTGCTCCAGTCCAGCCGCTGACTCTGCATGCAGGCCGCGTCCGCAAGCGGGGTCCCCCGGCCCCAGAGGACCGCCTCGTGCGCCCTGCAGAGTTTAACTCCTGTGTGTCGCGTCACCTGGACCCCGCCCGTGGAGTCCCTGCGGTGGGGGTGGGGGAGGTGATCTTCTCCCCCTTGATCCCACCACCCCGGGCCGACAGCCGCCTTGGGGGTCACTGACCCGTGAGCCCAAGTGAAGCGATGGACCAGCTCGAGGAGCCATCACCCAAGAGTCTCTTCTGCCCCTCAAGTTTCACACGGGGCAGGAAATCCACTTCTGGGCTCACTCACGTGGCTCCAGTGGCCTTAGGTCCTCACCACGAGGGCCTGTCTAAGGCCACCCCGGTGTCCTTGTGACGTGGCAGCTGGGGACCTGATGACAGAGCATCCTGACGGCTCACGCTGAGCAGAAACACCACCACACGCGGAGGAAACACTCCACCAGGGCCCTCGGGGGCCAGCCCTCTGCACGCCCAGCCCCAGCCCCCGTCTCCCCTTGTGTCTGAGGACCAGGAACACCCTGTGTGGACTTTGAGCCCTGAGACGAGACTCCTCCCCCGGGCCCTGCGTGTCCGGAAGGGCCTTATTTTCCAGGTCTGGGGGATTCCTCCCAAGCCCCGGCCTCCAGCCGGCCAGGCTGCTTCCACACCCCTTTGTCCCTGCGTTTCCCTGCCCAGTCCTGGAAAAGTTGGTGAGAGGGGAGGGGAGGTGGACGTGGCCTGAGAAGACGTGGTGTCTTCCAAGTTGGGAGGTCTCACAGCCGTCGGGGAGAGACAGCCTTTGAGTTCTGGTGCCTCGCCTCGACTCTGACTCTTGTGCAGACGCCCCATTCGTAGGCTGGCTCACCAGCCTGCCCTGCCTGCAGGCCCCCGGCGGCCCGGGCGGTGCTCCTGGGCCCGTGCCGTGCTCCTGGGCCCGTGCCTGCGGTGACCTCCGTCGGGCAAGTGAGTGGGTGTCTGACCGCCGTGCAGCCGGCTCTGCTCAAGCTCGTGCATCCGTGTAGGGAGAAGCAGGTACATTTCTCCTCCTACGACAGGCTTGTGTCCGGGGCTTGGGCTTTGGTGGAGCCTCTGGCCTCCGCGCTCTGTGGGCAGTGAGCCAAGGCCTCCCCAGAGAGCCGCAGGGCCCGGGACACAGACACCACCACAGCCCTGCGGGCCCGCACCCTGCCTGGCCTCCCCCTCCCCCAGGTCCTGCCGCCTGTGGGGCCTTCTGCCCCCGCTATGTTGGTGCTGATGCTCGGGGCACACGTTCCCAGTGCCTGCCCTCATTCAGAGGGAGGGAGGCTGGCCCAGAAGGGCACCCCCGTCTCACTGACCCGCTTGTATGTTGAGGTGTCTGTGTTTCTGCACCTTGAAGCGGGCCAGTTTCTTCCACCCTGAGGGTTTAGCTTTTCTGTGCTAGATTAGCTTATTGTTTTATAATTCCCAAAATAAAGTCCACAAAATGCCTTTCAGAAACAATCAGGCAAGATGAGCTGGGGCAGAGAGCCCTAGGGGAGCCGCGGACCCCCCCCCTCCACCGCCACAACCGTCAGTGGGGTCGGGGCCCAGGCTGTGTCCCACCCTCCCCTCGGGGCCCCTCAGACACGCGCCGAGCCCAGCGCACACGGAGGCCACACAGGAGGCCGTGGACAGTCCGAGGCATCATAGAAAGAGCACTGGTGCAAGGCAGCAAATGGGCCCCGGGGAGAACGGACGGAGGGCAGCTGGAGTCTGGGCAGGACGGGCATCCAGAGGACCGGGCTCCACGTGTGCCCTGGTGGCACAAGGCAACGCCCGCAGAGCCACCAGCCTTTGGTCACACGGCTGCTCCGTCAGCTTCCTGCTCGGCCCGATGCCTCACCCCGGCTAGGAATCCTACACGTGCGCACATGCTTGCACGTGCACATGCTCACGCGCACTCGGGCACGTGTGCGCACACGTTTATGGGCACCCACACAGGCACACACAAGGTAGCCATCCTGGAGATGGCGGCTGAGCACGAATCTCAGACAGTTTGCAGAACTGAGGTCAGAAACGGGGACTCCCGGAGGAAAACGCTGCTGCTGCAGAAACCACGGGGTGCGTATTTGGGGTGCAGGTGGGTGGAGGGGTGAGTGTGGAAGCAGAATGTGGCTCCGAGATGCGACAGACTCCACTGTGCACTAGGGACACCGAGGAGACGAGGGGGTCGCGTGGGTGGGCTCCTCTAGGAAGGCCCGGGAACCCTGAGACGGGAGCCTGGGGTGCCCCGAGTCCCGTGCTCGAGTCCTGGGATGGCACCATCGGCCGGCCGGTGGTGAGGCGGTGCCCGAGCCCCGGCTGGACCATCCAAGGTGGGAGCCCGGGTGCCGCTGGGAAGATGGCCACGGATGCCGCCACCGAAGACCGCACGTCCGTGCCACGGGCCCCCTGCTCCTACAGCGACCTCGTCACTGCCCGTGTGGCCTCCCCTTCACCGGTCAACATAGCAGGTGAACCTTGAAGTTTCCCCACCGTCGCTACCCCTAGGAGGAAAAATTCCTGGTATTTAAAACTGAATGGACAAAGAAACGTTTTTTACTCAGGCTTATTTTTAAAAATGAATCTCAGACGAGCATGGGCGAGAGCAGCTGTGGATGACGCGCTCTGTCCCGCCTCCGCGCGGCCTTCCTCCAGAGGCGGGTCGTGGCCCCTTTGTCCCCCGTCAGTCACCAGGACGCCCTCTGCTCCCTTCTCGGGCACCGCCCGGCTTCCCTCTGGGGAAGGGGCTCGGGCACGACCGTGCGGGTGGGGAGTGGCAGGAAGGCTCTTCAGGACCATGGGAAGGCACCATTTTTGACTGACAGTTTAGAATTACCGAGCCTTCCAGATAAAGCTTACTTCAAAAAAAAAAACAGTGCAAGTTAAATGTAACTGCATTTCTTGTCATGGTTAATTATTTCTCCCTGTTTCCTGCTTACCAATTGACTATTTGCCATCAAACCCTAAATTAGTTCTGATTATTTGGATGAGTGATAACAGAATTTCCATTGTTCCTAATACCAAACCAATCGTGGCCTTTTCAGAACCTCATTTGGAGCGGGCACTCGGTAAAGTTTTGTCAAGTTGATTTAAATTGAATTCCCTTTAATTGCACTCAGCTAATAGTGTTTCAGGACACACACAGGACGCATGCAATTAAAGTGCTCCGAGACATCCCTCCATTTAGCAGATGTTCTCAGACGCTCCCGGAAAGTCACCTGAGCGGGACACAGCCTCGCCCGGGCCCACCGTCGGGCAGCCTTCATCCCGACCCTCCATTTCTGAGGCCAGCCCCTTCTTCTGTGTTTGGTGACGCTCCTCACAGAACCCAGCACAGAGCTTTGTCCCACAGGCTAGTGACTCCACCAGCCCCAGGTGATGAGCTCAGAATGGCCTAAAGATTCACGTCCGGAGCCTGCATCTTGAACTCTCCCTCGAGGCCACAGAGGTTAGTCGATGATTGGGCTTGAAGATTGATTGTGTGTCCCTCCCTCCAAGTGACCGACTCACGTGACATTTGAGCCACCTTCAGTGCCGGATGGAGATGCGGCCCGGACTCGCCAGACCCCGAGGTCGTCTGGGTTCAGGGTGTCTGGGCCACGTCATGAGGCTACAAGGAGGCCCCAAGCCAGCTCCTCCCCTTTCTGCCTCGCCAGCCTGACTTGCCCAGCCTTGCCTTTGTACTCGATTTTCATAGAAATGTCTTTTTTGAGATTGGGCACAGCTGTCTTCCCTTCTCTCCCAGACCTCCCTAAATAGCTCTGTGGATCCAAGGGGCTTTGCAGCTTGGAGGGTGCCCGAGGGTGACCACGAACACAGGATCATCAGACATTGCCAAATAGTCCACTCGATCCGGCATTAACCTCCAACTGCGCACCAGCATGGAGCAGGCTCTGAAGGGGAGGAGGGCTGCAGGGAGGCAGGGCAGTGGTGGGAGAGCTCAGGAAGGGGTGCAGGGAGGTGGAGCAGGGGCAGCAGTGGTGGGGGAGCTCGGGCAGGGTTGCAAGGAGGCAGGGCAGGGGCAGCAGTGGAGGGGGAGCTCAGGCAGGGGTGCGGGGTGCAGAGAGGTGGGACAAGGGCAATAGTGGTGGGGGAGCTCAGGCGGAGGTGCAGGGAGGTAGGGCAGGGGCAGCAGTGGAGGGGGAGCTCAAGCAGGGGTGCAGGGAGGCAGGAAGAGATTGACCACGTGTAGGTGAGGTTTGCACTAAAACCCACTAATGGCTGCGAGATGATCTCCCGGCAAGGAGTCAGTGCTCCCAGACGCCTTGGATTTACAAAGGCGTATTTCTCCCTCTAGGTCTGACTTGAGAGACTGCCTTTGCTGTTGGTTGACCTGCTTGTCGGGCTGTAGGTGTGCACAGCGTCTTCTTTCTGTAGGAAATAGCCAAGCCAGGGGTGAAACCGGGAACAGAGGGAACATGCTTGAATGTCTTTTATGCGCAGGTGTTTTCACACTCTGCTCTAGTGTCCAGAGCCTCCAGCTGCAGAGGGACCAGCACGGTCAGGTGTCGTAATGGCCAAAGATCATGGTCAGCGGACAGCAAATCCGGGATTTGCGGGATTTAAGGACCCATGTATTAAAATTTTTTAAATAATGTTTTTGAGATGAAATTCATAAGCATACATCCACAATGCTGTATAAACCACCACCTCTGTCTGATTCCAGAACATTCCCATCATCTTGGAGGAAACCCCATGACTTTTCTCCCGGTCAACTCCCCCAGCCCCAGAAACCACTAATCTATCTTTCTGAGGAGTTGCCTGGACATTTCTTGTAAATGGAATCACACCCCATGTGGTCTTTTGTGGCTGGCTTCCCTCCCTGAGCATCGTGTTTTCACGGTAGGACTCTGTCGTCATGTGTGACAGTGCCCTGCCCCCCCCCCCCCCCGTGTGGCCGAGTAGTGCTGCCTCGTGTGGACGAGCCGCATTTCACTCATCCGCGCATCGTGGCGAGCCCTTGGGTTGTGTCTCCAACATGTCCGGCTGCCGTCACAAATGGTTCAAACAACACACATTCGTTTCTCACAGTGTGGAGGCCGTCTGTGGTGGAGGTCCTGGCAGAATTGGTTGTTGGTGGCTCTCTTACTGTCCGGCAGGCAGAGGCCTTCTCTTCCTGGGCACGTGGAGACAGAAGGAGACCTCTGTCCTCCTCTTACAGGCACTGCTGTCCTCACGAGGTCTTGCCGTCAGGGCCTCAGATTCGCCCCATCACATCCCAAAGACCCTGCCTCCAAACACAGTCACGCTGGCAGCCGAGGCTTCAGCGTCTGAATCCAGGGGGACGTAAATATCCAGTTCGCAACATTCCACTGCTGCCCCCCAGATTCACGGCCTTTTTCCAAACATGTTCACTCCGGCCCAGCAGTCTAAAGCCTGAGCTCCTTCTAGCATCCGACTCCAGAGTCTTCTCTGAACACCATCCACGTCAGCCGTGGGCAACGCTGGGGGCAGGTTCATCCTGAGGCCAACTCCTCTCCGGCAGTGACCCTGTGAAGCCAGCATGTTACGTGTGTCCAAAATACAGTGGCGGGACACACGTGGGGTACACGCTGCCATTCCAGAAGGGGAAAAGGGCCGCTGGGTCCCAAGCAAGTGCAAACCTGGGAAGGAAAACTCTGTTAGATCCGAAAGCCTGTGAGTGAGACTCTGTGGCTCCAGCGCTGCCCCCGCGGCTCGTCTGAGGGGTTGAGCCCCCAGGGCTGCAAGTGGCCACTGCCTAACCGGATGGAGACAACGCCCCACCCACTGAAACAGGGAGGGAGCCCTGTGATCTGGAATGCATCCTCGGAGCCTCTCTCCCCCATCTTAAAGAAGAGTGTGTGCTCACAGCCGAATGCCCTCACCCAGAGGCTCCAAGAAGTCCTTTGAGTCACCCCATCTCTGTCCGTCACTTCACGTGGCCAGTTCCTGCTGGTGAAGCTGATTCAGTCCATCTGGCATTTCCTTGACCTTGAGGCCACAGGGGTAATGGCCAGTCACTACACAGTACTCGATGGGCTACAGGAACGGGTCCGCACACAAGGTGACTCTCTGGTGACTGAAGATGAGCGGGCCTCAGTGCACTGGGCAGCCTGCAAGGAGAGGTTCGATGAGTAACTTGCACTAGGCATTCAGTATTTATTCAGCAGTTCTATGGAATATGTGCAATGTAGAGACACACATATAAATGTATATGCACACGTGTCTATCCACATATATCCACACATATACATGCAACACATACACACATGTATACTAGTGCATATACACACATACATGCATGCATACACATACATATATATGCACATGTGTCTATCCACATATATCCACACATATATACAACATATATACATGTGTACATTTGTGCATATACATGCAAGCATACATGTACACATGTGTGTATACGCACACATGTATACACCTGTGTCCATACATACACACGTGTATGCACGTGCATGCACACATGTGCGCGCACATGTGTCTATCCCCGTATATCCACACATACACATAAAACACATACACCAGTGTATACTCGTGCATATACATACACGTATACATGCGCACATACACATGCAACACACACACACATATACTAGTGCATATACACACATACGTGCACGCACACACATACATATGTGTATATGCACGTGTCTATCCACACATATCCACACATACACATGTGACACATACACGTATGTATACATGTATACATTTGTGCGTATGCATACAAGCACACATGTACACATATGTGTGTGCACACATGTATACACATGTGTCCACACATATGCACATGTATTCACACATTCACACATGCATGTGCACACATGTGTCTATCCCCACATATCCACATATCCACATACACACATGTATACACATGTATACTTGTGTGTACATATACACATATGCATGCACACATACATATATGAATGTGCATGCATTTACACACATATATGCATACGTGGATGTACACATGTGTGCACACCCACATGTCCATCCACATGTATACACGTGTGCACATACAACACCTACACACATGCATACACATACAAGTGCATGTACAAGCACATACATGCACACTGATATACACACATATACACTCACACACATGCATATGCATGTGCAAGCACACATATGTACACACACCCACATAACATGCATGTATGCATGCACACAGACATATACGTGGAGAGACAGGAAGACGTTTATGTATGTACTCTATCATGTCGCTGCTAACTGCTCGGTGCCACCTCTCGACCCTTCTGCCAGGTCTCTGGATGGGAGGGCCGAGATCCCACTGGAGCTCAGGCCTGATGGCTGTCTGTGGGTTTTCTCAGAAATTGTGGCAGGTCCTGAAGGAAGTGAGTAGTAAAAGAGCTGATGCAGAACCCAGAACTAAGCTAAACTCACACAAATGACTCACTGCTTAAACAACCCACTTTACTGAGTGTAACTCACATACAAGGAGATTCAGAAGTTTCACTGAAGCATTGGAAGAGTTTCAGGACATGCAACCACACAACAAAGGAATCAGCTCCACAACCAATACACGGAACATTTCTGTCACCCCGTCTCCTTCCGCCCTCTCCAGTTAATTCCCTCCCCGACCGAGGGCACCTGCTTCTCCAGTAAATGTGACACAAATGGAGTCAAACAGGAAGGGGTCCTTTGTGTCTAGAATAATGTTTTCAGGATGTGTTAATAGTGTTGCATGTATCAGTTCATTCCTTCATTTCTTTCTTGTGTTTTTAAAAATTTTTTAATGTTTATTTTTGAGAGAGAGAAACACAGAGTGTGAGTGGGGGGAAGAGCAGAGAGAGAGATAGAGAGTCCGAAGCAGGTTCCAGGCTCCGAGCTGTCAGCACAGAGCCCGACGCAGGGCTCGAACTCACAAATCTTGAGATTATGACCTGAGCCAAAGTCAGACGCTTAACTGAGTGAGCCATCCAGGGGCCCTCATTTCTTTCCTGTTTTGTTCTGTGTTTTGCTGAGTAGTACTCCCTTCACTGAATATACCGCATGTGATGATCCATTCGCTGTGAACATTTGAGTACAAGACACGTGTGAACATACGTTTTCACTTGCTTCCTGTAAATATGTGGGAGTGAGATTGCTGGGTTGGGCATTAACTGCATGCCTAACGTTACAAAAAACTGCTAGTGTTTTACAAAGTGCGTCTTGGTATAGATGCACCTTTTGCATTTTCATCAGCAATATATGAAAATTCTATTGTCATATCTCTTTTTAAATTGCCTTTTCCTAGTGAACATGGAATCTCATGGCTCGAATTTGAATTTTCCTAACCACTAATGATGTTAAGCATGTTTTCATATGCTTCTGTCTATTGATCTACTTAGGTGAAGTTTCTATTAAAATCTTTTACTCATTTTTATAAAATCAGTAAAAAGGCTGTTTATCTTATTAGTAAGTAGTAAGAGCTCTTTACGTGTTATGGGTAAAATTCTTATTTTTTGAGATACGTATCTTTCAAATATTTTCTACCAACTTACAGCTTCTTTTTCTCTTATTTTCTTGACGTTGTCTTTCAGAGAGCAGTAGTTTTTAATTTTGATGAACCCGAATTTATCCATCTTTTCTTTTACGGATCATGCTTTTGCTGGCGTATATGAGAAATCTGGGTCTAAGCCTAGGTCACAACGATTGTTTTCTGTTTTCTTCTAGAAGTTTTGTACATTTAGTTCCTGCATTTAAGTTCTTCACATATTTTGAATTGACTTTTCTATACGGTGTGAGGTAAAGGTCTCAGTTTGTTTGTGTGCATGTGGCCACCCAGTTACCCCAGATCCGTTTGTCCCAAACACTATCCTTCCTCATTGGATTGGGTTGGCATCTTTGTCTAAATTCAATGAACCATAGACGTAAGGGTCATTTGTGGACTTTTTATTCTGCTCCGTTGGCTTATGCCAGTAAGTACCATGCCAGCACCATGCCGTCTTGTTTCAATAGCTTTACAGAACATTTTGAAACCAGGTAGTGTAAACCCTTTTTCAACAATCATTCTACTATCCTAGGCTTCCGTATAAGTTTTGGCGTCTTGTTTTGGGTCTTATTTTTCTATGCAATCTGAAAAGGTTTGACTTTTGTCTGATGTGCCTGTGTCGCTCACCCTTAACATAACTATCACTACGGTTAGGTTTAAATCTGCCGTGTGTTCCAACTGTTTTTTGCCCTTTTTTCTTTCTGCCTCTTCTTTAGCTGAGACTTTATTAAAAATAATCATTCCTTTTTTATCCACTGTTTTCTTATTAGGTATACATTTTCGTTTTACTTTTTGGTGGTGGCTCTAAGGCTTATGACACGAATCTTTAATGTATCCCAGTCTGCTTCCCAAAGAGAACAAAACTCTTCATGTGAGGAGTTAGAAACTCACAAGAGCGTTCTTCCCTCTCACACCTCCTGCCCTTCGTGCTACTGTTTTCTTACGCTATATCTCCATAAATTCTGTAAATGCCGCAACACAGTTATCATTGCTTTAAGCAGTCAATGATCTTTTAAATCTTATCTGTAACCTATTTTCGTTGGCTCTGTTAAAGGCAGAACCACCGCAATCATATTAATACCAATGACCTTTTTAAAAAGAGTAACACTGAGAGGGATACCTTTCCTATCTGCCCACATGTCTGCTATTTCTGGAATCCTTTGCAAAGACCCAAAACCCCAGCTGGCATCATGCTCCTTCTGACCAAAGCACTTCCATTAACACTCAGGGGGGCACAGGTCTGTGGAGCTTTCTCAGCTTTCATTTGTCTGAAAAAAAATTCTTTATTTCACTTATTCTTCTGGAAGGCTCTTTGCTTTTTGTTTTTGGATAAAGATTTATAGTTAAACGGCCTCTGCCTGCCCTGCCCTCATTCTTCAAGACGTGCCCGTGCTGCTCTCCAGCCGCCATTCCCAGCCATCCGATGGTGACGTGCTTTGCTGTGGTCTTCTTCTCTCGGAGTCTGCCTGGAGTTTGTTGAATGATTTGGATCTGTGAGTTTTTGTTTGCATTGTATTTGGGAAATTTACGGCTTTATTTCTTCAAATTCTCTGTCTCTCTTCGTCTTTACACACACCCCTCCTACTGGCTTCTCTGACCACAGGGTGCAATTTAGGTCCTTCCTACTTTGTCACTCCTTAAAGTTGAGTTAATGTTGAACTAGTTTTAAATTTAATTAAAAGTGTAAATTTAAAGTGTAAAGGAAATTACATTGTACACCTGAAACTAATATAATTTTATATGCTAATTCCATCTCAAAAATGTATATTGAGAAATTTAAGTTTTACTTTCAAACTGAAAAAGAGTTTTAAAAATTGCGTAGCATTTTAAGTAGCAGGATAGTATGTTTGCCCTAGGGTTGATGGTCCTAAATTGATGTGTAGGACGTTTGGGACTATCCTTTGAGAAAAGTGGAGGGTCAGGACAGTTGAGCAAATTCTAGACCAAACCGGTTAGATCACCAGACAGTAAAGTACAGTAAAACCTTGGCTTGCAAACATCACTGGTTCTGAAAACATGCTTGTGACCCAAAGCATTTTTGCCTATCAAAGTGAATTTCCCGATAAGAAATAACGGAAACTCAGATGATTTGTTCCACAACCCAAAAATATTTGGATAAGAGTGATTATACTGTAATATAATACAAAAGAATAAGAAAATACAAAATACAAAGAAAAACGAATTAACCTGCACTTCCCTTTGAAAACCTGTGTGGCTGGCGCGAGGGAGACGAGAGAGGAGGGTTACTGTGTAGGACGACTCTCACTATCACTCACGGAATCACTGCCGTCTGTCGGCTCAACGGAATCTTTTTCTTTTCCCGCAACTTTAACAAGGAACCTACCGGGTGACGTTTGCTTTTGCCTCCTTTTGAGGATCTCGCAGAAATGTGACATTGCACCGTCGTTAAACAGATCGATCACTCTCACTGCTACAGCCGTATTCGTCTGGTGCTTTTCTACGATATTTTGCACCGTTTCCCACATTTGACACGTCTCCCGAACCTCATTTGAAGTGAGGGATTCCCCCGCCCTTTTCTCCTCCTCCTCCTCTGCGGACGAGACGCAGACGTAGACGTCTTGTAAACTCTTGCAGTTTCGGCCGCTCGCGTACCTCGTTCGTACTCCTCGGTGATTTCCGTCTCAACTTCCGCAGTAAGCATCTCCTTCCTGCCGCCTTTCTTTTCCACCTGTTTCTGCACGGGGGCCGCTGTATACACTCACACGGATGTTGACTCAGTACAGTATGAATAAAGTCTTGTCATCTACGGTATTTAATGTAAGCGGCAACGAGGCAGCAGAGGAAAGGGTCTGTGTCTGCGGGAAGCCTGACGCAGAATGAGGCAAAGTGCTCCGAAGCTCACTCTTGTCCGGAAAAGCAAAGGACTGTTCACAGGTGCCTCGAAGTGACAAAAAACACACTAGTGCCACTTGCGGGCACCTTCCCACGTTCCGAAAAAGCACCGATTTCTGCCAGACCCGGTGGCCTGAGACCGAGCATCCGCGTGTGGGGGACGATCACCCACCGTCCCGCAGCGAGAGAAGAGACAGAAGCACCATCGGCTCAGCTGTGATCATGTGATGTTTGGCGTCAGGTACGACTCATATTGCAAGACATCACTCGTTTATCAGGTTAGATTCATCAGGAACGTTTGCGTGTCTTGTGGAACGCTCGCGGAAGTGTGACTCGCAGCTGAGGTTTTACTGCACCTGGACCTCTAGCTACTTTCTTCTCCCAGTTTAATGTCTTAATGCATTCAGAGCACAGCAGTTCCTGACCTCTGACACCTATTTGGGGGACCCTCAGTAGTCCAGCCAGGGCACCGAGGTCCCATGGATCAGCACTTGGGAGGCACTTTCTAGAGACTGCAGTTGTGAGGTTATAACAGAAACACTCCCCAACACAGCTCAGGACCCCTGCTAGCTGAGCGTTTGTCTCCAACATGGTAGCAACCAGGAAGCCCAGACTTCCTGCCTTGAGTGTCCCTCCTCTGTGCTGTCCCCACAGTCTCCCCCGCTGCTCCGTCCCCGAAGCGTCCCCCCCGTGTTGTCGGTGAGCCAAGGCCATTCCAGAGAAAGCTTTGCCGTGTGCACCCCAGTCGTAACTCACCTTCCCCCCGCCCCGTCCCAGCCCCTGCTCTGCCCTCTAGAGGCACAGGGCGCCGACCTTTATGAGGCCCTTCTTGTCATCACACACTGTGATTTGCAGACTCACCGGCTTTCTTTTCTTGGTGCGATCGCCTTACAGGAGGCTGGCTGGCAAGGTCACACCCAATGGCCTCCACCTGTGCCTGCATCTTCTGTGGTCTCAGCCCTGCCTCCCCCACTCTTTTTTTCCCTTTGGCTCTCTCTTGGGAAAACAAATCAGGTAGACGGGCCTGGAGAAGACATCCCCAGCTGGTTGACTGTCCCCCAGAGCCACCTCACGCCCTGTGGCCACCACCCTGCAAGCTGCCGTGAGTGGAGTTAACCACGGCCAAACTCCACACAACAGTGAGTGGACCCCACGGGGAGGGCAGCCCTGGGGGGAGTGACCACAAGCCAGCCTGGCCCAGACTTCTGTGCGCCACTCAGGACCACTGTGCGTGACCTTCCTTGTGACCTCACACGACCGTCAAACGCAGTCTGGCTGCCTCAGCATCCGGAGGCTTCCAGGGCCTCGGCAAAGGGATCGCACTGGTGTCTTAGAAGCCACTGACAGACGTCTGTGTACGTCTTTATTATGGGGAAGAACAAAGGGATTCCCATTTCCTGGAAACTACACAAGAGAGAAAACATACAGGGCTCTCTGTGCAGTTGAGCATGAATAATTTAAAGATGTGTCATGAAGGCGATCTCACCCTTGCTCCAGAGGACCGCCATCCCGGGGATGGGCCGTTTGGCCACCTTCACCGAGATGCCAGGATAAGCCCAGCACCGTTAGTCTCACGTGTGAGAAGCAAGGCCATAAGAAAACCCTCGAACGGGTCTCGCTCATGACTCCTGTGTTCCTTCTACCCACACTGGCTATGGGAGACCCCGGAGGGAGACATAAATGCCAGCAGCCCAAGAATCAGCAAGTGCCCCCAGCAGCTCACATCCTGGGGAGGCCGGGAGGGCAGAGCCCAGCGTGGTGGGGCATCCTCGCTCCCAGGCTCACAGCGGCCACGACCAAGGACCCCAGATTCCTTCCTCTGTGCTGGGAGCGCTACGGGGACAGCGGGCATCCAGGGGAGGTTCCCTCCTCAGACTCCCAGGTCGTCCCCCAGGGAGGGGGGGTGGGGGCGC
Source organism: Prionailurus bengalensis (assembly GCF_016509475.1). Taxonomy (NCBI): domain Eukaryota; kingdom Metazoa; phylum Chordata; class Mammalia; order Carnivora; family Felidae; genus Prionailurus; species Prionailurus bengalensis. The sequence continues at coordinate 151,808,974 of NC_057349.1, read as the reverse complement.
CCCACAGAGACGCGTGCCCAGCCCAGGAGGGCATCCATAGTGGTGATGCAGACAGGCCACTGCGGGTCCCGCCGAATCTGGGCCACCCGCCGGACCACGACAGGTGCCGTAGCCACTGGGGCTCAGAGCAAAGAGCCACACCCGTCGGGACGGCCCAGAGCGGCTTGTGGGGCACGAGCAGGGGAGCCACCCAACACCCACGGGAGGGTCCCAGCCCACGGGACGGGGAGAATCAGGAGGCTCCCAGGCAGGGCTCCACCGGGTTAGCGGGTCAGTCACCCAGAGAGCAAGTGAAGTTGAGGGCAGCGAAGCCTGCACCTTCCCGATTTCCAGGGTGGGGAAGGTCACCGTGTGGGGGACGATGATGCCATGCCCTCCGCCAGACCCTCCGGGCCCCCCGGCATTCCCCCCATTGTGTGCGTGCCCGTCCCCCCTGCTCCGTTCTTTCATCCCCATGTACCGGGCCCGACATCCTCCTTACGTTGTTTCTGTAATGTTTCTGTCCCCCATGAGGCTGTCCGCTTCCCAGGGGGCCGGCTGACCGGCCCACTGCCCGAGTCCCTGGAGCTGCACCTACCATGAGAAAGCACTCGGTAACCTGTGGGGACTGAAAGGAAGGTGACCCCTTCCCTGGGGAGGCCAGCACCCCCCAGCCGCTCTGCCTGCCTGCACCAGCCGCCCGAACCTCAGACACACCTGCCGCTCTTGTACACGCGTCCACAGGGGCAGGGCTTCCGCGACGCCCCACCCATCAGCACCCACGTCGCGTCCTCCGAGAGGACATCTAGGCCACCGACTCCAACAGTGGCTGCCACCCACTAGGAAGTCGTGCAATGAATTGAGCAGTTGGGACCAGTGGACATTTGGTTTTATCCTGTGTTTTCATGAAATAAAACAGGGGAGAACACGCCAGAACGTGCCCCCCTGGTCAGGGCCGGTGTCGTTCCGTGAAGCTCTGGGCTCTTTGCACATGTGTCTGTGCCCTGGGTCCGTGTCATGCTTGTGTCCGTGGCCCCAGACCTGCTTGCCGATCCCCGCCCACCCCTTCTGCCCCACAGTGCACACTTTTTGGGGCTCACCTTTCTTTCCTCGTGGCCCCCCTCCCAAGCTCCGAGAGCAGCCCGCTTCCACACGGGCTCCCGGGACCCGGGGCCCCGCCTGCAGGGTGGGTGCACCCAGCAGCACAGCCACCACGCACCCCTGTGCAGGGAGAGGCACCCGCACTGGGCACTGCAGCAAGCCTGAGAGAGACGTCTCTCTGTGTCGCCCATGAGGCCGGGTGGACATCCACCCCCCCAGGGCACGGACTAGAAACACCAGCAAGCACCTGCCACAGCCAAGCCCGGGGAACCGCCCATGGGAACTGCCCACGAGGGAACTGTCCACGGGGGAGCCGCCCACAGGGAACTGTCCACGGGGGCGGGTCCGGCCTGTCTCCCTGTCTCCCCAAGAGCCTCACTTCTGCCAGGTTCCCGCTTGTTCGCCACATTTCCCTATTTTCTGCACCTGCACTTGGGACATGATGTTCTCTGGTCCTGGGAGGCTCTTCCACACCCTACATATGTGACAAACATCCCCAGATCCCCTACAGTGGTTGGGACACAGTGCCATGAGATCGAAAAGCCAGATAGAATTGACCCCATGACCCTGCTGTCCCCTCCTCTCTGGGCACCCACCCAGAGCCCTCAGCCTCCCAGACGGCTGCACCGGTGTCTCCCCGGAGGGCAGTGTTTGTGAGACAGAGCTGGGCACTTCCTAGCTGCCCCCCCCCCCCAGCTCTGGGGCCCAGAGCTTGGCAAGAGCGGGATAATGAGAATTCACTCACCGGAAGGCTGGAGGCCTACGTCTCCACAGCACACACATCGTCAGAGGAGCCGTCAGGAGATGGGGTCGGGGAGGCCAGGGGAGGCCAGAGCAGGCGCTCCCCGAGACCCCGGACCCACTTAAGACCCGGGGCTGGTGATGGGGCCAGAGCAGGGAAGGGGCTTCCTTGGCAAAGCCTTCGGTTCTGGAGGTGACGGTGACATAGTAGAGGGAGGAAGGCCCACTCTTGCTGGCCCCGAAGAACACTCGGAAAACGGCCCCGGGGCCGTGGCCGGCAAGGGAAGAGGCTGTACCTTCCTCATTACAGCCTCATTTCCTGCTTTCTTGAGGTGAGCCTGCTCCCCAGACGCCCTGGGGAGGAGCCGGGACCCAGAACAGAAGCTCCCAGGGGAGAGCGCTTGGGGCCCAGAAGAGGGGCTGCTGGGGGCCGGCCAGGCCCGGGGTGCACGGCGCCCCCCTCACAAATGGGGTCGGACCCCACGCACTCCGTTGGACCAGGCACACGTCCTGCCTTCGTGGAGAGACACACGTGCATCAGGCCTCACGGGGCCACCCCCAGCGCTCACCCACTCAGTCCCAGAACCGCTGAAGATGGCCCCACCGCCCTCCTCCCTTTGCAGAGGAGACTCTGCGCTCAGAGAAGGCAGGGCACTTGCCCATCACGCCAGAAGCGGGGAGCTGAGGCCAGCCCAGAGCACATCTCTGCTGTCCGCTCCGGCCTCGAGCGCCGAGAGCACGTGGCTGGGGCGGCCGGCTCGGCCACCACCTCCCCATACCAGAGACCCGGCCGGGGTGGGGCTGTGTCAGCCAGGACACTTGCCCGGACCGTGGACGAGCAAGTGACCAGATAAAAATAAATGTGTCTGATGCCCCTGGATGTCACCCGCGTGCCCCTGAGTAACCCTGCACCCCGGATGGGACCCAGAGAAGATACGGGAAGGAAGGGCCAGAGGTGCTGGAAGACACCCCCGTGTGTGACGCCCAAAGGCCCTCTCAGGGTCCACCCGGTGCGGTTTGGGAAGGTTTTTACTTCCATGTGACCGGGGGGTGCGGGGGGGGCCGCCCTGCCTCCTTCAGCTGCTCCTCAGCAGCTCGTCCCTCCTCTGGAGGCCCCTTTTCCACCGCTCGCTGCCCCTCGGAGCCTGGGGATGGGGTTGGCGCTCAGGAAAGTGCCCGGCTCCATGTACCGCGAATGTGCACCCGGAGACCCTGGAGGAGAGGCCTCGGCTCCCGGCGCCCCCAGAAGGAAGCAGGGTCTGTGCTGCACGGAGCTCGGCCCCCTCGGCGGGCTGGCAGCCCCCCTCCCCGCCCCAGGCGGAGCCCACAGCCCGGAGCCCCTGCCAGGAAGAGTGGGGTCCGCGCCGGCGTTTGGTGAGCGGGGCACGAGTGAGGACAGTTGCAGATGAGGAAACAAATCTGTGCCCAGAGCCACGGCACCTGCCCCGGGCCCCAGGCCTCCAAACCCGGCACGGCCTCACCGCCTGGCGCCTCTCCTGTTCCCTCATGCCAAAGCCCAGCTCCCTTCCTTGTCTCTGCTTCCTGCCCTCTGTGCACCGGCCTCGCTGGTCAGCCCCCATTTGCCGTGCAGGTGGACACCTCCAGCTTCCTAGGCTCAGAACGCCCAATTTACTCGCGTTTTTCAGCTGTGGATTGTCTGCCCACGACCCTCCTGCACCCGTCCCCACGTGTGCTACACAGCCCAGCTGCTGGAGACACGTCCCTGGACTGCCAGGGTGTTCCTGCAGGGTGTTCCTGCGATGCGGCCACGCTCAGCCTGCCCAGGCCCTGCGCCCGGTTCCGCCCCAGTCCCGCCCACTTTCCTCGCCACTAGGTAGTCGTCACACATCCACGGGCCGCGAGGTCAGGGAAGGGGCAGAAGGAGCAGGGCCAGGACCCAGGCTTGGGGTCGAGGGGCGGCCCGAGAAACACGCTACACTCTCCGTAGATGCTCCCCAAAGTCACGATCAAGTCCACGGGGACACGGTGCACAGTGTTGACAGCTCCTGCCAGACGCTTCTTAACGCTTCCCCCGCTCCGCCACTAACTCGTTAGACCAGTGCTCACACGGAAAGCAGGCCTGCAAACCAGAGTCAGGGTCAGCCGGTGCGGGCCGGCCTCCAGCCTGTGCCCGAGCCCCCCAGTCGCAGGTCTGCTCAGTCCCAGCTTCCTGGAGCCTGGGCCTGGCCGGTCACTGGCCGGCGGGAAGTCTCGCATCCTGCCCTCCCTCCCCGCCCTGGAAACTCATCTGCTCGGGTGGGGGGGGCCAGTCCGTGGAGATGCCGGCGGGGCCTCCCAGCCCGGCGGGGAGGCGGTGCGGAGGGTGGGACCCAGAGGCCGGGGGCTCTCGGCATCCGAGCCGCGGTGCACCGCCTCCTTTCCCGCTCGCACGGGGTCAGACAGCCCTGCTGGGCCCAGACCACGGCCTGCGTCTCAGCCTCGCGGACGCCGCGGAGCGTTACTGTCGGCACCCAAACACCCACCTCGGCCAAGGAAGGCGGGCTGGGAAGCTCGATGGATGGCGTCCACAGCTTGGAGCTGCCACAGTGACGCCGGAGCACCCTCCGCCCTCACGCTGTGCTGCCCTCAGGAGAACAACTGCATCCGGGTGATCCCTCCTGCGTGGTTCCGGCCGTGCCACCTCGACGCCCCTGTTGGCTGTGGGCAGGGGTGCGTACAGCTAGCAGTGGGTACGTTTTCGCTCAGACCCACTGTGTTTCAGACACGAAGAAAAACCCGGGGCGCCTGGGGGGCTCAGTCAGTTAAGCCTCTGCCTCTTGACTTCAGTTCGGGTCGTGATCTCGCAATTTGTGAGTTGGAGCCCCGCGTCGGGCTCTGTGCCGACAGCTCGCAGCCTGGAGCCTGCTTCGGATTCTGTGTCTCCCTTTCTCTCTGCCTCTCCCCTGCTTGCGCTCTGTCTCTCTCTCAAAAATAAATAAATAAACATTTAAAAAATTTAAAGAAAAAAAACAAGAAAAAACTGTCTTTACAGTATGGCTTTTGGTGTTCACACACTTCAGAAATTCATTGCCATGGTTTTTATGTTTTCAGGGGTTGTTGGTTCACACATAACGTACCAGAATTTACTTAACACTTTACTCCGTGCTGTTCTCATGTGCGGCACGAGAGCAGGGCCTCCCTCCCAGTTGGCATTCGCGATGATGGTGACCGTGACCATCTCTGGAGGCCACTCCTGGGAGCCGGGGCGCCCGGACAGCGGACTTCTTCCTAGAAGGAAAGGAGATTCCCGCACACCCCGCCACCGCCGTGTGTCTGCGCATCGCAAAGACGCCGTGTGGCTCTAGGCGGCTCTGTGCCGTGTGAATGGGATTTACCAGGACTGAGGACCACAGCAGCAGCTAGGGAAGTGCTTCCCAAGTCTGACCCTGTCAGGATTACCGGGCTTTTTGCTGGGGGGCGGAGCCTGACTCCGAGCCAGGTACTGGAGGAAGTCAACCCTTCCCCCCAGCCCTGGTCATGCCCTTCCCCTCAGCACAGAGAGCTCACCCTTGTCTTTATTCTTGAATGTCTGCACGGGTTTCTCAGCTGTCCTGAAGCAAGGTCTCTGCTGACCGGGGAAGAGGTCACACGCTCCGAGCAGAACCACGCGCATTAGGGCATCGTGGGCTCAGTGGGTCCTTGGCTTTCCGGCTTTTCTCCAGGCTGATGAGAACCGTGGTCTCCATGAGCTCAGCTGCCGTAACAGAATAGCACGGGCTGGCTGCTTAAACAACAGGCATTCGTGGGGGCGCCTGGGGGGCTCAGTCAGTTAAACGTTTGACTGTTGACTTCGGCCCAGGTCATGATCTCACAGACGTGGCATCCAGCCACACGGTGGGACCCTCACTGTGCCCGGAGCCTGCTTGCGGTTCTCTCTCCCCCTCTTCCTGTCCCCTCCCCTGCATGCACCCCCCCCCACCCCGTCCCCCTCCCACTCTCGCATTGTCTCTCTCAAAAACAAACAAACAAACAAACAAACAAACTTAAAAGAAGCCAGGCACCTGTTTCTCACAGTTTGGAAGCTGAAAGTGCAAGGTCAGGGGCTGGCATGGTGGGTTCTGGGGAGAACCTGCTTCTGGCTTGCAGACCCTGCTTTCTTGCTGGTCCTCCAGGGCAGAGGGACAGATGCAAGCTCTCCGGAAAATCTAACAGGGACCTGGGTCCCATCAGGGGCCGAGCCTCATGGCCTCATCTGAACTGCCACAGACTGAAGGCCAGTGCCCCCCACCTTCTCATGTGGAGGCCCTAGCCCCGAGGTGATTGAGGCGGGACACGGGGAGGCCATTAGGCCGTGAGGAGAAGCCCTCAGGAACGAGTCTGGTGTCCCTGCAAAGGCGCCCCAGAGAGACAACCTCCGCCCCTCCACCGTGTGAGGCCCCAGCGGGAAGATGGCCAAGTATGACAGCGGAAGGGGGTCTCGGCAGGCCCCGGCCCGGCCGCCACCTCCATCTGGGAGGTCCAGTCCCCGGAACTGAGAAGAGAAGTCACCAGTGTGTTCTGTACCGTGTTATCGCAGAAGGACTGGGACATACACCTGATCACCTCCCCAGAGCTCCAGACACTGTCCCGCCAGGGCCAAGAGCTACTGCCCATGAATTCTGGGGGATGGGGAGGGAGGCCCCATTCAGTCTGTAGCAGCCGTGAACAGAGACTTCCTTTTGACGTCTTCTCTGCTCACACCAGGCTCTTCTGGCCGTTGCCGTGGCCCTGATGGGGCGTATGTCCCTCGCACAGCCACGGTCGTCAGTGTAAAGTTCCCCAAGACCAGTGGGTCTGCATTGCTACAGAGCTGGGCACTTGCTTCCTCCTGTCTTGCTGGCTTCTGCAGATTCACACGGGAAATGCAGGGTCTGGGGGCAGGGACCCTGGTTTTGGTCACGGTAGAAGATCGGGACTTGAGGAGCTAAGCTCAGGCTGCTGGAACGGGACCAGGTTGTTGCTGCTGGACGTGGACCCCAGCAACGGGCGAGGAGCGACCCTGGATTCCGTGGCTCCTCCCCCGCCCCCCCCTGCCTGGAGCCCCGCACACCAGGCTTGATTCCAGCAAGCACGTGCGCCCGTGCCCTGTGAATCCAGACCTGCAGCAGAGGGGAGAGAGGCCGCCGTCACGAGGGGCCTGGGACAAGGCGGCCCTGGAGTGATGGTCAGTGACGGTCTAACTATGACAGAGAAGCCAGGCGACAGCGTAATCTACACTCGATGCCAACTGGAGTAAAAAGAACGTTGCAGGGAAGCTCGTACTTCACAAGGGAGGGAATTGGCATAAAGTATCTTGCACTGGAACAGTATTTTATGAAGAAAGGTGGTGCAGTTGGGGTCAAAGTAAAGTATCAGAATAAACACGTGATCTGAGAAGAGGTAAGGTATCTGATTTGGTTTACACCAGAGATGCCTTGCATGAGTCCTCACTCAAGACAAGCCACGTGGGCCCGGATCTCAGACGTGAGCCTCTCCTCTGGCGTCCCCTAAAGCCACCAGGCTCCTGAGAGTGTGCCTAGAATAGCAAGTTGTCCCAGAAGGGAAGAGGCCTCCAGGGGACTGGGGTGGAGAGCAGGCGTCCAGCTGGAGAGGGCCGCCTCCAGCAGGTGGCCAACGTGACACTACAGGGAAAACAACCGGGCCACATGGAGCCATGCAGAGTCACCCACCCCCAATGGCACCAGAAAGAGCAAGGGGTCATGACTAGGGGTTTCGGGGACGTTCTCCTGGGATGTTGTGGACCCGGCAGCACAAATGTGGCTCAGAAGGTTGCAAACCTGTCAGGTCAAATGGGCGGTGAGAGGACTAAGGAGAAAACAGGACTCTGGGTGGGGTTGGCCCAGGCTATAGGCACGCACAGCCCTGGGGGCGTCGGGGGCATAGTTGTCCCCACAGGAGCCCAGGGCCGTCCTGTCTCAGCTTGATCTCTCACCTCTACCCTGAATTCCCATCAGACCCGAGACTGACCAGAAGCCCGCGAAGGTCCTCGGTTACAGGGGATGCCACCAGCCGCCGCTGGTCGGCAGGACCCCAGCCGGATGGAGCCCAGATACAGAGCATCACGACCTCAGTCTCCCCGCCTGGATGAGCGGCAGCAAAACTTTGCAATCATAGGGGGTTGATATTTTGGTTGTTAAAAGCATTTGAAGTAGTAAACTTGTGATTTTAAGAAAATACTTGGGGTTAGCTAATAGATTTTAATCGTGTTTAAATGTTTAAGGCAGAACTTTTGGTGATGTCTGGAGACATTTCCTATTGTTACAACCCGGAGTGTTACTGGCATCTAAGGGTGGAGGCTGGGGATGCTGCTGAACATCCCATGACAGACAAATGGCCCCCGATAGACAGACGCCCCCCCCCCCGCAGACTGTCACCCACCCAAAACAATAGTACTGTGCTTGAAAACCTCCAGCTTAAAGAATCAGCTTTACTAAACCAAGCAGATTACAAATATGGTTTAATTAGGAATATTTTGTGAGATTTTTAAGTTTTTCTTATAAGGTGGTTGAAGTACCCAAGAAAATCAGGTATGTCAAACTTGTGATGGTCTGGAATGTAGCATCTGGAGAAATGTACTCAGTCAACTGTGATAGAACACTTATTTGAACTTTATCTTCAAAATGTAGAGCTAAGTATTAACCAGAGAAAAAAAGCACTTTTAATCCTAATGTGAAATTACTATGTTTATAAATAAAATGTGTAAGTCACACTTACAAGTTTAAGAAAATTGTTTTAAAAGTCACACTCTTGGGGCGCCTGACCGGCTCAGTGAGGACAGCGCGGGACTCTTGATCTCAGGGTTGCGAGTTCAAGACCCATGTTGGGCCTGGAGATTACTTCAATAAACAAAACCTTAAAAAAAATGGACACAAAAATGAATTAATTAAAAAATAGAAGTCACACCTTTGATGAGTTAAGTGTCTGCTAAATAAACAAGATGCCCTGTGAGAGAACCAAGGAGGCAGCTTCAGGTCACCAAAGCCCTCGCAGAGCCTGTGACAGCTATCACCACTGAGCATACAGCAGGTGACCGATGGAGGTCACCCCTTGACTCTCAGTCCCTGTAGGGTGCCTGAGGGGGCAGCAGCCCCTGCAGGGGCTGGGACAGTGACAGGCCCAGAGGCGCCAGGAAGATAACCTGGGACCACCCACCCCACTGAAGATGGGGACTCCAGCCTAGACATGGCTTCAACCCCAAACCAGGTGTCACTGTCCTGATTTCAGGGTTAAGGGCAGTAAGGCCACTGACCTCATCTAAAGTCACCCAGCCAGTGGGAAGCAGCCAGCTCACAGAAGCACATCTGGCATCATTCCTGAATTCCTTCCTGGTACCAGGCTATGTAGGGTGGGGAATCAAAGGTCAACCGCTCTGGCTCTCTTGGACACAATCTCCTTGAATGTGACAGTCCCCTGTGACACCTGTAATGTCCTTCCTGCTAAGATATTCTCTTCTCTGTTGATTTTAACCACAGCAGCCGAGAGGGGAGGTCCAGATGGCCAAGCGCTGAAGGCAGCCTGTGGCCGACAACCGCGAGAGCGTGAGGCCCTTGTCTGCTATCTCTCAAGCATCTGAATCCTGCCAAGAGCCCACGGAGCTGCCAGAGGAGAGCCCAGCCCTCGACGGCAGCCCCACAGATGGCCCAGCTGAGCCGGGACCAGATTCCTGACCCACAGACCCTATAAGACAATGACGCGACTTTTTCAGCCTACGTTTGTGACTTGGTAAGGCAACCATCGATAGCTAGCCCAGCACGTATAGCAATCACGCCCTTCCTGAATTCCAAAAGCGTTTTGTCCATCACTGGGCCAAACAACTGACACTTCACAAAGACAGTATTTTGAAAGATACTCGTGGGAACATCTAACTTTAAAAATGTTTAATACAATCTCAGGACTTCAGCCATTTTGGCTAAACAATGACTTCCTAAGCACCTGTGATATGCCTGGCATTGAGCCTACCACTGGGGGATATGGCTAAGACGTACCGCTTTCCCTCTAGGGGTGTGTGCTCTAGAGAAGTGTGCGTACGCATGTGCATGTATGTGCGTGGGCATCTGTGTATTTGTGTGCATGAGCGTATGTGGTGAGTGGGTGTGATACGATTGCGTGTGTGTGAATGAGTGCCGTTGTGTGGACGCGTGAGTGGCCGTGTGTGAGAGGTGATACATGCACGCGAAAGTACGTGGGCGTGTGGGGGAGGAGGAAGCCAGGACAGGGCGGGATTGGCTCTGAAGGGTGTGTGTTAAGTGGCTCGCTGTCGCCAGGTCAGGCATGGTTCTGTCAGGCTGCAGGGAGAGTTTTGTGGAGACCATGGGCAGGCAATGGGAGAGGCGATTAGTGGGAAATAGTGTGTGTCTGGAGGGCAGTGACAGCAAAGCTCTGAGTGACCTGTTGTCTCCTTGCCAAATGCCAGACAGCAGCAGCTATAAGGATCAGGGAACGGGGTCCAGATTTGGGGGAGGTGGTGGGGTATCAGTTCCCAGATAAGGATCCCAAAATCCGGGCTGGACTCAGTCTTCGCTTCAAATCTCAGATTCTTGGTTGGACAAATAGGACCCAAAGGGTCCTCCTGCTGACTGAGACAATATGGCGGATATAAGAAATGCCCAATTCAGACGTCACAGGGCAACACGAGGTTTACCCCAGACACCTCACTGGGAAATTAACAGCAAGATGCAGTCCTGCTTCCCCCCTTCCATGAGGATGTTTCCAAGCAGGAGGCCTGGCCTCTAGAGGACCCAATGGTGGTACTTACCAGCGGGTTAAAAATGCAGAACCGGAAGCTAAGAGCCCAGGCGCTGAAATCAGAGAGATCTGGGTTTGCATCCCAGCCCTGCTATAGGATGGCTTTTCTTTCACTTCCTCATATATAAAATTAAAAATCTACCTCAAAGGAATGGATGGTTTGGTGAGACATACGCATAACTACCCTTATGCAGAGCCAGACTCACAGCTAGCTCTGACGGCAGCTGTCACTAGCATGGTCCCTATAGCCCCTTCCCAGAGCCCTGGTACCACCCCAGGCATCTCCACATCAGGCCGGTCCAGGCTTTGTTCCTCTTTGGGCCGGTGTGAGCCAGAGAGGAGTAGAGCTCATGAGAGCTCTAAGAGGCAAGACGGGTGCTTCAGGGAGTTCATGAGAGCTGCATGAGACAGGAGGTCAGGGAGAAAGACCGTGGGTGCTGTGGTCAGACCAAGCTGCCCTTCATCCCAGCTGCATCACCTCACAGCTGTGCCACCAGCCAGCAAGGTGCCTAACTTACCTGGGACTCAGTCCTCAAACGGTGAGATTGTGACAATAGCACTTTGAGAAAGACAGCATCACATAGGACAGTGTGGCGTCAATCCCACTCCCCACCTACTACTGATACACTCATGGGTAAGTCACGTGGCCTATCTGAACTCAAGTGCCAGCGTCTAAAATGGAAACAATATACAAAATCTTTGCCATGGAGTTGTGGGAGGATTGAATAACATTGTGCATGTGATATTCTTAACACAGAACCTGACCTATAAAGTAGTTTTTTTAAGTTTATTTATTTATCCTGAGAGAGAGGGAGAGCGCACACAAGTGGGGGAGGGGCAGAGACAGAAAGGAAGAGAGAGAATCCAAAGCAGGCTCTGCACTGTCAGTGCAGAGCCCAATGTGGGGCTTGAACTCATGAACTGTGAAATCATGACCTGAGCTGAAATCAAGAGTCAGACGCTCAACTGACTGAGACACCCAGGTGCTCCCCAAAGAACTTAATTTACATGCTCAAAACTCTTAGCCTTTATGATGACAATAATGTGATGATGGTGGTAGTGATGGTGATGATGGTGGTGATGATGGTAGTGATGATGAAGATGACGATGACAATGATTCATGGTCATGATCATGGTTATGGTGATGGTGATGGTTATGGTGATGATGGTGATGGTGACGGTGATGATGATGGTGATGGTGAGGATGGTGGTGATGGTGATGATGGTGATGATGATGGTGATGGTGATGATGGTGTTGATGGTGATGATGGTGATGATGGTGGTGATGATGATGATGGTGGTGGTGATGGTGATGGTGATGATGGTGATGGTGACGGTGATGATGGTGGTGATGGTGATGATGGGGGTGATGGTGATGATGGTGATGGTAGTGGTGATGATGATGGTGATGATGGTGATGGTGATGGTGATGATGGTGGTGGTGATGATGATGGTGATGGTGATGATGGTGATGGTGATGGTGATGGTGGTGGTGATGGTGGTGATGGTGGTGATGGTGGTGATGATGGTGATGATGATGATGGTGGTGGTGATGATGATGGTGATGATGGTGATGGTGATGGTGATGATGGTGGTGATGGTGGTGATGGTGGTGATGGTGATGGTGATGATGGTGGTGATGATGATGGTGATGATGACACCTAAACCCTTCTTTTTTGTTGTTATTTTTTCAACTTAAACTCTTTTCATTGGTCTCCCTTGCCAACTCCTTTCTTGAATCCTTCCTCTGTTATGCCCAGTACCAAGAGCTGGTGATACTCTGGAACCCTCACATCTTATGGGCAATCCTCTAGTGCCCCTGTGTGCCTGCCCCCCAAGTAAAGTCATGTGTGTTTGTTTGTCCCAAACCACTCTATGCCTGTTGTAACTATGTAAGTTTCTTATTATGTGTGATGCACAGGAGGTACTAAATATTTTTTAATTAACAATTTTCACAAAACATTGCTATATGACCATAAAAAGAAAAAAGAAATGTTCCTATGAGAGCTAATATGGATGCATTTAGAATACCTTTTAAAAGTGTGTAGGGGCGGGGCGCCTGGGTGGCTCAGTCGGCTGAGCCTCCAACTTCGGCTCAGGTCATGATTTCACAGTCTGTAAGTTCGAGCCCCACATCGGGCTCTGTGCTGACAGCTCGGAGCCTGGAGCATGCTTCAGATTCTGTGTCTCCCTCTCTCTCTGACCCTCCCCCATTCATGCTCTGTCTCTCTCTCTGTCTCAAAAAACATTAAAAAAATTAAAAAAAAAAAGTGTGTAGGGGCACCTGGGTGGCTTAGTCAGTTGAGCGTCCGACTTCAGCTCAGGTCACGATTTCACGGCTCTTGGGTTTGAGCCCCGCATCGGATTCTGTGCTGACAGCTCAGAGCCTGGAGCCTGCTTCAGATTCTGTGTCTCCCTCTCTCTCTGCCCCTCTCCCACTCACACTCTGTTTCTCTCTCTCTCAAAAATAAATAAACATTTAAAAATTTTTTGATTTTTTAATAAAAGCGAGTGTGTAAAAAACTGTCAGGTCAGGTGTAGAGGGGCATCCATAAGCAGTGGGATTCTGGCCCCAGGCTGTTGCACAAGCATCCTGTGTCCTCAGTCCGCTTTAATAACACAGAAGCTGGAGCCCTAGCCGAGGCGTGGCTGAAGTGGTCTGTGCGTGGAAAACCATGTGAGGCTCCAATAACAACAGAAAAAGTACTGACCCTGTCTCAAAGCTTTGCAAATAAGCTTTTATGTTTTCAGAGAAACGGCTAGACGATGTGTGTGGAGTTTCTTAAAACTTAAACTGACCCGTTAGGCCAAAGACCACCTGGAGACCCCCTCATCGTGTTGGAGAAGTGGCTTTTCCCCCCTTCCCTCCTCACACCCCCGCCCCTGCAGAGAAGCGGCTCCCCACCCTCCCCGTGTTGACTGATCAGAATGGAATCCCAGCCGCTGCAGGTGACCGGGCCTCACTAGAGGCCACCCCGGGGTCTCTCTGGGGATTCAGCCAGTGACGCGGACCCAAGGGCAAGAGCAATCTCCTGACCCCAACACCTTGCTGGGTGAACGCCCGCGTCCTGGGAGCGCTCTTAGGCCGCGTGTCCAGGGCACTTCCTCTTTGCTGAGTCTCTGGAAAGTGCTCTCTTCCTCCTTCCCAGGCAGCCTTTGCTGGGAACGGGCACTGCAGGAGAGGGGCGGCCGCCTGACCGATGACCCTTGGTAACAGATTAAACAACTGTGTAAAAACTAGCCGTAAAACAAACTTCCTAGGCTCGGGCTGAACCTCCCCTCCTTCGCCTCTCCCTCCCTCCCCCCGCCGCACCCCCACCACCACGGCTGCCCACGATGGGCCCACTCAGCCGGCCCGGCCACCGCTTCCCTGCCATGGCCACTGGGCCGAGAGCACTTTCCGGCAGCAGTGTGTGGAGGCCCCGTGGGGGCCCTGGGGTTCCATCACCTCCCCAGACCCGCGTGTCTGACCTTGCGGGCCGGACCCTCGCCCCTCCCTTGCAGGGCTCGTCTGAGAGATGCTGGGGCGTGTCCCAGCAGTGCTGGCATGCGACTGCGGGGCCGGGTGCCAGCTGTCACTGCCAGCCACCATGCAGGGTCGTGCTTCGGGGTCCCTTTCGGCAGCTCCCACAGAGGCTTTTGGGTGCCCAGCTGGGAAGCCCGTGGTGCTGCTTCCTGCCCCTATGCTCAAGGGCCGCCAGGGACTCTGCTAAGTACTTCACGTGGATTCCCCAGCTGGACTCCCAATCTGGGCCTCACAGGGAAACGTGTGCCTTGTTTTACCATGGCCCGAGCGAGGCCAGGAAATGTAGATGTGGGATCTGCCCAGCTTCAGTCACATCTGTCACCATGAAACAGGGATTTACAAAAGTCCCGTCTTTTGGATTTATTTGTGTTTTTATTGGCTCATTTTCATTTGAGGTATAACTGACATATAACAGGTTAATGTCAGGGGTACATTGTATGAGTCAACACTAGTACCTACTGAGAAACGGCCACCGCACCCAGTCTAGTTGGCATGAACGCCCACCTTTAAGCCGTGATGAATTCCCCTCTGGTCTTAGCTTCGCAGACTCACAGGCCCGGGTCTGCAGACTTGCATCCGACGGCACATTGGCATCCGTCAGCAACGAGCGGGCCTCCCGGCCTTCCAAGTGTTCCCCCTTCCCTTTGGTTTCGAGGGAGCATTCCCAGGAGAGGGAGTCTTTCACGGTTTCGTACACTCGACCCTGCAGGAGGAAGTCCTGGCTGGAGGACCCAGGATCCAGGAAATCAGATGCTCTCCTCCGAGAGCTCTGCCCCGACCTTGCGGTGGGAGCCTCTTCCCGGGGTCTGGAGGAAGTGCAGGCCGTTGGGGCCAACTTGTCCCTTCAGTTTCCCACCTGACAGTTCCCCTACTTGAAACTCGCACGACCACGGAGATCGCGCCCCACGTCGTGTTCTGTCTGTAGAGGACGTGTGCAAGTGCAGGCCGAGAGTGCCTTTCTTTGCACACTCATGCCCTGAACGCACGTTCACTAAATGCCCAAATGCATGTGACACACAGTGCTCCCACGATGAGAGCAGGTCCTCCCACACCAGGAGCCCCTGTGTTAATGAGTACACCTCCCACGTGTGAGGCACGGAGCTGGGCCTTTGGGGATGAGGAAGAGAAGGTCCTGCCCGGCACCTGCTTGGGACACAAAGACCACATAACCTGCAACCAGCCAGCCGCCACTTACCACAAGTCTGGTTCACAACGTTCACTGCTGGACACACCTGAGCACAGGTGCACACTCCCAAACACCACACGGAGGCCGGCTGGCTCAAAGTCACAAGTACGTGGCGGCAAACCCTCGCACGTGGCATTCGCCGTCAGGGGTCATGAGGAACGCTCAGGTGATTGGTGGAGTCTTCTGTGTCCGTCCGCACAGGTGGCCTCCCGTGGGCCAGAACGAGGGTTTTTGATGAAAGTTCTGGTAACAAAAGCTGGAAACAGAGTAACTGATAGGAAACGAGTAAAGAAGTTTCCTTCAATCCATGCTGGGCTAAGTTCTTACCGGAAGGATCCACTTCCAGGTCTGCCCACATGTTGTGACATTCTTCTTTGACCTCGTGTCAAAAAGGTTCCTTTTCTGCATCTTATGCACCAAGAAAGATACAAATGATGTTTCGAAGTATTTTGCTGGCACTTAATCTCATCTTCGTAACTGGGGAATTCCAACGGCAAGAACAAGAATGTTGGCCTTGTATTCAGTGTTTAATTCCCAAAGCCAAACTTACATTGAAAAAATCCCAAGGTCATTCTCCTCCTAACCCTGAAATGATGCAATTCAGTTCAAAACAGCCAACACTGGGCTTGCCTGCCTTCCAGAAGCCGTTGCTACAGGAGGAAGAGGGTGAGAACGGAGGTCTCCAGACGACAAGCCTAGAGTTTAGCAGGAGGAGAGAAAGGGGGTGCATGCCCACAGACACACCCCCACACTGGCAGGCTGTGACGGCTGAGGAAGCAGCCATGTGGGGTCGTGTGGAGAAACTGCAGCCACGGTTCTGTGTCCACGGACCTTTGTGCCCTTTGTGCCCTTCCAAAAGCAGAGCCAGTTGGCCAACAGGTGTTGAGGAAAACATCTAGTGCTTTTAGCAACATACCACTTGGGACTCCAGATTACACCTAGGTACACAATCCCTGAACACGTCCGTACGTCGTACACCAGAAATACGTATTCTACACCTGTGATGTGCCAAGCGTTACACAGAAGAAACGAAAATAGCCTGTGTCCCTTGGAGGTTTTTTCCCAAGGTGGAGGGGTGCTCCAGCCACGGAGGACACTACTTACAGATCACAGCACCCCACACGCACACGTGCACATGTGCACATACATGCACACACGTGCACTTGACTGTGCAGGCACACACACGCACACACACCTTCACGTGCACATACACCTGCACACACGTGCACCTGCACACACATGCGCAGACAATATACACTTGCACATGCACACATGCCTACACTCACGCACACACACCTGCACACACTTGCACCTGCGTATCCACCTACACGTGCACACATGCCTACGTGTGCACACACGTCTGCACACACATGCACACACACATACACCTGCACACACATGCCTGCACACCCACACACACCTGCACTGACCTCTCGCTCTCCAGGCTTCACCCACACACCCGCTGGCATCCAGAACCTTCTCCAGCCCTCGACGTTTCTCCAGCTGTTGAGGCCACTTTCTCTCCAGGTCTCAGAGTGAGCGTGATCTCTGAGATGCCGACGTGTTGCTAGACCCCCTTCTGCCTCCGACGGCTCCTGGTACAGTGCGTCATCACCATGACTCACAGCTGTAACTGCGTCTGCCTCCCTGTCCCTCCCTCTGGGCCACCTGTAAAGGACATGTCTGCGTCCACTGAGCCCACGGCTCATTTCTCAGCGCTTGTTCTGGTGGAATGTCCAGGAAACACAGGCATGAGTGTCTGTGCCATCACTCTGACACCTGCTGGCGGGGTGACAGGAGCTAGCGATCATCAAGGGTCAGACTCTGACCACAGAATCTTCCAGAACGCTCCCAACAGCCTGGTCAAGTAGACGCCGTCCCATGGGACCAGCGGGTTTAGTCACACAGAGGGCACACTGCAGTGTGTT
The DNA here is from genome assembly GCF_016509475.1 of Prionailurus bengalensis. Lineage (NCBI taxonomy): Eukaryota > Metazoa > Chordata > Mammalia > Carnivora > Felidae > Prionailurus > Prionailurus bengalensis. Next base: position 151,791,789 of record NC_057349.1, on the reverse strand, counting down.
TCCCGCAGAAGCCCACGGCATTTGCACCGTGACAGTCATGCCCTCCTGCCAAACAGCTGGGCCTCCTGCCCTCCTGCCTCGCACGCTGGAGGGGATGCAGGAGACGCACGCGGAACCACCTCACACACGGCAGATTGCGAGCAGTTATCACGGGGCACGGGACGTCTATTCTGCAAAAATGTGTTCAGGCTCGCAGCTCTGCACTGCCTCGTATCAACCTGAGTCTGAGCCCCACATGGCAATGTGACCTCAGGATTTTACCTGTGGGAGCGCGTGGCAGGGTGCACTCAGGCCTGCCAGCCACTGACACCTGTCTCTCCTGCCCTGACCCACAAGCCAGGACCACCTGCTGGCTCAGGAAGGAGAGGTTTGCATGTCATCCACATCTCAGGAGTGCACACACACATACACATGCACACATGTGCACTCACGCATGAGCACACATGCACAAGTGCGCACACGTGTACATGCACACTCGCATGCATACATACACAGTGCACACACGAGCGCACATGCGCACATGCACACACATACACACATACACATGTGCACGCACATGCACACTGAACACACGTGTGCACATACACACACGCACATGCATGCACATGCGTGTGCACATGCACATGTGTGCAGTGTGTGCACACGCATGCACACGAGCACACGTACGTACATGTCACGTGTGTACACATATGTGCGTGTGTGCGCACACGTATATGCACACACGTCTGCACACGTTCACATGCGCTCACGTGCACACACACATACATATGCACACGCGCGCACACATACACGTGCACACATGCACACGTGTACACATGTACATGTGCATACACATACGCACGTGCGCACCTGCACACATATGCACACGTTTACACACATGCACACACATGTGCACGTGCACACTCACACACATGGGCATGGATGCACACATGCACACACATACTGTGCATGCACACACATGCACACATGCAGACACATGTGTACACGTATGTGCACGCGTGCACGTGTGCGCACATGCACATGTGTACACACATGCACACGCGTGTGCACACATGCTCACTCACACAGATGTGCACACCTACATCCCCCCTCCATCCCCTCTTGCTCGGTATCGGCTGTTGATCTTTCCCTTTTTATCTTGTTTCAAAGACTGATCTTGACCACAGCTTTCTAGATCTGGAGCCTCAAGGACACGACCTGGCTTGTTGAGACAAGCAGCGTGTGTTACGTGGGGCAGGGTGGCGATGACCCCGTGTGACCAGCCCGCGAAGCGCGAGCCATCTCAGGGGGAGCGGACACCGTTCATGTCATTCACTGCCATCTGTCGAGGGAGATGGGCTTTAACTCCAAGGTTTTATGCCTTTTCGTTTCATGTTTTTTGAAAATTTTTCTTTCCTGTTCATTCTGAAAAGTAGCCGAGAGGAGGTGGCTGTCATGAGTTAAGCACTGGTCCCTATTATAATTTCAAGAAGGCTACACCCTGAGCTTCTAAAAGGGATAATGGACAAGGGGGAAGTTGCCAATTCCTGGACTTCCTGCATCTTGTAAAGTCTTGTTATGACTCACAGGCCCAACAATGTCAGGCAAACCCATTATCTTTCAGCTTTTGCTTTTTATCTGCGGTCCCCGCTTTGTAGGGGGCACGCGGCTTTATCTTGACTTCACAGGGGCTGACCTTGCTGACTCCTGGGGAACAGACCGTGGCCGCGCTCCAAACTCGGCATAAATGCTCACATGCGCGGCGGGAGGAGAATACGGCAGTGCGGGGATTTCAGGACGGGCGCGACTTTGTCGGCCTCCGCGCCCAGCGCCAGGCTGCAGAAAGCTCATGACCACGTCTCACAGCGCTGCCACGTGGCTGGAGCCATGGCTGCGAGGCTGTGTTCACGAGACCAGGCTGTCTGCAGCAGGCGTCGGGGAGACAAGAGTTAGCTGGAGTTAACATCTGACCACAGAAGGAAAGAATGGAGGGGCCAGGAAGGAAGGGAGAGCTCTGGGTCCAAAATACACGTTGTCTATACCATCCGCAGCCACAGGTGCAGCCACAGGTGGACATGAGCTCAGACCAAAGCTTTTTGGTTAATTTCACCGAAAAGCAGTCTATTCCTGCTTAGATATTTGCTCAGAAGAGTTGCAGCCTGGTCCCTGCTCCTACCCGCCTGAGCTGTGCATCTTTAGACGTGCCCTCTGGCCTCTCTGAGCCAGTTCACTCAACGCACAAGCAGACACACACCACCCGCTCACCAGCAAGGCAGAAGCCCGCCGCTCAGCCAGGAGACCCTTTGCCACGTGTGTCTGGAACATCGATCAGGACCAGACGCTGCGTGCCCTTGATGGTGGCAGCAATGTGCCTCAGGCCTACAAAGGAGAATCCCGCAGTGTTGCCTCCAGAACATGGATGCATTTCCTTGTTCCGCTGAGCCCACTGGTAATTAATAAGTTAATAATATATAGAAAATGGGATTTTGAAAATTGACAACACCCAGAAAGTCCCAATAAAATGTAGCAGCCTCTCCCCTGTTTTGTGATGTAAGAGCTCCTGGTAAAGTGCAGCAGTCATCTGAAAGTCTGCCGGCCCGCGGTCACACCAAGGGAAACACTCTCCCATTAAGAGCAGGTTTTCTCAAGGCCCAGGAGGGCGGGAAAGCCTCAGGGTCCCCTGCCTGTCCTAAACCAGGAGGGTAACATGCCATCAGATCAGAGGCGTCACACGTAGGAACACGGTCCTGGGCTTGTCACATATTGTTCTGGAGTGACTCAGGGTAAGCCTCCTGAGACATGGTCTCGCCCCTGCTGACGGTGAGCCCCGCCGCGGACAGCACCTTCCGTGACTGTCCACCCGGCTGAGCCCATGGTCACACACAGGTCACTGCCTTCCCACTGCGGGCATGAGCCAGCGCCTTACAAACATCACCTGTGCGTGTCTGTTTTTCCTGACAGTAAAATGGCCATATTGCTCTTTTCCTGGGTAAATAATCTCAAACAATTTTTTATGTAAAAATTCTAACGGAGTTTTAAGGCACAAAAAAGAAGGAAAATCACCAGAAGCCCATAATCCTATGGCAAGTACAATTACTACACTGATGACCATCACTTATGCATCTGTGCACACACACACACACACACACACGTTTATGGAAACGGGATAATATCACATGTGGAGGCTTTATCGTGCCCACAGTCCTTTCTCAGAAAGCCTGTGTTTGACTTCCGGTGGCTCTCCCCGAACCTCACCTGCACCCCAGATCGTCAGCACAACCTGGCCTGTATCTGCCAGGCTTTCGCTTGTTCCCATGAGTCACAAACGATTCCACGCATACGTGCACATGCACACGTGTGTGTAGGCAATGGCACGTACAGGGTGCATCATTGTCTACAAGAGAGAACCACACTGTGGAATCTTGCTGTGTCTTCGTGTTCCAAAGTCAACGGGCATTTCTGCAGTGGGCACACAGCCCCAGAAACCACACCCTTCAACCGGCAAGCCTGCCTTCCACGTCATCGAGGCAGACGCACCCCGAAGAGAGACGTGTTCTCTGCTCGTCACTCTGCCTGCACCCTTTCGTACTCGCCACTGAGACCCTCTGGGGTCTGTGCGGGCCCCTGGCAGTGGTTCTAACCAATATATGTGGGCTGACATCTCACGTTGCTTTAATTAGTGCGTTCTGAGTCTTAGCGGTATCATCTGGATCCGCCTTTGCCATCAATCGTGGTTCCGTCCTGCATCCTTTGCTTCTGTTGGGTGGTTTGTCTTTAGCTAGCCAGTTTGTTAAATCTCTTCATAGATTATGGATATCAACCTTTCTCTCACAACTTCAAATATATTTATCAGTTGACTTCAGTTATGGCTCCTTTTTACTGGGAGATATTTTGTCACCTAACAACTCTGTTTTCCAGCCCCTGGCTTGCTGTCTGCACCAAACCCCCCCATCCCTGGGTGTGCAGACCCCCTCGTGTGCTCTCCTAGGACGTTGGCCGTGTGCTTACGCTCACCACCACCGCAGGGCGTCTATTAGGCAAGCCATTCTCTCGCTGCCGTGTTGAAGTTTGTCATGGACGAAATTTCCACCCATCTGGGCTCTTTCCGCGACCTTCGCTTTGTCTCACTGATCGCTGGACGGGACCATGCAGTGCTATGCCAGCTTTCAGCGGCTGCACGACGTTCAGACGTACACGCGCAGGGGATGAGACATCTTAAAGCGATGAGAGCATGGCACCGGGCTCAGGGAGGGGTCCCTGGTAAGAGGGACGAGGCAGAACCACCCGGGGGTGGTCACCTTCTGGCTCAGGGCAGCGAGGCCATCAGGTTCACTGTTGTCATCACGATGGTCGACCGCAAGGTATGTTCCTTTGTGTCAAACATGTTATTTTTTAATAATCAGAAAAAATAATGTGTGATAATGCACAAAATCCTAGAATCTTCCTTAAATTTAAACCAGGTAGAAATTTCTTAGAAACAGATCAATTATATTTGTGAATAAGTTCCAGAGATCTGTTGTCCAACAAAGTGCCTATGGTAACAACATGGTATTGTGCATTTCTTCACAGGGTGGATCTCATGTCAACAGTTTTTACCACAAAAAAATAAATAAATAAAAATGAGCAACGGAAGTGACACAAAAGTCCCTGGGAGGTGTCAGGGACATTTGCTCCGCTGGCCGGGGGTGGTGTCACGGGAGCCATAATCCACTCATCATTCTGCAGAGAAATATATACAGCTCTTGGTAAAACATTCTACCTCAGGGCACCTGGGTGGTCAATCAGTTGACTGTCTGACTCTTGATTTCGGCTCAGGTCATGGTCCCAGGGTTGTGGGTTGGAGCCCCACATTGGACTCCAAGCTGGGTATGCAGCCTGCTGGGGATTTTCTCTGTCCCTCTCTCTTTCTGCCCCTTCCCTGCTCTTGTGCATGTGTTCTCTCTCTGTCTCTCTCTCGCTCTCTCTCAATAAATAAATAAAATAATCCAGTGAAGAAATGGGCAGAAGACATGAATAGACACTTCTCCAAAGAAGACATCCAGATGGCCAACCGACATATGAAAAAATGCTCAACATCACTCATCATCAGGGGAATGCAAATCAAAACCACCATGAGATACCACCTTACCCCTGTCAGAATGGCAAACATTAACAACTCAGGCACCAACAAATGTTGGCGAGGATGCAGAGAAAGAGGATCTCTTGCACTGCTGGTGGGAATGCAAGCTGGTGCAGCCACTCTGGAAAACAGTATGGAGTTTCCTCAAAAAACTAAAATAGAACTACCCTATGACCCAGCAATGGCACTACTAGGCATTTATCCACGGGGTACGGGTGTGCTGTTTCGAAGGGACACATGCACCCCCATGTTTATAGCAGCACTATCAACAACACCCAAAGTATGGAAAGAACCTAAATGTCCATCGATGGATGAATGGATAAAGAAGATGTGGTCTATATATACAATTACTCGGCAATGAGAAAGAATGAAATCTTGCCATTTGCAACTATGTGGATGGAACTGGAGGGTATTATGCTAAGTGAAACTAAGTCAGAGAAAGACAAAAATCATATGACTTCACTCATATGAGGACTTTCAGATACAAAACAGATGAACATAAGGGAAGGGAAGGAAAGATAAGATAAAAAGAGAGAAGGAGGCAAACCATAAGAGACTCTTAAATACAAAGAACATACTGAGGGCTGCTGGAGGGGAGGTGGGTGGGGGAGGGATTCAATGGGTGAGGGGCATTAAGGAGGGCACCTGTTGGGATGAACACTGAGTGCCGTATGTAAGTGATGAGTCACTGGGCTTTGCTCCTGAAGCCGATACCGCACTGTATGTCAACTAACTTGGATTTAAATTTAAAAAATAAAATAGGGGCGCCTGGGTGGCTCAGTCAGTTGGGCATCCGACTTCAGCTCGGGTCACAATCTCACGGTCTGTGAGTTCGAGCCCTGCGTCGGGCTCTGGGCTGATGGCTCAGAGCCTGGAGCCTGCTTCCGATTCTGTGTCTCCCTCTCTCTCTGCCCCTCCCCCGTTCATGCTCTGTCTCTCTCTGTCTCAAAAATAAATAAACGTTAAAAAAAAATTTTTTTTTAAATAAAATAAAATAAAAGGCAAAAAACAGAAGACATTCTAGTCCTCCTGTGGAAAGGAAGGGAAAAGTGCAGCTGTCGTGGAAAGGTGTCCACGTCCCCGGGGTGAACCTTGGAACCGAGGACTCGAACCGAGGAGTTCGAGTCAAGGTGTTTGGGAAATGTGGGAGCGGCCGAGGGCAGATGCGCTCCCACACACTGGTGTGGCTGAAACGTGGTGCTGGGTGAGCGTGCTGAATGTCCTCTTTGTCGGTCAGCCCCCCAGAGGCCCGAGTGGCTCCGGGCACCCCGCCGGGGACACAGAACCTTCTCTCAGGCACCCAAGGCCTGGTGGGTCTCAGAAGACTGCCCCGTCGGGGCCACAGAGTCGCACACGGTTTTCCTTTGCTGCCACTAGAGCACGTGACTGGTATACCTTGCTGCAGCCTCAAGGGTGCAGTTGGGGAGCGGACGACCCCCTGCTCTTCCGGGGGCTTCTCCCTGGCTGGTTTGTCAGATGCCCGACAGAAGCCTCCGTGGAACGGGAGCCGTATGGCTTAGGAGCCACCACGTCGGCAAGATGGTTCTGAATTCCGCAGAGAAGCTTTTCACGAGTCTAACTTCATGCCCACAAGACCCTCGACAGGCAGGTGCACCGAGCTCACACAGACTAACAAATGCTTATAAGGGGCAAGTACGTATGGAGTTTAACTGCCCACATTTTCGGAGAAGAAAACCAAGTTTTAGTGAAACACAGTCAGCTGATCTCTGCACTCGTGCCTCCAAGCCCCATCCGGGGCTTCGCGCCCCTGCCCCCCTCCCCCTGCTCCGGGTACGAAAGGCCCCACCCCGTCTCCTCACGGCCCCTTCGAGGAGGAGACAAGGTCACCCTGGGACTGGCTTTGCTGGACACTCTGTCAAGGCAGTCACCGTCCTCACAGCCAGGCGAGCCCTTCCTCCCAGGGACCAGCCGGGGACTCAGCCCAGAATCCAGACACCAGGCCCCCTCCTGACACCAGCTTTATCCCCACTGCGTCCGGCAGACCCGAAGGCCCCCTCAGCCCAGGGGCGGGGTCCGTTCGGCTTAACTTAGCCTCCCAGAGCCCCCAGGTGCCACCCAGCCCACCCCCGCATGGGGCTCACCACCCTCCAAACAGACGCCTGCCCCACATCTCCCTTCCACGCGGCCTCCAAATGCGCCAGAGCACACGGGCATCATTGAGGACGAAATAGGAAAAGTCTCCTTTGGTTTGACGGTGTGTGTGCACGTGACCTGTGTGTGCATGTGTGATGTATATGTGCGTTGCAGGGTGTGCGTGTGTGTGCCCAGGTGTGAGTGTGTGTGTGCACGTGGTATGAGCGTGTGTGTGTGATATATGTGGTACACATGTGTGTATGTGTGACCTGTGGTGTGTGCCATGTGTGTGAGCACACGTGTGTGCGTACATGTGTGTATATGTGTGGTCATGTGTGCGCGTTGTGTGCATGTGTGGGCACATGTGAGCTTGTGTGGGCATGTGTGAGTACGTGTGCGCATATGTGTGATCATGTGTGTACGTGTGCACGCATGTGTGAGAGCATGTGTGTGCGTGTGTGAGCACATGTGAGCGTGTGTGCATGTGTGAGCACGTGTGCACGTGTGTGAACACGTCTGTGCATGTGTGTGATCATATGTGTACGTGTGTGCATGTGTGCAAGCGTGTGTGCGTACACATGTGTGCGTGTGTGCATGTGTGAGCACATGTGAGCGTGTGTGAGAGCATGTGTGTGAGCACATGTGCACGTGTGTGCATGTGCGAGCATGTGTGTGATCATGTGTGTACGTGTGCACGCATGTGTGCGTGTGTGAGCATGTGTGTGTGAGCACATGTGTGCATGTGTGTGTACACGTGGCTCTGTTTCTCTTAAGAACTGATCCATGACCACCTCCCCAGGTTCACCTGTCCTCTCCGGGTGGGAGAAGGGGACTTTCCAGGGGAGGCAAACGCACTCAGTTCACACAGCTGGCAAGCCACAGGGTCCTTGCTCTGGCCATCACATCTGCTCACCTTGCAAGATGGTCCTTGGCCCCACGTGAACAGCACTTTCCTGAGGACATGGTGACACTCTTGTCAAAGCCTGAACTTGCTCCTCGGACCAAGGGCTTAAGGGCTCACAGCCACCGGCCTCATTCTGCGGCAGAAACCTGGCCGTGGGGTCCCCAGCAGCAGCGTGGTGGGAACACGTTCTGCTCTGCAGGTGCCCGGCCAGGGGCGCTGGGGAGTCCAGCAGCTGGGCAAACCCCGAGGACAAGGGCGAGGGCTGCGTCCCGGGCCCAGGTCCCGGCGCCCGAGTGAGGCGGCCTGGGGGGATGGCAGCGCCTCCTGCGGCCCGGGGCCTGGGGACAGCAGCTCACGCGTCGCGGCCTTGCTGGCTCGAGGTTCTGGGAGTTGGAAAGAGCCTGTCCTGCAGGCGGCCGCTCCAAGGAGCCCCCGGAGGCCGCCTCAGACCGCGAGGGTGCACGCTGTGGTGTCCAGGCCCACCCCGGACCGCTGACCCACAAACTCCAGCCGGCCGGGGGACCGCATTTGGGATCCCCCTCGCCAGGTGACTTCCCACGGGCCACCGCTCCCGGGTGCAGATGGGAGGGCGTGGGGGGGTGGGGGGGCAGGGTCGGGTCACAGCCTGGATCACAGGAGGGTCTGTGCACCACCTGGCGTCTGCAGTGCTGGGGAGGCCGTCCCGGGGCAAACGAGGCTGCCAGTGTCCACTGAGGCACGTGGCCTGCAGCCACCCGCTGCTCAGGGGCTATGGGTCCAAGCTGTGGGTCTCAGGAGGCCTGTTCTTACTGTAATTTCTGGAAGGCAAGGCACAGTCATTCCTGAGGCAGTCTTCGCTTCCTCTAGGTGGTGCCAAGCCTTCCTTCCTCTTGCACAGTGGAAGTGGGGGCCGCTCACCCTCTCCCACACAACACGGGCCCGTCCGTGAGCCCCGGGCCTCCCCTGCTCGCTGCTCACCTGGCACTTCGTGGTGGGGAGGCTGAGGGCTCCGGCGTCCAAAGAAGCGTTGGGCCGGTTCCCACCCGGGCCCCCAGAGCCTCTCCATTGCCTTCCACCTTCTGCCGACCCTGCAGGGCAGGGTGGTGTCTGAGTCCGCACGGAGGTGGCCCTGTTCCTTCCGGTGAGGCCCAGGGCTCTGCATTTGCAGGGGCCTCAGAGACTCATGTCGGAGCAGGGCTTGTGGGAGTCAGTGGGGCCTCACTGTGACGGGGCCTCAGTAGACCGGGCCCCACATCGGGTCCTGGCAGATTCCCAAGAACGTCAGGTCCCAGTTGTGGGCAGGGACACTATCTCCCTGGGTGCAGTTTCCACCAAGAAAGGCGTCTCATAACACAGGCCACGGCCGGAGTGTCCCCTGCCTTCCTCCCAGCCACGGGTGGGGACCGGTGTGGTGGTGGATGCCCAGCGCTCAGGGTCATCGCTGTCAGGTCGGGGCAGCATGACAGTACTCTTGGTACAGGGGGTAGGCAAACCCATTTCTTAGGCACAAAACTTTCCATGAAGCAGTTGACCTAGATTCTTCCAACGGTTCAAGCTCAGGCAAGTTCTTCTGTCTGGAAACCTCACTTTGCCTGTCATATGCTTACAAGCAGCACACAGCCTTGTGGGGTGTCTTCTCTGCTGAGAAGGACTTTCGGCCCTGGAGTCCGAGCCTGCGGCACATGCTTTCAGGGCTTCCACTCCTCGCGGCCTCACAGGCCGCCAAGGTGCAGGCGAGGTGTGTTTTCTGTAGCAAATTTCCCTCTTTGTCACAGAGACAAGCACCAATCCAGGGTCCAAGCCGCCCACCTGCGCCTGTCCTGGCCGACACTTAGATGACCCTGCACATCCCCTGGCTTCACATCTGTCTCTCCAACTGGACCCTTTGCTCAGGGGAGAAAGGGGCTGCTCATCAACCAGGACGCGTCTAACACCTCGGAAAGTTGCCGGCACTCGGAAAGGGCTGGAAGGCAGGCCTGAATCCACAGCCGAGGGGAGACTCAAGCAGCAGCTGGTGGGTGGCCCCAGGACTGTCACGCCAGCGTCTTCCCAGGCTGGCCTTACTTCCAGTGGCTCTGAGCTGGGCTGGACGGGGTGTGCTGGGAGCACATCCTCTCCCCACACACGGGACCCGTCAGCCCTGCAGCACAACGACCCGGAGGGCAGCCCGCACACACGCAGCTCAGGAGAAGTCCTCCCAAGGTCGCAGTGCCTCGAGCCGCAGGGTCCTCACTGGAGGAGCCGCGACCCAGGCCGAGCCCGGGGCTCTGCTCCCCACAGACTCAGGGCACCGCACATCTTTGGGGGTTTCAAATTGCTCAGCCTGTGCAGGAAAGAAAGAAATGTCCTGTCACTAGAAGAAAAGAGCCCATCAGAATGGTTTCAGGATGTGCTTGGGGACGGAGGAACCTGAGCCACAGGGACGCTGCTGTGTGTGACGGCAGGACACCTGGGAGGCTCTGGCCTCACATATGAAGGGGCTCTAACCCGGTTCCAACCTGCCTCATGTTGCCCTGAATGCGTGAACTCCAGGCGACACGTGGGTGCAGACCACCTCCTGACAACAGTGACTGACAAAGACATGCTTCCTGCAGCCCGAGGCATGTAGACAGACATCCACACCAGAGCTGCCCAGGATGAGCACGGACGTCCACACCACAGGCTGCCCCGGGAGGACACGGACGTCCACACTGCAGGCTGCCCTGGGGGGACACGGACGTCCACACCGCGAGCTGCCCGGGGGGACACGGACCTCCACACCGCGGGCTGCCCCGGGAGGACACGGACGTCCACACCACGGGCTGCCCCGGGGGGACACGGACGTCCACACCGCGGGCTGCCCGGGGGGACACGGACCTCCACACTGCGGGCTGCCCCAGGGGGATACGGACGTCCACACCGCGGGCTGCCTGGAAGGACACAGACCTCCACACCACGGGCTGCCCCGGGGGGACACGGACATCCACACCACGGGCTGCCCCGGGGGGACACGGACATCCACACCACGGGCTGCCCCGGAGGGACACGGACGTCCACACCGCGGGCTGGCTGGGGGGGACACAGAACTCCACACCGCGGGCTGCCCTGGGGGGACACGGACGTCCACACCACAGGCTGCCCGGAGGGACACAGACCTCCACACTGCAGGCTGCCCCGGGGGGACATGGACGTCCACACCGCGGGCTGCCCCGGGGGGACACGGACGTCCACACCGCGGGCTGCCCAGAGGGACACAGACCTCCACACCGCGGGCTGCCCCGGGGAGACACGGACGTCCACACCGCGGGCTGCCCGGGGCAGGGTGTGGAGACCTTCAGTTGTGACACACGCTTTTCCACTGGCAACTTTTCAAGGCCTTTTTTTTGTTTCCTCAGCACAGGAACCGTCCTGCAAAGGGCCTGAGTCATACGTTGATTACATCAAAGACTGTTTGTCTTGGTCTGCAGCCTGTTTGGGTTCAAACCAAGATAAATTGCAAACTGGCTCAAGCTGCTAACAAACACGCACGTTTTCAGCCGTGCCTGGCGAGGAGAGCACCGTGTGCTCAGGGTGTGTGGCCCAGCACCCCGTCTTGTCCTTATTCAGCAAGTCGCTGATGGAACACAGCAAAGGGCACGTGTGCGGGCCGCCCGGCGCCCCTGCTACCTGCTGGCACCCAGCGTGCTCTGGGCAGTGGCAAAATTGCCCTCTCGCCCCCAGAAGCGGGGGGTGGGGGGCGACACAGAGGGAGGCCCTGCCCTCTGCCCCAGCTTCCCACAGGGGAAGCCGGGACCCGTGGGGCGGGATTCCCACCAGGGTCTCCCCGGGCTGAAGCCACACTGCTCCCTGCAGGTTCCCCTCCCTGGGTCATGGAACTGGGGCTCCCACCTCCGTCCCCCGTCTCCATGGGGACGGCCCTCAGCTCCCAGGGGCCGCGACTCACGGCTCCTTGCCGGGCCGTCCATAGCGTGGGCATTTGTGGGAAGATTACAGCGCTTCCTGCAGCCACGGGCCGGGGAAGACGTTGCTGCCAGAGGGCCAGGCTGCCCGGGCACCTCCCTGCTGCAGGTCAGCAGCTGGGGCCCTAAGCACACCCACCCTTCAGGCTGCACACGCACGGGGTGACAGGAAGGGGCTGGGACCGCCGGGCACCGGAGCTCTGTCCTCACACCCCTCGAGGAGCACTTTTGTGACCTTCTGGGATGCAGGAACCACCCCCTCCCAGAGCCAGACTGGAAGGAGGAAGAATGAGCTGGATGTGGCTGGGACACACTTGTCCTACCAGCGCCACTGTGACGTCTGCTGTGATGTGAGATGCTCTGTGGGTCTGTCTGGTTGCTCTTCACTCAGCAACTGCTCCCGGGTCGCCCGGAGCTGCATGGGAGCTCTCCTTGCCCTGGAGGAGGTCACACGGCCCTGGCATTCACTGGGGACTCGAGGAGTGTGCCGTGACAGGAGCTGAGGAGCCCAGAGCCATTGAGGCACGGCCAGCGTGCTCCCAGCTCCGGGGCCCAAGTGCTCTGTGTCCTGACCCAGGGGCCGCTGCACCCAGACTGCACAGTGACAGTGAAGAACTAGGTCTTCCCGCTGCAGAGGGAGGTCAGGGGTCTTCCTGTCCACCTTCCCCCTCCCCCCACCGGCCCCCAAACTCCAGACCCGCGAGTACTCCCCAATCGCTGGCTCACTTCCGAATACCTCCTGTGCCATGCACTCTGCGCCTGGGGTCCGGGGGCGGGGACAGAGCAGGGCACGGGAGCTGAGGGACTCCTCCTTCTCGAGGAGCCTGGCTCTGGTCGAGCAGACAGGCGAGAAGCAAACGAGCTCGCTCAGATCACAGGAAGTGGTTGTTGGGGGAAATAAACACAGGACACACCAGACTTGCCACGGACAGCGGGGCCTGCTGAGGCCAATGAGGAGGCGCGAGGGCCAGGACCCAGTGAGCAAAGAGCCGCTGTGCGGACCGCGCCGTGCAGAGCAGCCGCGCAGGGCGGCTCCCGCCAAGACCCAGGATGGGACGAGCTCCGGTGTCCCGGCCGCAGACAAGGCTGAGGGCCGTCGCCTCAGCTGGAAGGGAACGGGGCTGCCCTTGGGAGTTTGCGGGCCTGGGAGGAGCCCGATTTTACCCTAAACACGGTGAAACCAAGCCGCCCATGTTGCCCGGGAGACAGAAACCCCTGAGCCGGGCCAGTGAAGCAAGCGGCTGGCACGGCCCCTCCGGCCCCCTCGCCTCATCACCGTCACCTGCACACACACTGGAGGACCCTCCACGGCCCTCCCTGCGCATCCACGTTGGCACACGGTGAGCGCAGAGCCCCTGGAAGCCCGGCGCCGGGCAGACCCGGGCCCCAGGCTGGGTGGCGTGCCAGTGCCCAGGCAGCACCAGGGAGAGCGACCGGCTGGTCGGCCCGGAGCTGGAGGCCAGGCTCTGGCTGTGCCACGTGAACTGCCCCGGGCCCAGGGAGTGCTGCACCTGCGGAGCCTCGTGGGACAACACACGGTGGCCGGAGGAAGGGGGGCCGGGGGTCCATCAGGTGCCTGAGAAAGGGCAGGGCCACCAAGTCCCCAGGGCCTGTGGGCACATTAAGTGGGGCTCTAGGAAGCTGTCTGGATGGGAGAACAGAAACGTGGCCTTCCCGGAGATGAGCAAAGCCTTTGCACGGTCCCGGAGATGAAACCCGCGTGCTCCAGTGACTTCGAGCCCAACTCTCCCGCACAGCCGCCTCCCGTCCGGGCCCGTCTGGACGGCTCCCAGCGCAGAGCAGGCTCGGTGCGTGAGGCCGGCCGGTGACCTGGCCCGGGGCGGAGCGGGCGTCCCCGGCCCGCCTCCCTGCGGCGGCCTCCCCGGGCATTCCCCGCGGTGTCGGAGAGTATTTTCTCAGTGATAACTAAGAAAGAAAGCAGGTCACCGGGCACTTCCCCCCATTGTTTCCCCTTTTTATCGCCGGCTGAACAACCACAGCTGCCCCCCGGGCCAAGCCCGGCGGTCTGAACACAGGAAGCCCGGGCTCCCAGAAGCCGGCCTCTCGGCGAGGGCACCGAACACGGCCAGAACCTGTGAACACCTGACCCGACGGATGTCGGATCCTCCCGTTCCGGAAAGGGCAGGCCCGGGTGCGAGGCTGGGGAGGAGGGCACAGGTGCTGCCCCAAGTGCTGCCGGAGAGCCGTCCGGGGGCCCCCCGAGGCCGGGGCCCCACCGGCGACTCACGCCTTCCTGAGCTTGTTGCCTCAGCGGGAAATCCAGCCAAGTGTCCCGTGCGCCCTCCCTCACGGGCCAACAGAGAGGGCCAGACAAACTGTAAAGTGCTGTGTCAGCTACCGCGGTGTCAGTGGGCGCTCCTCTGGCCCCCGCGCTCCGCCCCCGGCAGGGCGGTGTCCCGAGAGCGGCTCACCCGGCGGGCCTAGGGGTGCGAGGCCGGGAGGACTGGCAGGAGCGGATGTGGCCGTGGCCGGCCCCGGCGTGGCAGGAGACACCCCTTCTCCCGCCAGCGAGGGGCTCCTCCTCGGTTTCGGAGGACATTTTCAAGGTCACCTGGGTCATCCTTCCGTCACATTCTGGACTGTTCCCAGCAGGCCCCATGGTCCCGGTGGGCCGCGCTCCCTGAGGAACGTTCCGGTTCTGGAGACTGCTGAGAGCCACACAGTTCCCGGATTTCACCTGAAGGTCTTGGCCACACCCCTTCAGAGGATGCGCGTCACATACAAGTCCTCTCCGCCACGGCAGCCCCTCAACGATGTGAGGAGCAGGAGTGCGTTTGTCGAGCGGCACCCGGCAAACAAACGGTGATTATCTGCTTTTGTGAGACACTGAGGGTTCAGAACGAGCAAAGCACCATCGCTTTTTTGCTAGGGCTCTCAGAGAAGAACAGGCTTTAAATAGATGATGGATTGTCACAGCGGTAACAAGAATAATGACGATAGACAGATGGATAGACAGAGATGATGGGTAGATGCAGATAAGTGAGAGATGATAGACAAATAAATGGCACACAGACAGACAGACAGACAGACGCAGATAGATGACAGACGTTTGTTTTTGAGACGACTTGGGACACATCACGGTGGGCTCGAGCAAGGTGCCCTATGAAGCCTGAGGGAGGAGCTCAGTCTGGGAGTTCAAGAAAACCTGATGAGGAGGCAGAGCCTGCGGCGGGCGCCTTAGCGTGCTCTCACAAAACAAAACGCTTTTATTCCTCCGAGTAACATGGATTAAATTCTCCTCGATGTCCTGGTCTTTTTCCTTTTCACATTCATCTATCAGTTTCATCTGCCATATGCAAGCGCTGGGTGCAGGTGCGGGGCCTGAGAGACGCCCAGAGGCCGCCCGCGGTGCCGTGGGTCTGGCGGGGTACACGGGGCACAGCAGCTCGGCGATGAGGGTCGCTCAGGGCTGTGCATTCACGGAAGGTGCGCCCAGAGCTGGGGGCCGAGAAGGTTCTTGCAGGAAGTGTTTTCTGGGCATGGACAGATGACGAGGATTAGTTAGCAGGACCAGGGACCCCGGGTATGGCTGGAGTGTAGATGTAGGGGGCCCTCAGGCATGGGGACATTGCAGAGGCAGCAGGACCACCGTATTTACCCTGAGGACCGTGATGTGACCCAAGGAGGCCTTCCGAGCGGAGGGGTGACATGATGGCATTGGGGCATGGCCAGGAGGGTGGGAGCCAGCCCCCAAAGTAACCCAGGTGGGGAGAGAGGTCTGGCCAGGTGGGGTGCAGGTAGGGAGGCGAGCCGGGAAGCAAGACACGGGGGTGAGGCCCCAGTTCCTGACAGGCAACAGGGCCCAGGACGCTCAGAGAAGGCACAGTCCTGGAGGACAGGTCTGTTCCTGACACATCGCATGTGACGGTCCTCGGACTCCATCGACCTGCCAGCTGTGGGGACCTGGCCGGGGAATCGGACGCAAAGCTGTAAACATGTGCCTGTCACGGAAGGGGCTCTAGGACTGCAGGACCCCTGTCGGCAGGTTTGCTGGCGCGGGATGGACTGCGCAGGGGAAGGGGAAGTGGAGGAAAGAGGCCACCCAAACCTCAGTGTCAGGCCTTGTCTGTTGTTGCCACGTTCACACACCCTCTGCTCCAGGAGCAGATCACAGGTTGCCGACCTGAAAGTGACTTTCCTTAGGCCCCCTCCCGGCAGTATGCCAGGGCAACTCTGCCAGTGTAGACACCACACAAGGTCGGAAAGTGGACAGCAAGCAAGCCCATTTTGGTGGCATCAATGAGGGTGGGTCCCTGAGAGTGGGTTCCTGGGAGGATGGGCTCCCAAGGATGGGCCCCAGGGGGTGGGTCCCCAAAGATGGCTCCCGGGGAGTGGGTTCCTGGGGGGTAGGCCCCCGAAGATGGGCCCCAGCAGGTAAGTCCCAAAGACGGGTCCTTGGGAATGGGTTCCTGGGGAGTAGGCCCCCGAGGATGGGCCTCAGGGGGTGGGTCCCCAAAGACGGGTCCCTGGGAGTGGGTTCCCCGGGGGGCGGGCTCCCAAGGATGGGCCCCAGGGGTGGGTCCCTGGCCCTGGGAGCCCCACCAAGGACAACAGGGTTCCCCAGTGTGTGCGGTCCCTGGGCCTAGTGCCTTCTGCACTGGCTCCCAGCTCTACTAAGATTCTGTAAGTAATTCCCTACAGAAGGAATCTCCAAATATCCAATGTGGCTTCTGCTGTCCTGAGGGCCACACAGAGAACTGTGTGAGAACAGCATTAATGGGGGGGCGGTGAGAAAGGGGCCAGGAGGGTGGCAACAAGAAGCTGTGGGTGGTATAACCAGGGCAGTTTGGGCAGCCGGCACAGAAGCACACCGCAGACTGGCGTGGAGAAGAGACCCGGGGAAGCAGAGGCCGCTGCTCGGACATACCATTGTGTTTTCTGTGGAGAAGAAAGAGGTGGGACACCTCTGTTTGGCCCTGGGCACAGGTAGCAGGCGGGGCACAGGGGCGGGCAGAGGTGGGACCGCTGGGGGAGGGTCTGCTGGGGGCGGGGGCGGGCTGGGTGTGCACAGGAGGAAGGGGCCGGGAAGGTGCCCAGCAACACGGGTGTGGGGGTCACGGGACGGAGTGGGGCCGCGGCAAGGCGCCTGGGGTTGAGGTCACCGCACTGACTACTCCGGGCACCACACACATTGCTGGCAGGGGGCGCCGCTGGCGGGCCGTGGGTCTTTCATCTCTCCCTTCTCGTCCACGTGGCGCCCCTGCAGGTGACCGAGTGACCCTGGTGCCCCTGCGGGTGACAGAGTGACCCCAGGCTCCAGGCAGGAGCGGAGTTCACAGCTGGACAGGCATCTGGGCTGGGGTGGCCCAGCATAGGAGGTGTGGCCACACCCCGGGCCCTGCTGGAGGAGCTGTGGCCCCAGAGCCCTGATGCTCAGGGTGAAGTTGCTTCACGGGCCCCCAAGCTCCAGCTCACGCTGGGAGGCTCCCAGAGCCCGGCCTGCCCAGTCAGGGCCCCACAGCCTGGGGGGCCCCGGCGGATGTTCAGGCTAAACGGCCCCGCTCTTGGAGGGCCCACCCACCGCAGGCTCCCTTCCCTCCACGGGCTCCTCGGGGAGGAGGTATCCAACAGGTAGGCTGAGAGCCTCTGACGGGTCCAGACCCCTGCTCGGGCAGCGCTGCCCCCACCTCGGAGTGAAGGACCGCGGGATCAGCGCAGCCCTGCGTCAGCACAGCCTGCCGAGCGGTGTTGAAAGTGGCCCGCGGCCCACAGCGACATCTGGCCGTGCCGCACAGGGGAGAGGGCGGACAGGCGGGAGATGGTGGAGGTGGGGCCCGCGGCCCTGTGGCTGATGCCGCCCCACGTTTCCCTGGGGGCCTTTCCCGCTGAGTCACCTGCAGAAGATAAGGCCGGAGAGTTCCGCAGGAAATCGAGGCGTCTCGGGGGCGTGTGTCTGGACCTGCGGGGTCATCACGTGAGACAGGGTATTTGGGAGGGAAAGTAGGGGCCCCCACCCCCTGCCGCAGAGGAGGGCACCCACGGCCCATCCCTGCCTCCTCCTCCTCTGGGCCTGGGCCGTGCCAAGTTCGGTCCACCTTGGTTCTCACTCACCGAGAGGCCTCTGGAGGTGACAGAGTGCCTGTGCGGCCCTTGCCTGAAAGCCCGTTGGAACTTTTCACAAATGATATGAAAAGACCCCCAGACCCTGCAGGTCCCGCCTCAGCTGCTCTCAGTCAACCCACACGGTTTCCACTCCTGGTCCCAGTTTAACTTCGGGGACCCAGTGGGGTGCCCCGGTTCCCTCACCCCTGGGATCCCGTGGGATCCTGTGGGACACCCCTGGTTCCCCCTGGGATCGCGTGGGATGCCCCATTCTCTTCCCAGGTAAGCTGACTATTGTAAACTCACCAACAGCTATCACACCCCGGGATGGTTAGCTCATGTGTCCACCTGGCTGGGCCACAGCACCAGCATTTGGCCAAATACCTGTCCAGATGTCACTGTGAGCATATTTTCAGGTGAGATCAACACTTAAATCAGCCAACTTTGAGTAAAGCAGATGATGCCCCACAGCGGGGGCCACATCCAAGCAGGGGGAGACACCGGGACACTGGGAGAAACTGAGGTCCATGGAGGAAGGAGGAATCCCCCTCCAGAAGGCCTTACTCTTCCTGGCCCACCCTGTAAATCTCAGACTTGCCAGAATCCACAATTTTATGAGCCAATCCCTTAAAATAGATGTCCTTCTCTCTCTGTCTCTTTCTGAACATGCAATTAATGTTCATTCAGCCAATCATTGTAAATCTTTTATCTACGACTGTATCTCAGGACCTATAACATTCCCCCACACATAGCCAGTGGTCAAAAACGTATTTTCATCAATAGATGAACATTTTGGATAGATGAATAGAGAACAGTGAGTTAATGAGTACCTCTTTGCCAACTCTACACTGGGTATGCGAGACACTTTGATGTACAAGAACAACATAGTACGGTCTCCAGGAAACTGACAGTGCCCTCCTTGTGTGTGGACCACAGCTGAGCACAATGCTCTAGCGGTTGCCCGAGTGCAGAGTAAAATGGGTCTATCACCTCCTTTCTTCAGGACCCTATGCATTTGTTAATATGGCCTAAGTAGTCCCCAGGGTTGGAGGCTGTTGTAGACTGAACCCACTGCTCCTCTAGGTTTCATTTCCAGCCGCACCCAGGGAAGGGAGTGGTAGGGGGAGCAGGGTGCGCTGGGGAAGCACATGGGGAAGGAACGATGGCAGGGCTGAGCGGGCCTCTTAGTCCCTGACCACGTTCTCCCCACAGCACTATGTATCTGATTCTCTGGCTGGCAAGCATGTTGGCCTCTTCGTCCATCATGGCACAGTTTTCACCCTGTGAGGAGGGTCTGGAGGGAAGCGACCGTCTGGAGTGACTGTGCTGCTCCTTCTGAAGATAGTGCTAGAAGCCTGGGAGACCCAGCAGGAGGGGGACCGTGGGGTCGTCTGAGGAGAGCTGGCCCCACGAGTCCGCGTAAATCAGAGTCAAGTTAATCCTGTGGCACGCGGGAAGGGGCCAGGGGAGCACGGACTCCGAGAGCAGAGGATAAAACAGCCACAGCCGGGGCACCGGGGACTGCGTTGGGGAAGAGAC